>NC_139673.1:5280504-5287989 GCF_951799395.1 Argentina silus | reverse complement strand
GGGCTTGTTGTTTCGTGTTTCGTCTCCGACCCCCCGCCTGCGTCCTCGCGCTGCTGTCATTAGCAGGCGCCGCGGCTAGCGCCAGCTAGCATGGCTGGGGGACACGACGATGCATAAATAGCATGGAGGGCTCTAATAAAAGCCAGAGAGTAAATGGGATGAGACAGGACAGCAGAGGCCCCTTTGGGTGTGTGTTTGTTTGTGTGTGTGTGTGTGTGTGTGCATGTGTGTGTTTGTGTGTGCGTGCGTGCGTGCGTGCATGTGTGTGTGTGTGTGTGTGCGTGTGTGTGTGTGTGTGTGTTTGTTTGTGTGTGTGTGTGTGCGTGTGTGTGTTTGTGTGTTTGTTTGTGCGTGTGTGTGTGTGCGTGTTTATGTGTGTGTGTGTATGCCTGTGTGTGTTTATGTTTGTGTGTGTGTGTGTGTGTGTGTGCGTGCGTGTGCGTGTGCGTGTGTGTATGCCTGTGTGTGTTTATGTGTGTGTGAGTGTGTGTGAGACACACAGACAGGGTGTGATGTGATGCCGGGACACATAGGTTTAAGAGAGGGGCAGTGGTGATAGGGAGGGAGCCCAGCCAAACGCTCAGAGCAGCAGGGGAGTGGGCTGAGTGAACAGCCCCCTGGGAGACAGCACTGGTATGTAGGCTGAGCTGATGGTCACACACACACACACACACACACACACACACACACACACACACGCACACACACACACACACACACACACACACACACACACACACACACACACACACACAGACGATTAAAATGCAAACACTTCTTTAGCCTGGGAGCTGGCTGAGCTCTAAGCCCCTACTCCCTATATTCATTTCCCTTTATGCTAATGCCTCCTCTCCTCTCCCTGGCTTACAGTAGGCCCGTGCACCTGTGGAACACCTCTATCTCTATGTAACTAGCCCCGATCCATTCACCTGTGGCGCCAGACTGCAAGCCGGGAACTCATCAGCAAACATAGCCTGCTTTGCGGAATAAAGAGCACCGTCAATAATTTACCCGACGAGAATCGTGTAACACGCTCGAAATAAAAGTGAAGAGAAAGGAAAGAGCAACAAAGTCATAGAAACCTTCATTAGCCGTGTATGCTCTGCTTCAAGTCGGCTCAGAAGACGAGCAGCTAGCCAATTACTGGCTCCCCAAACCCATGCTTAGGGCAAAGGGTTCGCCCTTTCTTCTTTATTTATTTATTCCTGCCAGGCTCGGAGAACGATGTCCTGATTGATGGTTCACGCTGAAAAATTCATATCGGCTCATTCTCCATCCCAAACGTCCCCACGTCTACAATCGCAGACCAATACCTGACTCATCTGACCCCAGCCGGCAAAATGGACCTGCTCAACTAACAAGAATATTGTTATACTTTTCTCTACAGGCAGAGAACGTGAAACTTTTTTTTGTTAAAAGCAACATTGAATACCAAAGTTTCAATGTTATGTGATTAATTGCTTTGAAATTCTACTATTATGTCAAGTGCTTTCTGGACGTTCATATACAATATAACATCTATTTAGAACCATCTAGAAGTACACTAAGAATGTGTGAGTAAATCAGCATTATATTTGAGAAAAACATATTTAAATTAAATTAAATGGCAACTATGTACAGGTACTTTAAGTACATGTACTGACATTAATGCACGTGATAATGATTGAACGCACACACACACACACACACACACACACACATCAAGGGCAACGGTGCAAAAAGGGTTAAAGGCACTGTTCTACAGCTCTTATCAGTGCTGGGAAAGGATCAGGAAAGAGAGAGTGAGAGAGATAAGGGGGGGGGGGGGCTCCAAAATGCCATTCGGAGGGGGGAGCCAAGTGGGCCCGCTAAACGAGTGGATTATTATGCAAATACATGCTAATTTATGCGCGCGAGGCAGTGGCAGCGCCCGAGGCGGCTTTGATTGGCAGTTGCAGGTCTGTGTGTGCTGAGGAGGGACGGTTGGCTCCGGGTGTTTCTGTAAAGTTGGGCACGGCTGCCTCTTCATGTTCGACATGCTCCGGATCCACGTCTGCAGCGAAGCAGTCCGTATACGGTGCCACATGAACACGCCTAGGCTGACGCTCGCGCCGGGCTGCCTTCCAAAACCCAACAGAGCTGCTGCTCAGCCGCTCAGCCATCTTCAGCCCCGCCATGGCTAACGAACAAACAGCCAGGGCATCATTATAAAATCAATGCCCCAATGTTCCTAGCTTCTCCTGGCTCTGGCCGCTCCGTGAGGGGGCTCTCTCCATGAGGGGCTGGTTCTGGGCTTATTTATGTTGATTCCGGGGGGTTGTTTGTGAGCATCGGAGCGGCGGTGGATCTCTCACCAGCGTGCCGGTTAATGGGATGACAGGGAAGGTTCTAGGTCAGGGCTTCCCGTTACTTCGGGGGGGGGGGTGAGTCTGTCTGGGGGCAGAGAGGGGCAGGGGGGGTAAATAAATGAATGAGGGGGGCGCTCAGTGGTGTAGCACACTAAGGAGCGTACCGTATCACCACAAGGTCCCTGTTTCGATTCCGGCCATCGACATATCCTGCATGTCATCCCTCCTCTCTCTCTCTCACCCATCCTTCCTGTCAATCTCTACTGTCTCTATCCCAATAAAGCAGAAATGCCCTAAAAACATATTCAAAAATAAATGAATAAATGAATGAGAACCTGGGCTCAAACTAGCTAGTTAACCACCCTGAGGGAATGTAAATGCCATTTGTTTCTGTGGCAATGCATTGTCAATGCAGAGCAACAGCACACCTTGATAATGTGAACGTACATTCCTGAATATGGTGATGCCAAAGTAATTGATTGGCGGCTATTTATCATTTCTCTTTTGATAGAGTTTTTCGTAATCACAGGACAGGGAGGAGTAGGAAAACACATTCAGCTGGGCTAGGATGAAACCATTACTCTCTCCATTACTCACTCTCACAGACCCCCAGGCCAATGAAAAAAAAAACACTTGAAAATCACCAACATGAAATAGAATGTGCTCCCCAAAATATAGTGTGCCATATATACGCCACCATAAATATATCATGATGCGGTTCCCTCTCGCACAGATGTCTTGAAATGACACAATGGAAGACATTTTTTTTCTTTTGTGTTGTGCGTGGAGCAGAACTGCAGGCGTATCTGCCTCCAACATCTCAATTCTAATATGCCCCCATCTCAACACAGCAGCCCACACCACTCCATCACCCCCCCTCCCCCTGGCCCCCGCACATGCACACACACACACACACACACACACACACACCCACACACACACACACACACACACACACACACACACACACATACACACACACACACACACACACACACACACACACACACACACATACATTCTACTCCCCCCCCGACACCGCTTCCCCGACTTGTCATGTGTGCCAAGGCAGAATGGGTATGTTTAAGGTCTGCAATTATATCCTTGGTACCACCGGCCCCCTGCAGTGACGAAGCAGGGAAATGACTCTCTGCTGGCAGCAGCCCCCCCCCCCCTCCCCCCCACCCAAACAGGGAACTGGAACAAACACATCGAAAACCTTTTTGTTGGTCACACCTGGGTACCAAATGTCTTCTCATTTAGATTGGAACTGCACGCTTAGTTACTCCCTCCCCAATCGCCCCCCCCACCACCACCACCCCCCAACACACACACCCTGTACACCCTGTACACCCTGTACACACACAGATACACACACACACACACACACACACACACACACACACACTTTGCAGCTCTTCTACTGGGGGAGACCATGAACTACATAACTGTGTGTCTCCCTGTTCAAAGCCTCCAGTCCCCCCTCCCCCTCCCTTGTCCCCCCCCCCCCCCCTCAGCTCCTCAAAAACGCCACCAGAGACGAGGTGCCACCGCATCCCTGTCAGCCGTCATCAACGGCGCCCCGTTCGCTTCCAAACACCACACACGCTATATACATATTTCATCCCCACCCCACCCGCCCCCTCATCATCGCAGAGACACAATGAATAATACATCTTTTATTATAATATTACGAGCGATTTGTAACACTTGAAACAGAATGCAATATGCAGTTTATCTCTGCACGCCACTAACATGCCGCTGAGCCTGACGGTGTCACCGCTGAGCCTGACGGTGTCACCGCTGAGCCTGACGGTGTCACCGTGCGGCCTAGTGGGCTGGAGCGGACGACACCTGACATTCCGTGACACCTGACATTCCGTCAGTCCGTCAGTCCGTCAGTCCGTCAGCCTCCCTGTTCCAAAGACTCTGTGATGACATACAGGTCTGAGAAGGACTGACTGGGGCTACAGAGGGCCTGAACCTTCAGAGAAGGACAGGACCATGTTGTCTGGTTCAGACATTCACTCTGTCCCTCCGGCTGACCAAACACTCGTCACTGTAACACCTCCATTTTGAATTCAAACGCTAGGTTCAAGTGCTTATGCTTATACTGTATACCGGTTAAAATGGAGCCTGTGGAGTGTGTGTGTGTGTGTGTGTGTGTGTGTGTGTGTGTGTGTGTGTGTGTGTGTGTGTGTGTGTGTGATGTTTGTTGTCAGCCCCTCTTCCTCTCCTGCCATGTAAAAGAGAGTGTGTGGTGAGAGCCTCCAGGCGGTCCTCCAGCCCCGGGAGTGTGATTTGACGGCGAGGCGTGAGGTGAGCCGGAAGAGAAATGTGTCTCGTTTCCACTTGAGAGTTCGCCTCCCCGAAGCTGTTGACCACGTAATGTCAGTTCCTATGCCCGTTACAGCCACGGTGGCAGCGTACTCGTAGGCAAAAAAGGAACAAAAAAATAAAAAGCCTGAGCTGGAAATCGATAGGAGGAAACGTAGTCTGGGTCGATGGGGAAAGCCGTTAGCTTTCACTGGAGCGACAGAGAAATGGCAGGTACATCTAATATCTAATCAGGTTTTTTGTGTTTCCCACATACACAGATGGATGTGCGGAGCCCTTTCAGCCAGGGGAAGAGGGGGGTGGACCCAGAGAGGCTCTGTTTAGATTTGGAAGCTATACCGTAGGAAGAGTCTGTGTTTGTCTGTGAAGTCAGGCGTTCAAGGCTATTTAAGAGCACTCGCGCCTCCGGAGAGACAGGTTAACTGTTTTGAAAGAACAAAACGATGGATAAATAAACATTGTATCCCAGCATTGCTCCGTTGATCTGTGACTAACTGGATAGCCATTAAGGTTTGAAAATCCCCGAGCGTGAAACAGCCTGGAAAGCATTGAGCCGATGCTCAGCAGAATAGATTTTCATTTCCTTAATCAACTTCCTTATTCTTCCCTTTTCTTTTTTTCTACTTCCAAAGGAATTAATATAGATCAGCGTTAATGGGAGCAGGAAGGAGGCGCGGTGGAGGAAGGAGGCGCGGTAGAGGAAGGAGGCGCGCTGAAGGAGAGCTGGCTTTTCTCCTTGGCTTGGAGCAGCATCTGTTGCTCCCCTGCTATTTACACATAGCTCTGCCATTATGTATGGGTTGCAGGGCTCTATCCAATAAAGCATCCACACACACACACACACACACACACACACACACACACACACATATACACGTGTACACACACACGCACACACACTATTCTGAGGAACACAGTGAAAACAAAGCATTATATATGTATATACTCTAAGGAAGGAAGTCAGCACATTCGGAGGAAAAAGAAGAAAACAGAAATGGTATGAAGATGTCTCGATACACAACACGTCTTTCTGTAACGCCACTTTTCCACACACACACACGCACACACGCACACACGCACAACCGCACACATGCACACACGCACACACACACACACACGCACACACACGCACACACACGCACACACACGCACACACACACCTCTGAGACAGCACATATGCTACTGTACGTCTCTCTCTTCCTCGCCTGGCTGTTCTGATCATAAACACGCCACGCACTCATAACAGTTAATCAAACCCAATATCTGCTTTCAAAAGCCATCCCACAAACACACAACACAACCTGGATGAATAATACATGGCTTAGTCAGCGCCTGGCTGTCAGGGGCAACGAGCCGAGTGAGGCGCTGCAGTTAAGGCTGGATATTTATACAGAGATAAGGATTACACAAAGCTCTCGGTGTGATTCTCTCTCTCTCCTCCTCCTCCTCCTCCTCCTCGTTCCTGTTGTAGACCCTCTGTCCGCGTTGCAGCCGCCACATTTCATGTACGCCTCCGCCATGTCAAAATAGTGCCCAAATCTCCGACGCCAGGGAAGTTTTTTGACATGCGAGTTTAGTCTGTGCGTGTGTGTTTGCGTCTGAGGAGGGTTTTTGTTTTTTGTCGTGTTGAATAATAGCTTTTGAATATTCGAGACGAGTGACATTTTTGATGTTTTTTTGGGGAGCGTATTTTTTTCTCAAAGCGTTGTGACTCAAGGGGTTTTCGTGAGAGAGCGGGAAGTGTGTGTGTGTGTGCGTGCGTGCGTGCGTGCGTGCATGCGTGTGTGTGTGTGTGTGTGTGCGTGCGTGCGTGCGTGTGTGTGTGTGTGTGTGTGACGTGGTCTGTAGAGAGAGAGAGAGAGAGAGAGAGAGAGAGAGAGAGGGAGAGAGAGAGAGAGAGAGAGAGAGAGAGAGAGAGAGGGAGAGAGAGAGAGAGAGGGAGAGAGAGAGCAATAGAATATTGAGAAAGAGCAAGAAAAAAAGAGTGACAATGAGAGAGAAAGTGAGACTGATGGAAAAAGCGAGAAAAAAAAAAGAGAAAGTGTGATAATGCAGAAAGAGGAATGGAGAGAGAGCCAGATAGAGGAGGGGGCGGGACCAGTGCTTCCTGGGTGAGAGTGAGACTGGCACGCGATTGGCCGTGCCATCAGTGAGCCTCCTCTGTGATTAGTCACCCAGTGCAACATCAGCGCTCTCTCGGCTGCGATGACATGCTGATTGTGCTATTTACACATTTATTATCAAGATGTGTTACAACATGCAAGGGCCTTGTGTCCCTGGACCACCATGCACACACACACACACACACACACACACACACACACACACACACACACACACACACACACACACACACACACACACACACACACAAACACTTGATGATTTAGGCCTTGTGGCCTCACATTCACAAAGGAAACAAATGCCCTCTCCTGATTGCTGTCTCATTGTCAGCTCAGTGGAAAAGCAGAGTGACAGGAGGTGTAGATGGACTTTGGTGGCGCCAGCCTTGATTTCAATGTGTATAACTAGTTACAGTTGAATGAGCCGGGCGGACATGCTGAAGAAGTCGCACCCTCATCATTTGTCAGTTCCTTTGCGATTGGAATGTGTCTGAAGAAATCGCACCCTTGCCATTCCTTTGCGATTGTAATGTATCTCATACCTTGTCCTTTGTTGGGAATGATATTTAAGGAGAGGGACAGTGAGATATTCTTTGAGTTTTGGGTTAGGCCCGTCACGGGCACCATTCTCCCGTGTTGTCCTTGACGCACGTTAACGTACGGTTAAAACTTATAGTCATATGTTGCTTTGAAACTGT
>NC_139673.1:5255504-5270504 GCF_951799395.1 Argentina silus | reverse complement strand
ATTCAAAGTCATAGCGGCTTTGAAGAACACACAGTACTGAACAACACAAGCAAAACAAAACAAAGGGTATGTGGAAGAACCAACTGCTCTATCCAACCCGACAACCAACCGTCCATCACAGACTGTTCAATTCACATGACCTAGTGGGACCTCTTCGCCGTCCATAAGAAACGGCCCGTCGTTGTGTTGGATCAGCCGACGTCTAGCAGTGCATGGGTAATCTTAACTGCTGTGCTGCAGGCTTCACAGCTGTTATTCCTCCCTACCGCCAGCCTCCACTGTCTAACATCTGGGCTGGCACACTGGGTGGGTGGCTGCAGCGTGGCGCGTGGCGCGTAGCTACCTTCTGGCCCCGGAGAGGTCAATGGCTGCCGGCGGTGGCGGGGTGGAGGGGGTGGGGGGTGGGGGGGGCGAGAGGGGGGGTGGAGGCTGGGTGGAGGGGTGACAGTGGCTGTTGGCGGTGGGGAGGATGGAGGGGGGGGGCGGTGGGGAGGATGGGGGGGGGGGGGCGGTAGGGGGGATGGAGGGGGAGGAGGGGAGGGGGGGGCGGCAGTGGAGCCAGGGGGAGCTTGCTCTGCATACTGAGAAGTCTGATTAAACAGGGGGCTCCAGCCCGGGATGTGCCAGAGAGGAGACAGGCGTGACGGCACCTCTCCCCGCCTGTTGGTTAGGTGACCCCCCCGGCACCACCATCCTCCCTGCCCCTGAGCCGCTGAGCATGTGACACGGCTCACACCGAGCCCACCGACCGTTACCTACCGCTCCGTTCTAGCCCCTGCCGGCAACCAGCGCCGCAGTGACAGATCATTTGCGCACGTTCCTCCCCTGCCCACCCCCCCTTCGACCCCCAAACCCCCGATCCTCCAGAGTGCCGCCTCTGGAGCATGCCAGGTGCATTAGGGTAACTGATGAGTGTTATCACGGTCAAAATAAAATCATACGAGTAAATCAGCCGATGATTGGGGAAATCTTTTGGCGTGACACGGGGAGCGAGTTTATGGACCGACGCTGACATGTGGTGATTGCTTTTTATTCTCTCTGTTGTGTCTCTTTCTCCCAATGAGACGGACGTGGGGGTGGGGGGGGGGGGGTGGCATCACGTCGGGTGGGGGGTGCTGTTATCGCTGATATGAAGAATAGGTAAGCAGGTGGGGGGGGGGGGGGGGTGACTCTGTTGCCTTCTCAAATGATTCCCATGGCTCATTGCGGTGGTGCAGTTTGTCAGATTGGCCTGTCAAGAAGGGCGGGTAGTCCTCCAATTCTCCCACCGCCCCCCCCCCCCCCCCAACCGCCAGTATCTCTGTAGCAGCAGCCATCGCAACAGACAGGGGAGGAATCTGCCACCACGCCGAGGAGAGAGAGAGAGAGAGAGAGACACAGAGGTCAGCCATCCGCTGAGACGATAATGAAAGAATAATAATGGAGTATGGGGATAAAATTACTGAGCTTTATCCACAATATCTTCTCTCATTAGCGTTAGCGCTAATGTAGCCGTTTATGCTTGTGTTCTACTCCAGCTCCCTCTAATTAGGCGTGGGGTCTAAAAATAAACACCGGCAAACTAAATAGCGGCGTGAAAGTACATGCAAATCTGTTGATGTACAGGAATAATGGGGGGGCGGGGGTGTGTGTGTGTGTGGGGGGGGGGGGGGGGATTAGTGTTGCGCTGCGGAGTCGGAGTAATTGAGTTGGGTGTGTTGACATGGTGGCACGGTGCAAGGTGTCCATGTTGTGGAACGCGAAAGTGTGCGCGGGCGGGCGTCTCTGGCTTGTTGTTGTTGTTGTTGTTGTTGTTGTTGTTGTTGTTGTATGTTGTGTCGGTTGGTGTCATGGTGAACGTGTTATTTCTGGATAAAGGGATGAAAAGGGATGCAGAAATGCTAATCCCTGAGTGCTGGGGTGGTGAGAGTCTTCCTACTGTGTATGCTAACAGGCTAGAAGCAAGCTTGTAGAAGCTAGCAGGCTAGCAGAGTCTTTCTCCTGTGTAGCAGGCTAGTATCAGGCAAGTAGCAGCTAGTAGGCTAGTAGAGTCTTCCTCCTGTGTAGCAGGCTAGTAGCAGCTAGCAGACTAGTAGAGTCTTCCTCCTGTGTAGCAGGCTAGTAGCAGCTAGCAGGCTAGCAGTAGCACAGCGGAGAGAGAGTCTTACTAGTATTGTAGTACTGAAGCCTAAATAAAGACCCACACAGTGGTAGTTACCTCAGTAGGTAGTTCAGTTTATTTAAGTGGTAGTAAGAGAGTGCAGTAGTCGCAATCTCCTGCTGAAAAAGAAGGAGTAAGGTGACTAATTCTTGCTTTGAGACCTGTCACCCACCGAACCTCACATCCAGGTCTCCACACTAACTCCACTCCACTTTGCATGCTGCAGCTCTGAGTCACCATGTGATGCAGCCTCTAGCCCAGAGGCAGCCAGAGAGAGTCACCCAGGCTGGAGGCCTGAAGAGGGGGGGGGGGGGGGGGGGGGGGGGGGGGGAGAGAAAGAGAGAGAGAGAGAGAGAGAGAGAGAGAGAGAGAGAGAGAGAGAGAAAGAGTGGGATAGAGAGAGTGCGATAGAGAGAGAGAGAGAGAGAGAGAGAGAGAGAGAAAGAGAGGGATAGAGACCATGAACATAGAGCTGTTTTTAGCGTGTGAGTGGGCGTGGGCGTTCTGGCCGCGCTGCTTGCCCAGCTCAGACTGGATCTGGGATCAATATCCTGTCCCCCGCTGGACAAGAGAGGACAGGGCCAGATCTGGGCGGCCAGCCTCCATCTCATAACCTGCCCTGGTGAGTTCACGTCTGCTACAGTATAACCCTCTCCTCACTAAACACACACTGCTCAGATGAAATCACACCACACACACACACACCATTGCCCGTCAGGTATAACTCTATGGGCAGGTTTCACAGGCACAGATTAAGCCAAGTCGTGGATCGAACAGCATTACCAATAGAAAATCTCCATTGAAGATGCATTTTAGTCTTGGATTAGGCCTAATCTGTGTTGGGAAAACCAGCCCTACTGTGTATGAGACTGGTGGGACTACGGTGACAGAGCAGGTGGGAAGTGACTAGCAATATCTCTCTAACCCCTTGGGCTTGGGGTCCGGGAGTGGATCTCAGCCACAGTGATCCGTCAGCTGACTGCTGCTGGGGGGGGGAACCTATCAGAGCCGCCCGTCACTGTTGACGTCCCGTCCTGATCAAGGTGACTTATGGGGGAGCGGGGGCCCGGTGCAATGACTTTCCAGTCAGGATCTCATTCCCTGAGAGATTACAGTGTTGGACAAGCTGCCACTCTCGAAGCTGTGCGGCTGTGATGGCTCTGATAATTGGAGTGCTCAGAGGGTGGGGGGGGGGGGCTGGACAGATGAAGCCCGGGCCAGTCGATGGATCAATAGTGTAATCGCGGCGCTCCAGGTGACGAGGTGCCTGGGGTTGGATGGGGCAGGTGGGGCCGGGTTTGGCAGACACCGGGAAGGTCATGAAGCCCCTTTTGTCTGTCCATCCAGCCCTCTAACCCATTCCTTTAATCGTCTCTGTCACTTTGGAGAACATTTTCCTTTATGGGAATGGAAGGCTCAATCCTAATAAATCCCTCAGCACCACTCTGCCCCTGGCAACAAATATGATGTATAGAAAAAGGCAGAGGCGGAAAGAAATTCAACCACAACATTTTCAACTTTGTTCTCACTGGCGAAAAAGGGAATTATCTTTTGAAATTTGCAGTCGTGTTTGGTTGGCATTCTAGTTTTTCAAATGCACTATTATTATTATTTGTGATCTTTTCGTAGTTTGAAGTCGTATTTGACTGATTGACGCATTCTATTTGCCAATGCTCCGCCAGACAAACACAAAGACAGACACACACTGACTACTCAACGTTTGGTTTTGAAGAGCCAAGGAGACTTTGTAATCGCAATTTGTGTTCCTCACAAGTCAACAGCCCTGACTTTATCAGCAGAAAACACACAGGCAGTTTGTTCAGTGAGTTAATTGAATAGGAACATCAGGACCTTGGCTTCACACGTGCAAAGTCATTTTCCATGTTGCTCAAATGTCACCGGGCGGTGGGGTGACAGGCAGCCAATGCTGGACGGCTGACAGGTGTGTACCACTGACACGAAATGGAGGAAGATGAAATGGAGGAACATGAAATGGAGGAACATGAAACGGAAGCCGTTATGAGGAAAATGAGAATTCCATGTGTGATTTTCCGCAATGAAATGATAAATAAACTGCATAATAGAAGCGACATTATATGATCCCCGTGGACAGAACGAGATGGAAGATGGCGGTTTTCTAATCCACCGTGTCTCTCTGGAGACAGTGGATGAGATGCTGGTAAGAGACGGGCTTAGCGTAGCGATAGCTCAACACACCCAATCATTCAGACTCATCCAACCTGTCAAGCATGGATCCACTCAGAAGCACAGACACAAAACAAAGAACAAAAGCATCTTTAGATGTATCAGATTATTCAGGCTGTAGGACAAAGGATTACAGACAGAACACTGGGTTAGCCTATATGGATGACCAAAGCCAGGTCCTGGAGCACAACAAAGAGAGGGAGAGCTAAAGAGAGAGAGAATGAGAGAGAGAGAGAGGGAGAGAGAGAGAGAGAGAGAGAGAGAGAGAAAGAGGGGAGAAGAAGGTAAAAGTTAGACTAGAAAACGTGAGGTAGTGAGAAAGAGAAATAGCCAATTAGCAGGAAGCCAGCAGGTGTGCTTTTTCTTTATAACCCCCCCTCCACTCCTCTCCTCCACCAAGTCTTTCTCCCGGGGGGAGTGTGTGTGTGTGTGTGTGTGTGGGGGGGGGGGGGGGGGGAGGCTGTGCGCGCCTTAAAGAGCAGGGAGTTTCTATGGCAACCGCCTGGCACGCTCGGTCTCCAGGGAAACGGAAATGTCACAGCTTAAGAGGTCTCACCAAAAAGCGAGAGCGAGGGAGGGAGAGAGAGAGGCAGAAGAAAAAGATGCAGGTAGGAAGCAAGGGAGAAGCGGTGTTGGGATCAGTGTATTACTCCTTATCTTTGTGGCAGGCCTGTCACGTTATCAATGAAGTTCTGTACCATCAAATTAATCTGCCAACGTCTCTCTATCCAGCCTCCCACTCACTCACTCTCTCTATCTCGGTTTCCGACCTGAACCGATGAAGGAGTTTACATGGGATCAGGCTGGTCTGTTACTCAAAGCGCGTACCTATACACGATAGTACGCGTTCTCTGGTGCTGTTAGCTATACTGGGCGGGTGAATACGGAAGGTGGAATGTCGTATAAGGAGGCTGGTGGGGTACTGGAGGTTTTCCTCGAAACCCACAAGTCGCTGGTTCGAATCGCGCTATGGACAACAATATTTGGTAATTATTGTTGCTAATGCTAATGTTTGCTAATGCCTTCCCCTGACAACTTAGCCTTACCTTGACCACTCAAATGTAATGCCTAATATTGCCGAACCGCCACACGATTCAAAGTTAACTTCTTACAAATTCACATAGCGTATCTCCAGCTTTTACGTGTCCTCCAAAAATGTCTCTAAAGCCTCAACCAGGACACATAATCGGGAATGCGTACTATCGTGTGTACTGGAGGTACTATTAACTAAACTAAACTAAATAAGGAGACTGGGTTGTCATTCTGAGACATTTCCAGAGTAATAATAGTCACACAGGAGGAACTAAAACCTAGACTCCGTCTCCCGAACAATACACACAAAAGGGCTTTCAGCCCAAATCAGGTTACATGATTAATTTCAATATTTACAAACAACTTTGACAAATGAAGGCAGATTAGAAAGTCCCCGTTGGCGGCCCTTAAGTGTGTGAGTTTGTGTGTGTGTGTTTAGGTGCACAAACGTGTGTGTGCGTGTGCGTGTGTGTGTATGTGTGTATGTGTGCGCGTGCGTGTTTGCGTGCACCTGTGTGTGTGTGTGCCCCGTGTTTGGTTCATTGCTGGGGCCCCAGAACCTCCAAATCACACATTAGCCAAGCTTGGCTTGACGGAAACCCATTAACCTGAATGGCTGCTGATTGCTCCACTATTAACTCAGCATTGACTCATTTCCTCCAGGGCTGGACCCACTAACACTGAGGCAGGTGCTTCAGTACCCCTCAAGGTCTCTGTTTAATCAGGGTAAACAAATGTTGTTCCTGTGTTGTGGCAGGCTACACGCTTTGCTTGATGTATGCCATGCCATTATGGTTATGGGCAGTCCTACTTTTCCTCCAATATTCTTTATTCATTTATTTACTAATTGAGGCCCATCTGGCATAATTGACCTTACAAAAGTCTACCCTGTTGCGATGCAAAGAGGTCATTCGAAACTGCTCAGGAAAGTCGCCCAAGAAATTAAAAAGAGGGGAAAAAGTGGAGGAAGGAGTGTGTGTGTGTGTATGTCTGTGTGTGTCTGCGTGTGCACGTGTATCTGCATGCGTCCGTGCGTAAGTGTGTGTGTGTGTGTGTGTGTGTGTGTGTGTGTGTGTCTGTGTCTGTGTGTGTGTGTGCATGCGTCCTTGCGTAAGTGTGTGTGTGTGCGTGCATGCGAACGAGCAAGTAAGTGTGTGTGTGTGTGAGCGAGCGAGCGTGTGCATGCAAGGAATGAAGTGTGTGTGTGTGTGTGAGCGAGCTTGTGTGTGTGTGTGTGTGTGTGTGTGTGTGTGTGTGTGTGTGTGTGTGTGTGGAGAGAGGGGGTCTTGGGGAGGGGAGATGACCGGCTAAATGGACCATTTCTCCAGCATGCTGCTGCTGCGTGGCCGGGGCCATGGCTAATTTATTTCCTCTTTTGTCGTTGTTGTCTCCATTCCTCGCTTGATTAAACCAACCTCATGCAGCTATGCTCAACAAATAGCCTAATTGAGTACGACCTTGGTAAATGATATATCAGCCCTCTCCTCCAGAAGTGCCACCTGCACCACCAGCATCCCATCTCCCCAGCCCATCACACACACACACACACACACACACACACACACACACACACACACACACACACACACACACACACACACACACACAGACACACACACACACACACACACATGCTTGCTCACACACACTCGCTCACACACACACACACACCCGCACAGACACACATGCACATGCACACGCACACGCACACGCACACGCATATACAAACACACCGCACCAGCGCACCGCAACCAAAACAGCGATCGATCCCTGTTTTGGTTGTGGTGCCCTGGTGCGATGTCTGTGTGTGTGTGCATGCGCGTGCGTGTGTGTGCATGTGTGTGAGCGAGCGTGTGCGTGTGCGTGTGTCCGTGCGTGACCAAAGTCATTTCTAGCACGACCTTTCCCACAAATCACCGCGACTGACACAGACGTCGGACGGATCATTAAAATGGGCCACATTCGTATCCCTTACGCCTTTCATCAGATACCAACCAGAGACCAGGATCTATTATTCCATTCCATTTGCAACTTAGCCGCCACGGCGGCACAGACCCGCATGAGGACAAAATAAGTGAACAGAAACATTCCTATCTAGTTGTTGCAGCAGCTGCAGCAGCCAGCCAGCCAGCCAGCCAGCTCTACACAGAACTCTCATTAAATTCCCCCTTCCCCTCTCTCTCTCTCTCTCTCTGCTTTAGATGGCAGAGGGGGGAGGGAGGGAGGGAGGGAGAGAGAGAGGGAGGGGGGGTGGGAGGGAGGGAGGGAGGGAGAGGGAGGGAGGGGGGGTGGGAGGGAGGGAGGGAAAGGAGGGAGGGAGGGGGGGTGGGAGGGTGGGAGGGAGGGAAAGGAGGGAGGGAGGGAGGGACGGGTGTTGCTAGTTTATGTTCAAAGGATCCTGCTGTACAAGATCTGATGGCTCTCTCCCTGGCACAGTCTCTGGTGGTATCTCACAGGATGCAGATGCTTTCGGGAAAAAAAAAAAAAAGAGACGGCATCACACCTAATGAGTCTGAGCTCCAGCGGGGAGCTCCTCCGACAAAGCGAGCGAGCGGCTGCTGCCCTCGATTCTCTCTCTCCGTGTTTGTTTCCCGCCGCCGCCGCCACCGCCAACCGCCGCCAACCACCAACCGCCAGCCCCTCCCCTCTCTCCGCTCCGGCGCCTGTGAGCGATGTTCCCTGGCCCGGAGCTACCCGCTGACGCTGATGTGTTCTTCAGGAGGGATGCGGGGCCTGCAGGTAAACACCTGGAGGCTGAGAAATCACCCTCTTCCAAAGAGTGCGACAGCACGGGGGGGGGGACTGGGGGGGGGGGCGCGCTGGGGGGGGCTGGGGGCGGATGGGGTAGACCGGGCGGGGGGACGGTGGCGGGCGTCTGCATGGCTGCCTGTCTGCTGTTGTAGCCCGGGACTGTTAACAAAGTGAGACTCATCCTTCTGCCTGTCCCCTATTCCCTGTCCTGTCCCTGAGCTAGGAAGTCTTATCCATATCAAAGGGGAGCCAGAGTCTGTTTTGCGTACAATGATCAGGTGATGGCTCCACCATGCAGTGTGTATGGGCATTGCTGTACAGGCACGAGTATTTACAGTAGTTTGACCTGACGAAAGAACCACCTCGCATCGAAACACTGTCACAAGTAAAGGCGGTAAACGAAGCATCAGGCTACAGGCTTTAGTGTTGTTTTCAGATGGGCTAGGATGGATGAAACGGTCTGAGCCGGTCTGAGCCCACGTCTTGGACAGATGTCACTATGGAGGTGACGGTGGATGTGGTGCAGGGCCGCGGTGACCTCTAGCAGAGAGGAGGAGGAGGAGGAGGAGGACAGAGGACAGAGGACAGAGGACAGAGGGCCGTGTTCAACAGCACATCCTCCTGCAACACGTCCCTCAGAGCACAGCCCCCTCGCTGCCCCGGGGCGGGGGAAAGAGATGTTACTGATATAAATAGGTCACAGCAACACCAACACCAACAAACTGCCAGGGAGGCTGCCTGGGAGGTTAGAACGGCAAGGAGAAAAGACGGGGGGGGGGGGGGGGGGGGTGGAGAGGGGAGGGGAGGGGAAGGGAGAGGGGGGACAGGAGAAGAGAAGAGAAGAGAAGTGGAGAAGAGAGGAGAGGAGAGGAGAGGAGAAGAGAAGAGAAGAGAAGTGGAGAGGAGAGGAGAGGAGAGGAGAGGAGAGGAGAGGAGAGGAGAGGAGAGGAGAGGAGAGGAGAGGAGAGGAGAGGAGAGGAGAGAAGTCAAGAGAAGAGAAGAGAAGAGGAGAAGACAGAAGACACGAGAAAAGGAGAGGAGAGAAACTAAGAGAAGAGAGAAGAAGAGCAGGTTACTCCCTGCTCTCTACACCCGAACTCTCTCAACCATCTCCACAACCACCAACCACCAAGACCTCCAACTCTCCCAATCATCCCCCGTCAAGAAACCCATTGTGGGGCGGGGTGGGGATGAGGACGCCGGGGGAATATATTAAAATGTCACTTTGGAACTCCTTGACGGGGGAATATCGGGTGAGTGGAAATCTGTCCCCCAGGCCACCGACACGAAACTAACCACGGGGGGCCGCCATGTTCTCAGCCACGCTAGGCTATTAATCCCCCCAGCATCGAGGAGACCCCCATACGGCACCACAGCCCTCACACCCATTATACCCTATACTCCCCGCGACCGACCACCATAAAGACTATCCAGAGGCTTTAATCAATGCCTCCGAGGGGGCAACAGTCACTGGGGACAAGTTTCATTAGATGCTATGTCATAAACCTGGTACTATGGCCCCTGCAATTTCCTCTCCTCCTCCTCTAGGATGGGATGGAGGGGTGGAGGTGGAGGAGGATGGAGAGATGTATGTGAGGTACAGGCTGATTTCGCATGCCGACCCCCCCCCCCCCCTTCCACTTCCCCCCATTCCTCCCCCCTGGAGCTGTCTTGACACCCCCCCCCCCCCCCCCCGCTTATTTATGGAGAGCTTTCACTCAAAGGCTGATGGACGGGGAACACGTGGCCGTGATTTAAGCAGCAGCCCGGCTTCACGCCCCTCAGCATCCCAACGCCCCTCAGCATCCCAATGCAGGCCGCAGCTCCGTAACCATCAATCAGATGATGATATTATCAAGCGGAGCGCGTCAACCTCCGGACCCCCATTGCCAGGGGGGGTTGGGGGAGTGAGGGGGCGAGTGGGGGGGGGGGGACAGGCACCTCTAATATCGTATTCGTTTTCGCCACCTTCCAAAAAACAAATCTGTCACAACATTTTTTATTACGAAAAACCTCCACTTCCTTAATCATTTACATACGGCCAATATCGCAGGACTTCATTAAACGTCGCAATCTCGGGTTACATCTCCCTCTCAGATGTTTGTAAATCCAATTATTGCTTTATCAAATTGAATTTTACTCTTATTATTTTTTATTTTTGGGGGCGAAGGGGTGGGGGTGGGTGGGGGGGGGGGGGGGAGCGGTGCGGTGCAGAGATGATGAAATCGGTGCGGTTTAATATCTGTGCTGCTGATAAATGTGTTTGCTTTCATCAGTGCAGCTGTAGAGACAGAGAGTCCAAAAGGCCAGGCGGCCCACTCCGGAGCCCTTCGGCTGCTGCTGGGGCTACTTCCTGCGTTAATCATATTGCAGTGGAGGCTCCAAGGTGTTTAAAGGACATTTGCACATAGAGGAAATTTAGTGTAGGACAAAACCCAGAGAGGAGGGAGGGGGGGGGGGGGGGGGGGGGCTGGACCCGGAGCCACCGCAGGGAGTCTTGCTGCAAATTAGAGCGCTGATAGTGGCGTTAGCTGTGTTTCCACACACTGTGACTGCACCAGAACAGGGAACATAATTAGCTACTGAGGTAAAGATGAGAAACAAATAAGCATAATTAGCTGCTGAGGTAAAGATGCTAAACAAATAAGGTAAAACACAACGCTGTCCGTCAGAGACGCAGACCGTATCCTCGAACTCTGGTGAAGAGAAAAAAAAGCATCTTTCGGATGACAGAAAGGCCTGCCTCTTGTCCTCTCCCAAGCCCCTTTGATCTGTTCTCCTCACGCTACCATCTATCATGTTTGGAAAAAAAATAAATAATAATAAAAAAAATCATTGCAACAAATGAAGCTGGGAATAAAATCCTCACACGTCTCAGTGGAGGAAGCTGGAGTACTGGAGCCTCAATTGTGCCCCGTGTCCACTCGGAATGATGCTCTCTGAGCCCCCCCTCTCTCTCTGTCTCTCTCTCTCTCTCTCTAGGGAGGGTGGTCCGCGCAACACACAGAAACACAGCTCCAGTGTCTCACTCCTTCTTCTCCTCCTTTCTTGTGAAGAGGAGGAGAAGAGAACTAGGACGACCCCCGAGGTGGGGGAGGAAGAGGAAGAGGAAGGGGGAGGGAGAGGAAGAGGAAGGGGGAGGGAGAGGGCGAGAAGAGGAGGGGGGGGGGGGGGTAGTTTTCACATGAGGAGCTAAGCCAGAGAGGTGCTAAGTGGAAGCTCTTGTTAATACTCTCCCTTGCAGCCCCTCCTGGTATTATCCCAAGTGTGTGTGTGTGTGTGTGTGTGTGTGTGTGTGTGTGTGTGTGTGTGTGTGTGTGCGCGCGCGTGCGCGTGCGTGTGTGTTTTTGTGTACGAAGGCGAAGAGGAGCACAGCTTGCAATCTCGGCCGTCGTACAAGAAAGAGTCATTACTGCAAATGGAACGGGAGTGGTAACTAAAAGGCCTCTCGTTTGGGGGGGCTGAGAGAGAGAAAGCAGAGCATAGAGAGAGAGAGAGAGAGAGAGAGAGAGAGAGAAAGAGAGAGAGAGAGACAGAGAGAGAGAGAGAGAAAGAGAGAGACAGAGAGAGAGCAGGAGGAGAGGCTCACAGTTGGTTATTCTATCATTTATATCCCCTCTCCTCACAAAAGGAAGGCCCCTGCCTCATTCAGATAGCAGCGTAATGACCCTTAATCAGAGTAGATGCACTGCCTTCGCTGATGAGGCCCACCGGGTCGATGGGGGTAGTCAGAGAGAGAGAGCCGGCCACAGCAGCGTCGATATTGCATTAAAAGACCCTCATAAAGGAGCCGGCCTGGGCATAAACGAGGGACAACAGAAGGGAAAGGCTGGAGGGACGTGACGGGCGAGCCAGAGAGGAAGGGCGGGGTGGGCTGGGACACAGGAGGTGAGGGCTAGGCAGGCTTGGTCCTCTTGGTCCCTCCCGGACCCCCAGGTTGTGGGCACTGCCCTCGCCAGACCTGTGGGTGTGTGTGACATGCCCGCTCCATCCTGTCCATGTCCTGTTATCCTGTCCTGTGTGTGTGTGTGTGTGTGTGTGTGTGTGTGTGTGCACGTGTGTGTATGTGTGTGTGTGTGTGTGTGTGTGTGTGTGTGTAGAGGGGTGGGAACAGCAGACAGCCGGGCCACAGATAGGGGTCTACCCCCACATGGTTTGCCCATGACAGCCCTTTATGGCCCAGACAAAGCCTCCTGCTCTCTCTGCCCCTCCCCACTGTCCTCCTACCTGCCTGCCTGCCTGCCTTCTCAGGGCCATACCAAGAGATGCTCTTAGCGTTATCTGTGCCCCTCCACCCCTTCCACCCCCTCCATCCCCTCCACCCCTCCACCCCTCCATCCCCTCCGCGCCCTCCCCTCCTCTCCCCCCACACACCCCCCGATCACCACGATCTATTTATTTACCCTGATCCTGAAAATACAGAGGGAAAATGAAAAAAAAAAACACACCTTTTCATTATTTTTTCTTCTTCATTCAAGTGCTTTCCAGCTGACTAAAATTCATATTTATGCTAATGCGCGCCTCCTCTCTCTCCTCCGTCGTCTCGGGCCCCCGCGCTGGGAGACGGGAGAGACGGGCTAGAATTAATGACATTGCATCGGGAGGTAATGTTTGCCGCGTTTCATTAGCTGGTATATCTTTAATTTCCAATAAACACGGTAATTAGGGGAGGTATCCGTGGAGATGGGGTCCGGGCTCCGCGCTGCCGTGGTAACGGCTGTAACCAGATCTGCACAGAGGTAACTGCAGTCAGGGGGGGGGGGGGGGGGGGCTCTCAGCTTAACCAAATCCTGCTGAACGCAGGGAGGGAGGGGGACCATATTAAATTATATGGAAATGAAACCCACCACACATACCCTGGTACCCTGCCTCTCCTCTTACAGAGAAGAAGAAGAAGAAGAAGAAGAAGAAGAAGAAGAAGAAGAAGAAGAAGGAGAAGAAGAAGAAGAGAAGAATGAACGTAAGAACATGTAAGGGCGTCTGCACCAAAGGATTGACCCGAGGCGCAGGTATACATTCCTCTATCTATGTTAAACATATGCAAGAACACATCCTCACATCTGGGCTAAGAAATGCTCTGTAGACACACTTTCTGACACACACACACACACACACACACAAGCGTGCACACGCACCCACACGCACACAAACACACACACACACACACACACACACATACACACCAATGCGCGCGCGCGCGCACACACACTAACGCGCGCGCGCAACAATCGTATTCTACTCCTTTTCAAATCCATTTCATAGCAATATCTCCCATTTCCCTTGCCTTTTCAAAGGACGGAGCTTTCAAAGCACTTTAGAGGGGAGGGAAAGAAATTCAGAGAATGTTCCGAAAATCATCCACTTACGTATTACACAGAAATCCTCCTCATTGTGAGAGGAAAGGGCAGAGGGATGAATTAATCCTACACATTAAAAAAAAAGGCAAGGACGACTGAGAATCATGTACAGAGAAGCAATTTACCATCCTGACCTTTCAATCTTTAAAACATTCGACTGACCCCCTGCTTTAGTGCAGCTTTCCCAGGCTATTCAGAAACCCGTCCCGAGGAGTTATTTTCTCATCCTCTTTGACAGTAGAATGCTAAACTCTGACAAAAGAGGACGGGAGAGAGGGAGGGAGAGAGGAATTCTCCCTGGGCGAGAGGAGAGAGAGAGGGGGGGGGAGGGGGGGGGGGGGCAAGAGAGACAAAGAACGGAGAGAGAGAGAGAGAGAAAGGAGAGGCAGTCGAGAGAAAGAGAGAGATGGGAGAGAGAGACCAGAGGGAGAGAGAGAGAAGGGAGAGGTGGACCAGGTAGCCGAGTCGCAGCGCCTCGTAAAGCCAAGCCTAATAGCAGCTGACACCCCTGACCTCCCCCCAGTCAGAGTGTCCTGTTTGTTTAGACACAAACAAATAGTGATAGCACAGAGAGCTAATAAGCTACAGTCAGGCCCCAAACCCAGTCACCTCAGCCCAGCCCAGGCAGCCCGGGCTCGGTGAGGCAATGGAATAGTATTGGAGGGATGTAGTCTATTGTTAGAAGCACTGGTGAAAGGGTAGAGTGTTAGTGATGGGGCATGTATATGTAAGTGGCAGCGTTTGCTGGGCTACGGGGTGGTGTCTGTGATACTGCCCCTAGAGTACGGGAGTAGAATCATGAATTAGGTCTTGGCTGGCTGGATCCTTATTGACTTTATTTTCACCCCTCTTCTCTTTCTATCTTTCATTCTCTGTCTTTGTCTATGTCTCTGTCGTTGTGTGTGTGTGTGTGTGTGTGTGTGTGTGTGCGTGTCTCTCTCTCTCTGTCTCTCTCTCCATTCCTCTCCTCTCCCAGTGGCTGTGCAGCCTCCCAGTGATGCCCCCCCCCCCACCAGCCTAGCAGATCAGTGGCTGACTGTGGAAAGGTCATGCTCATGGGTGGCACTGCAGCAGCCACCCCCCCACCCACCTCCGCCTCCCCCTGCCCCTCCCCTGCCTCTCCCTGCCCCTCCCCTGCCCCTCCCCTTGCTCCTCCCCAGACCCTCCCCAGACCCTCTCTGCCCCTCCCATGCCCCTCCCCAGACCCCAGGCATCCCTCTGCCTCCCAGTAGGGTCCCTGGTGGTCCCCAGCCCAGCCCCCAACTCCCAGCATGTCCCACACAGAATGTCACACAAAACACTAAGACAGGCAGCAACAACTCTATATCCCCTAATAAGCATATCCAATGGGCTGAGACTATGTTCTCCAGCTAGCGTGATTAGCGCTGGTGGCTTAGGAGGCCTGTTTCTGACTTTGCACTGGAGAACAATAAACGCTGACTAAGAGCTCTCCATCTGCTGCAATGAATTAGTGTTCCTTTCTCTTCATTCCACTGCCGAGCCCAGCCCGGCCCA
>NC_139673.1:5240504-5250504 GCF_951799395.1 Argentina silus | reverse complement strand
AGTGAGGAGACTCGTGACATCACTGCCCTTGACAAGCAGTAGGCACTAGCAGTTTTGGAGTACAAACGCACTGGTTAAAAATTCAGCTTGCAGTGGAATTTCATTGAAGTAGATTCTGCGTACGTGGGTGACAGGGAGGCGGTGTGTGTGTGTGTGTGTGTGTGTGTGTGTGCGTGACGTACAGTGGTGGTGACAGTATCGGAGGTCTAGGGGACTGATCCCTGGTCCTTTCCCCTCCCAGGGGGGGACGGGGGCACGGTGTAATGAGTGGCCGGTGGTCTGTCCCGAGGCCGGCCCCTGATTGGGTGAGCAGGGGGAGAGTACCTGCTCTGCATAGATGAGTGCTCTCGTAATTGGTGGAGAATTGGGAGTTAGGTCATCTGGGCTGGGCCTGACAGAGATGTGACTGCCTAGCCTCCACTCCAATACTTCTGCTGCCTTTTAATTGCAATCAGACCTTGAGGGCAAAGAACGGACGCAGACGCACAGATGCAATGCACACGTACACACACACACACACACACACACACGTACACACACACGTACACACACGCACGTACACATACACGCACGCACGCACGCACGCACGCACGCATGCACGCACGCACGCACGCACGCACGCACGCACGCACGCACGCACGCACGCACGCACGCACACACACTGTTCAAGGGCAAGGATCATCAGAGGGCCAAATCTGCACCACTGAGAGCCCAGGGCAAGGACAGACAGACAGACACACAAACAGACAGACAGACAGACAGACAAGACAGACAGACACACAAACAGACAGACAGACAGACAGACAGACCGAGAGACAGACAGACAGGCAGACACACATACACACAGACACACAGGGAGGGTAGAAAGCTTTCTGCACCACGTTTAAGAAAAACAGGAGCCCTGTTAGCTATAGCAGGCTGCTTTGTCTTGGGCGTTACTGTGTGGATGGGCGATCGATAGGTTTAAGCAGCGGGGGCTGTGGGGCTGTGGGGGTGTGTGTGGGGGGGGGGGGGGTGGAGCAGGCACAGGCACAGGCAGGAGGTCAGGACTCGGCAGAATGGCTCTGGCAACACTTTATCTCTGCTTCCTGCAAGTCTCTGTGTCTCATCAGGGGCAGACCGGAGCTCTGTGTGTGTGTGTGTGTGTGTGTGTGTGTGTGTGTGTGTGTGTGTGTGTGTGTGTGTGTGTGTGTGTGTGTGTGTGTGCGTGTGCGCGTGCGCGTGCGTGTTAACTTAACAGCTTGGTGCAATTGGTGCAATTCACGCTATGAACTACAATATTTGCTAATTGTTGTTGCTATTGCTAAGGTTTGCTAATGCCTCCCCCTGACAACTTACTTTACCCTAACCACTGGAAGTTAATGCCTCCCCCTGACAACTTACTTTACCCTAACCACTGGAAGTTAATGCCTAACACTGCCTAACCGTCACGTAAGTCACGCAAATTCACTTACCCTCATACAGTGCATCTTCAATTATTTACGTACCTTACAAAAATCTCTCTAAAGCCTAAACCAGGACATGCGATTGGGAATAGGTAGGGAGGCTACACAATTTAATTAGGAGGCTGTGTTGACATTATCATTTTGGGGTTCCACTTCTGCTGATGTTGTATCATTTACCCTGGCATCTTTGAGACGCCTCAGGAAAGCGTACGGCTTTTGCTGTCCCTCTTCCTACCAGGTTGGGGTCAGTAGAGGCCGGTGGAGGTAGAAATCGGAGGACGGGCTCATTGCAATGCATGGACCTTAATGAGGACACATGTTTGATACCATTGCTCATTCCATTCCATGCATTGCAATGAGCCCGTCCTCCTTCTACCTCCACCAGCCTCCCCTGGCTTGGATGGAGCTATCAGGGAGAAATGGCCCCAGCCTGCCCTGTGTGATGGTGGCAGAGGAGGCTGGAATGGAGGTTGGAACGGAGGTTGGAGCGGAGGCTGGAACAGAGGCTGGAATGGAGTTTAGAGCAGAGGCTGGAGCTGAGGCTGGAGTGGAGGCTGGAGGCTGAGGCTGGAGGCCGAGGCTGGAGCGGAGGCTGGAGTGGAGGCTGATGCAACATGCTGACCTCTCCTACTGAGGGCCGACTGGCAGAGGGATGACATCACCCATCACACAGCCCTGAGCTCAGGGAAACAGCTGGGTACTCTGTCTGCTCTCCCACTGCAGAGGAGGCCAGGGCTGACGCACATTAGCAATAACACAGACACGCACTAACATACGCACGCACACATAAGCACACACACATATGCACACACACATACGCACACATACATACACACACACACATACGCACGCACACATATGCACACACACATACGCACACACACATACACACACACACATACACACACACACATATGTACACACACTCGCAACAACAAGGACACACACACACATACATACGCACACATACGCACACACACATACGCACAAACACTAGCAATAACAAGGACACACGCACACACACATGCACACACACACTAGCAATATCACAGACACACACACACACACACAGGCAAGCACAAATGCACGCATGTACACACGCGCACCCACCCACCCACACAAAAATCACACAAGAACTCATACACAGAGATATGGTAAACAGACACACACAATGTGCATCTGTGCTTTTGGATATTCTGAATCATTTGCTTACTTTCCATCATAAAAGCCATAGAAAAAAAAGAAAAGAAATCACATGATAGGTTTCAGGGCCGGCGCCCCCCCCCCCCCCCCCCCCCCCCAGGCTCTGCTTTGTCGGGGGGGGCGAGGCTGGCGGTATGAAAAAAAATAAGCACTACAAATATCTGCTAATTAATCAGCCACACAAAGAAATGAAAAGATAATAAGGTCTTTGCTCTGCTCCAGTGGCCAGGAGCTGGGCTGGGTCGGAAGAACCCGGAGGTGAGGGGAGAGATAGAGACCTGAGGGGCTTAGGACCCCCAGATAAAAGGCTTTACTTCCAGATGTTGAGGCGAAGGGGGACGGGCGGCCAAGCGCCTTGGCCCCTCCTGCTCGCCATTCCGAGCACGCCAGTCATTTGTGAGCTCTGGAGAATGGTGTAATAGTCGCGTAATGGCAGGATTTCTTTTTTTTTTTTGTGTGAAGACAGTGGGGAGTGGGGTAGGGGGGGTGGGGTGGGCGAGGGGGGAGTGAGAAGGGAGGAAGAGTGAACGAGAGAGAAAGAGAGGTGTGTGTGCGTGTGTGTGTGTGCGTGTGAGAGATGGTGTGTGTGTGTGTGTGTGTGTGAAAGATGGGGTGTGTGTCTGTGTGTATGTGTGTGTGTGTGTATGTGTGTGTGTGTGTGTGTGTGTGTTTGTGTGTGTGTGTGTGTGTGTGTTTGTGTGTGTGTGTGTGTGTGGTAGAAGGAAGGCTGGGGGGCTGAAAGACGGTGGAAAAAATGTCTGCAGATGGATCCAGAAACAGCCATACATCCTTGTTAGCCCCCCCACCCCCCGAACCCCCAATAGGGCAGACACATCGCTTTCAACAAAGCCAGCCCACACAACAACAACACCACCGCGGTCCCCTCTATGTCTCTATCACACACACACACACACACACACACACACACACACACACACACACACACACACACACACACACACACACACACACACACACACACACACACACACACACACACACACACAAACGGTCACTGTCTCTTTCACTGTCTGTCTGTCTGTTTGTCTGTCTGTCTGTCTGTCTGTCTGTCTGTCTGTCTGTCTGTCTGTCTGTCTGTCTGTCTGTTTTAATACATACAAACACACACTCTTTAGCACGTGCACACGCGCACACGCGCACACACACACACACACACACACACTCCAGCACACACACACTCCACCACTCCAACAGCCACAATGCACACCCACAGGGCATCAAATCAACACACACCACGAACAAAGCCCTGGCACACTCCTGCCTTCCCCTCTCGCATCCCGGCGAGGAGCCGTCCCACTGGCAAAAGCCACAATCAGCAGCTCCACTCTCCCCACCAGCTAATGTCCTTTCACACTCACTCTGTCTTTGTCCCCCAACGACCAGTCACTCCTCTAAGGAGAGCTGGCAGACAACGCCGGCGTAAACAAAGAATCAATGGCCATTTTCAGACGAGCCTCCGACGGTCATATCTGCATTCATTATGTCTCATCGTTTTTTAGTTGTTTTTTTTTAGTTGTTTTTTTGGGGGGGTTTTGGACAAAAAGAGATCCTTTTGAGCGAGACTGTGTCACATGTTCATCTGCTGTACAATCCTGTCATGTCGGCCTCCAGGGCTCGTAGTGGGACTCCTGCCTCTCACACGACTACGGCACTGAGGGGTCAGTAATGAATATACATGTGTGGTTGGCAGGGAGATGATACAGGGGAAACAGAGCGATAGAGAGAGAGAGAGAGAGAGAGAGAGAGAGAGAGAGGGAAAGAGAGAGAAAGAAAGAGAGAGGGGGAGAATGAATATCCATGTGTGGTTTACAGGGAGATGATACAGGGGAAACAGAGCAAGAGAGGGGGGGGGGGGGAAGAGAGAGAGGGAAAGCGGGGGAGAGAGAGGGGGAGAGAAAGAAAGAGAGAGAGAGAGGAGAGAATGAATATACATGTGTGGTTTGCAGGGAGATGATACAGAGGAAACAGAGCAAGAGAGGGGGAGGGGGGGAGAAAGAGAGAGAGGGAGGGAGAGAGAGGGGGGAGAAAGAGAGAGAGAGGGGAGAATGAATATACATGTGTGGTTTGCAGGGAGATGATACAGGGGAAACAGAGCGAGAGAGAGAAAGGGAGAGAGAGAGAAAAAGAGAGAGAGAGCGAGAGAAAAAAAAAAGAGAGAGAGAGAGAGAGAGCGGAGAATGAATATTGAGTTAGTATGCCATGCAGGGCGGGACTGTGTCCTCTGCTGATGCAGTCTAACCGGGGACTCATGAAAACAACTATCAACTATCCACTGTACATGCCTACTACTGCCGGGGCGGTTACAGAGGATCTGCTGTTGCTGTCGGCATTGTGTCGATCAATATTTCATTTACACAATAAAATACGTATTGGGACATTGGAAAGACTAAAACGTGAGGTTTCCCCTATACAGCACCTATGATTGACATGTACTGTAGTAATACCTATGTAATAACTGTAGTAACGACATTGTATTAACGTTGTGCTGTAACATTGCAATAACATGACTATATGCAATAATAAAGCTATTTATATTGTGCAATTAATGGATCATTAGCATTGTGTTGTTACCAGATGTTGTTGGAGATGCTACTGGAGGCAGTAAACGGTTGCTACACAGGTATAGGGGCAGCAGGAAAGTAGGATGAGACATTGCCATCCCTTAATCCTTTGAGAATAGTGTCTGTGAACTGTTCCTGACGCACATCTAACGGCAACATTGTCCTAGTCCTACCTGTCGGCTCCCACTTCTCCTGCTGCAATGAAACCTGCGTGCGTCCAGACAGACTCGGAATGGGATGACCCCTTACTGATCTCCCATCACCACGCACACACACACACACACACACACACACACACACACACACATACACTCTCACACAGCCGTGCACAGTCGCACACACGCACACACACACACACACACACACACACACACACACACACACACACACACACACACACACACACATACACACTCTCACACAGCCGTGCACAGTCGCACACACGCACACACACACACACACACACACACACACACACACACACACACACACACACATACACACTCTCACACAGCCGTGCACAGTCGCACACACGCACACACACACACACACACACACACACACACACACACACACACACACACACACACACACACACACAGCCCATAATCTGCCACCACTGCCAAATCTATTTTGTTGTGTATCTCCTCTGATAGGCAGGCATGTCATTAACTCCTTGGCATGCACTGTGGGTTGTCATTTGCATGGTAATACATCCCTACTGCTTACTGTAGGTGGCACACACACACACACACACACACACACACACACACAATCTACACACGCACGTACGCACACACGCACGCGCACACGCACTCCCGCACACACACTCCCTCACACACACACACACACAATGTACACACGCACGCACGCAAGCTTGCGCACATGCACTCACTCACGCACACACACTCCCTCACAGACACACACAGACACACACACACACACACACACACACACACACACACATACACAGAGCTGTGTGCTTAACTTCAGCAAACATCCTCGGCAACCCTGATCAACTTTTTCCGACCCGTATCCTCCTATCGCTTGGTCAAGGAAGAGTAATCGTCATTTTCAGGTAGCAGACAGTATTGATTAAACAATATGTTTAGTTTTATTAATGTATTTCAACGTGAAGACCTGACTAATGAACCTTCAGACTATTGACTCGTATTAATGCAATGGTACATTCTGGAATTATATATTTATTTGGTTATATAGGCCTCCTGCCATCCATTAAAGATTCATTTCCTCTGGCCCAGTTTATCAATCTGGAGGCACATCTTTCCTGGAGATCCTTGGCTCGCTCCCAACAATGACTTATCTATCAGCCCCTGACCACAAGGAGAAGACTGCATGTGTGTGTGTGCGTGTGTGTGCGTGCGTGGGTTTGTGCGTGCATGCAAGCGTGTGCGTGCGTGTGTGCGTGTACTGTACACGAGTAAGTGTGGTGTGTGTATGTGTGATTATACCTGACTGCATATGGGTGTGTTCTTTGTGTGTGCTTTGTGTGTGTGCTTTGTGTGTGTGTGTGTGTGTGTGTGTGTGTGTGTATGTGTGTATGTGTGTGTGCATGCATTTATTGTGTACTGTACATGTGTGTACGTGTGTGTATGTGTGATTATACCTGACCGCATATGTGTGTGTGCTTTGTGTCTGTGCTTTGCGTGTGTTTGCACATACACGCATGCATGCGTGCACATACGTACGTGTGTGTTTGTGCGTACGTGCCGTCTATGGCGAGGGTGGGGGTGATTATGTGCGGAGCGAGAGAGAGAGTGTGTGTTTTGAGAGATGGATGAACAGAGTAAAGATTGCAGTCATCCGTCGTGGTACAGTGCCTCCATCAGGTCTAATGAGTGTGCTGGGGTGACCTCAGCAGCCCGTGGGTTCAGGGAGCTGATTAAACATCCCTCTGTGTCGGGGGACCAGAGGCACGCCTGCTCTCTCCCTCCCCACCCTAATCGCTCCTCCCTATCTAACCCCCATCCATCTCCATCTCCCCTCCTCTCCCTCTCCTAAGCTGGGGGGCTAGGGGGTTGGGACCTGGGGCTAGGGCTGGGGACCCCTTCCCTAACCATAACACCTTATGGAGGATGTTGGTGCAGAGTTTGCGTATACTAATCAGGCTCAAAGCTGTAGATACTGTAGGTAGGAAATGGGGTCTGACAGCTGACCTTTTGAGGGTAGAATCTGTCCTGTTGATAGGCTCTCTGTGTGTAGAGTTTATGATTTGTTGTGGCCCACAATGAAATCGGGGGGGGGGGGGGGGGGGGGACTGTGGATCGGTGTCTCTCCCTTTGTATGTTAATATGCTGGTATGTTCTTCTGTTGTTATGTCACACGCGATATCACGATCACCATGGCGATAATTTTTACAAAACTTGGATGAATGATGGGTCTTGTCATAGAGATCCGGCATTTACAATATTACACTGATTGGTCCAAGCGGGGTGCTATAATAAACTATAGTCTGGGGCTGTCTGGGGTGGTGAAGCTGCCGCTGTTTGGGGCTGTCTGGGGTGGTGAAGCTGGGGCTGTTTGGGGCTGTCTGGGGTGGTGAAGCTGGGGCTATTTGGGGCTGTCTGGGGTCATGAAGCGGAGGGCTGTGCGGGGTCATGTAGCGGAGGCTGTCTGGGGTCATGAAACAGGGGCTGTCTGGGGTCATGTAGCGGAGGCTGTCTGTGGTCATAAAGTGGAGGCTGTCTGGGGTCATGAAGTGGAGGCTGCCTGGGGCTGTCTGGGGTCATGTAGCGGGGGCTGTCTGGGGTCGTGTAACGGAGGCTGTCTGGGGACATGAAGCGGAGGCTGTCTGGGGTCATGAAGCAGAGACATGCACTTACAGAGTCACCCGACTTCGTTCAAATAACTTTGGCCCACTTTGAACTGGAGAACTTCAGTCAAAGCTCAAACATCAGAGAGAGCTTTTAAAAGGGGGCTGCAACTAGGGGGCCAAATAGCGCTCCATTTATCAAGGTCTTTCATGTCCACCATTTTATTGTTATGAAAGCAATCGTTTGTCCCTGTGGTTTCAGAGCGCTGGGGCACCTCTGCTTGCTTTTGTTGTGCTGTGTTGCTCTCCTCTCGCTCTCTCTCTGAATGCATTCGGGGCCATTAATCCAACAGGGAGTAAGTGGAGAGAGTGCCTGGAACACTCTGACAGATACTCCTTTCACATTTACAGAGGAGTAACCAGAGACAGGCCTAGTCTAGCAGCCAGAGCGCTGAGCTCCTTCCATGTTCGGTTTGAGGAGTGGCTGCATGGTTTCTGACGGGCGAGGGGAGGGAGCAGGAAACAGCAGGAGAGAGGAGGAGGGTGTAGGATGTAAGCGAGAGCAGGAGAGAGGAGGAGAGAGAAGGAGGGGAGCAGGGGCAAGCTGAGAGGAAAAGGAGAGAGAAGAGAGGAGGAGAGAGGAGGAGGGAAGGAGGAGAGAGGAAAAGGGAGGAGGAGAGTGGATGAGGAGGAGGACGGAGGAGAGAGGAAGAGGGATGAGGAGAAAGGAGGAGAGAAGATGAGAGAGCAGGAGAGAGGAAGAGGGAGCAGGAGAGGGGAAGAGAGAGGAGGAGAGGAGGAGGAGAGGAGGAGGAGAGGAGGAGGAGGAGGGAGCAGGCAGGCAGCACTGGAGCAAATGGAACCCGTGAGCCCTAGAGTTGTGTGTTATTTACAGCTGGCTCCAAACAAAAGAGGCAGACAGAGAACAGTGCACACAGGCAGAGAGAGAGAGGAGAACAAGCACACACAGATACACACAGGCATGTTCATACACGCACACACACATACACACATACACACACAGGCTCCAGTAGTGTAGGGCAGGAGGGGAGGCTGCAGGCTTTGACCAGATAATCATCCTACAGAGTGATCATCAAGACCTCCAACATCACTGAGCAAATACACAACTCCTAACCCCCTACCAGGAGAGAGAGAGGGAGAGGGAGGGAGGGGGGAGGGAGATAGAGGGAGAGAGAGAGAGATGGGGAGGGAGATGGGGAGAGAGAGAGAAGTAGAGGGAGAGGGGGGAGAGAGAGACAAGGAAAGGGAGAGGGAGAGAGAGAGAGAGAGAGAGAGAAGTAGAGGGAGAGGGGGGGAGAGAGAGAAGTAGGGGGAGAGGGAGAGGGGGGAGAAAGAAAGTGAGAGTAGGAGAGAGAGCGTGTGCGTGCATGCGTGCGTGCGTGTGTGTGTGTGTGTGTGTGTGTGTGTGTGTGTGTGTGTGTGCGTGTGTGTGTGCGTGCGCGCGTGTGCGTGTGTGTGATGTTGTGGGGTGCTAATCTTGGCCTTATCTCAGTCTGCAGCTCTGCTCACATCCCCTCTCCACCGCACCTTATCTCCCATCACTGTCACTCAGCCCCCATCAGCCTCCGTACCTCCAGCTGAGCCTCGCCTACCCCAGCCTGCCTCCGCCTGCCTCTGCCTGCCTCCGCCCTACCCTTCACTTCACCCAGCCACCGGCAGTCACCAGCAGCCCTCACACACTGACAGGATCACACACACGCATACACACACACACACTGACGCACGCACACACACACACACGCACCTACACGCGCGTTCAGACGCACGCACATGCATGCGCACACACGAACGCCCGCGTACACGTACACATACGCACGCGCACGCGAAAGCGCACACACACGCACGCACCCTCTGAAAAACACATATTTCACACATAAGCACACACACAATCAGACTAACACACTCTCTCGCTCTCATACACACATGCATGCATGCACGCACACACACACACACACACACACACACACACACACACA
>NC_139673.1:5220952-5235952 GCF_951799395.1 Argentina silus | reverse complement strand
TCACTCCTGTATTGTACGTGTACTACTCTATGTCTGTGCTCATTTCTGTCCCATCCCTTTCTTCTTCCCGGTACATTCATAACCGATCCCGCGCTCTTTCATTCCTAACAATAAGAACCGGCCTTCAGGTCCGCATGGTTCCCAGGGAGGACAACTGTCTTTGTTGTTTCTCTCACGCTCCTCTGTAGACTCAAGCTCTCCAACCCTACAGCCTTTAAAAAACACTAGCTCCTCCGTTTCATGTTTTCTTAGCCTGTGGCCTGCCATCTTTATGGTCCGGCTAAAGGCAACTTCACTATGAGCTATGTTTGGCTCTGAGGAGCTGCTTGTAAAGAAGGACAGGAAGGCTCTCTACCCTGGTTGCTGTGGCGGGATGAACATTCTGCACAAGGTTGATCCCATCAGACGGAACCAAATTATTTATTTGTTTACACAGTATTGGGGACCGAAGGCGACCGAACGGGAAACAACACCAGAGTGCATCTCTCTTCCAGTTGATGATTCTGTTCAGTCCGTTATACGGGGGGATGGCCGGCCGTACTCGGCAGAGTGCCGAAGAAAATAGTTCTCATCCCAGTGGGGGTAAGAAAAGAAGAAAAAAACCAACAGGTTCTTTTTAATGTCTTTTTTCCAAAAAAAGCGGGCGAGGAGAAAGAAAAAAAGAAAAAAAGAAGAAAAAAAAGGATCTAGATGTAATTGATGGTGTGGTGGCGAGCAAGGCGCCGTATATGGAGGAGTTAGTTCTCACGTCCGGGCCTCCTTTCTCATAACGTCAACGCCTCGCAGGCGCTGGAGGTTGACAAATCTCGCGCAGAGGACAAATTGACCAGCAACCGAAGACAATTTGTCCTTTGAAAGGATGGTGGGGGCTCGGTTTGGCTTGAGTAATTAGTTTAAGCTGCGTTGCCGCGGCTGTCCAGGGTTAGAGGGGGGGAGGGGGGGTAGGGGAGGGCGGTGGGGGGGGTGGGTGGGGGGGTGGGGGGGGTCTGTGTGCCCTCTGATAAGACGCTGTGACGCTGCGCCACACACCACTCTACCCTGAATTCTAATGAGGCCCCGCCACTAAATATATCAATTAACAGGTCTTTACACAGAGATAGAGAGCAATAAGAGCAGGGGATTAGGAGTGTGTGAGTGTGAGTGTGTGTGTGTGTGTGTGTGTGTGTGTGTGTGTGTGTGTGTGTGTGTGTGTGTGTGTGTGTGTGTGTGTGTGTGTGTGTGTGTGTGTGTGAGTGGGTGGGTGAGTGGTGGGGTGGGGTGGGGTGGGTAGGCGAAGGGGGAACAGTGAAAAAAAAGGATGATGGAAAAAAGAGTGATGGAGGGAGGCTCCTGCTGGGTGTTTTTTTCTACGACACGTACAAAGACAGAGACAAAGACGTGCGCTGGGCTGTTCTGGCAGCATCTGTACATCGAGAGAGAGAGAGAGAGAGAGAGAGAGAGAGAGAGAGAGAGAGAGAGAGAGAGAGAGAGAGAGTCACGAACATGGATGCACTGGTCCATGGCAGGGTGCTTAGTGACACACAACGCTGATATTGAACAATCTCCCTCTGACCCATTTCGTTGTGACACACAGCGGAGTCAATTTTCTCTGCCTTTCACTGCAAGTCGAAAAAAATATATAATAGATAATAAATTGGAGGAGGGGGGGGGGGGGGGGGGGGAAAGTAGAGCAACAACATGATATCAATTTAGCAGTGAGGCAAAAGGCCTTCAAGCTTTACCTATCCAAGTTTGAAGAGGAGAAACAGTTCTGAAACTCAGGGTCGGAACTCATAACTTTTCTCTCTTTCTCTCTCTCTCTCTCTCTCTCTCTCTCTCTCTCTCTCTCCTCTCATGGCTCAAGTCAGCGGTTGCGCTTGGCTGCCTCGTTATTAATAAAGGGGTCAGGTGCTGCTGGGGCTCTCAGTCGGAAAACCAGGAAATGTGGATCTCTCCGCAGACACCTCCACGCATGATGAAATGACAAGCATGAGGCAGTGGCACCTCAACAGACACATCAGCAACACAAAAAGACAGGAGGAGAGGAGGAGAGGATCGTGCGCCAGAGAGGAGAGAGAGGGAGGGGGGGGGGGGGGAGAGGGAGGGGGCGGGGGAGAGAGAGAGGGAGGGGGCGGGGTGAGCGCACAAGAGGAAGCTGGATAAAGAGAAGCTGGGTCTCTTTTTCTGAGGACTTTTAATTGGCTTTTGGGCTCGTGGGGCGCCAATTAGCAGGCCTGTTACATCCGTACACCACCAGCTAATTGGACTGAGTGGAGAGAGTGGGGCGCAGCCTGAAAGGGAGTGAACGAAGGATTCATTTACAGATTTCCAGGCTCCAAAAGGACCATGTTGAGAGGGCCATTTCACTAACAGTGGAGGGAATGTTTGGAAGCGTGTTAATAAAGAGAGAGAGAAAGAGAGAGAGAGAGAGTGAGAGAGAGAGAGAGAGAGAGAGAGAGAGAGAGAGAGAGAGAGAGAGAGAGAGAGAGGGTGAATTAATCAGATCCAGAGAGGAATCATTCATAGGGACGACCTCACCTGTCCTAAGAGCATTCTGCCCTACATTGTAGAATATGCTGAATGGGCATGTAAACACAACGCCCTATAAGTGTTCCAGGGGAGGAGGTTGAGGTTCAGATTACATTACTGTATACACAGACACACACACACACACACACACACACACACACACACACACACACACACACACACACACACACACACACACAGACACACACACACACACACACACACACACACACACACGCACATACACACACACACTACTGGCAGAACAGATCAGATGAACAGGACATAAAGAGCAGATGATGTGCTATGCTTGCCATTCATCAAGTATGTAAACAAAGCCCGTTTCAGCAAACAAACACAAAACTAGCCAACGTAGCAGAATTTCCCTCTTAGCGTGCCCGGCCGTGGGAGACGTTGGCTAAGAGGATATTATTAGTCAATGAAAGAATGAGAGCTGTAGATGTTGAGAAGTGAGGATTCAGAAACCCTGTCGGGTCCCTGCAGTGAACAGACTCACATTTGCACACACTCACGCGCGCGCGCGCACACACACACACACACACACACACACACACACACACACATACACACAATCCTCCCCTCTCTCTCTCCTTCTCTCCCTCTCTCTCTCAGCCGAGCTCCAGCAAGCCTTCCTCAAACAGACCGACAACAAAGATGGAAACCTGGCGCTTTGAAAAAAAACGACAGAGAATTGGAACACTCTTATCGGTTCTCCCCCCCCCTGCCCTCAAAAGAGCAATTCTCTTCGAGACGAGCCAGGGAGGCGTTCAAAAGCTGAAGGCGTTCAAAAGCGAAAAGCTGGACCGCATTTGCTCCGGGCCTGCCTGTTTTTGTCTCACTCCTGACCGCGCGCCAACGACCGACCACCATGATAGCCTTCATTCATCCAGTTCATGTGCAATTCAGGCCTCCGGTTTTTGGTCGACTGGTTTTTATTTTCCAAAGGGCCTGCAAACCTGCCTGATGATCCGTTTTAGGGCCTTCACATTTAGGGGGGTGCCAGACAGTCTGAAGCGCCACACTTCCAGACTGAGCAATCAGGCCTGGAACCAACCGTGCTACGCCAGCTATCCGCTCCGGCAGTGCGGCTGTGACAGGAACATCAAAGATGGCGGCCGCGGAGGAGCCCCTAGCGTCATACCTGCAGGGGGAGGAGGGTCTGATGAGGCTGGGGCTGCTGCTGTCTCACCCAGCCTCTTTATGGGCTTGGGCGTATGCAGGCGGGGGGGGGGTCTGTCTGTGTCCGATCGATGGACTGATCCCTCGCTTTGCCTGAACCGCACAGAAGATCACATGAACCCGTTTCTAGACAGAGGAGGACCAATGAGAACAGGTCTTTGTTTGGGGCTATGACGGTCATGACAGTCATGACAGTCACTTCATTATGGAGCAGTGACACTGTGTGTGTGTGTGTGTGTGTGTGTGTGTGTGTGTGTGTGTGTGTGTGTGTGTGTGTGTGTGTGTGTGTAACGCTCAGTGAATTACCCAGGAGATCCAAGGCAATGCAAACAGCTGATTTACCCCTCACGGAGGAGACCCCCCCCCCCTCCCTGCCAGCCCCCCCAGCCTGCCACCTCTCTCCTTGGGGATTAGGAAGCCTAACCAGAGGCTCAGATGAAGGCTCTAACCAGGGAGGGGAGATCTTGAGAATCGGCAGGGAGGCTTCTCCTCCAGGGACGCGGGACGGTATTCAATCAAACCTCCTAATTCCCCCGACGGTGCAGTCTACATACACCACTATACATCGTGTACACATAGACCAAGATGAAACAGGTACTGTTCAGGCTTAGACTGTTGGACTGTGGATTTAGATTTTTCCAGATAGGAGAACGTTTTTATTATTATTTTTTTTATTATTATTATTATTAAATATAAAAAATAAAAAGAGGGATATAAATAAAATAAAAAAATCAACAAAAACAAAACACCAGATGGTAATACTCATGGTAATAAAAAAAACAACAACGTTGTTTATACTTATTGTTTGATTATATGTGATAATGTTAATGAGAGTGGAAATCCTGAGGCGATTAGCGGCGTGACGGCAGACATCTTGTGGGAGGACGAGAGAAGGACAGGGTGGGCTCTTATCCAGTCACCTCTCTTATCAAATCTTATCTCTGGCGAGGTGATTAGTGCCATACGCAGTTGCTAGGTGATACAGTACTAGCTGAACAATGACAGCCATTGTGGGAATATATGGCTGCATATGGATATATATGGTGTATATGTAGGTATATATGGTATATTTGGGTATATATGGGTATATATGGTGTATATATGGGTATATATGGGTATATATGGTATATATTGTATATATGTTATATATGGGTATATGTAGGTATATATGGGTATATGTAGGTATATATGATATATATATATGGGTATATGTAGTTATATCTGGGTATATGTAGGTATATCTGGGTATATCTGGGTATATCTGGGTATATCTGGGTATATATGGGTATTTCTGGGTGATACTAGCTGAAGTATGACATCCTTCCAGCCCTTGTCGGTGTATCTGATTGTGTGTGATATGATTGTTAAAGAGTGCACTGTGAGGTTAGTTGATGCAGGCGTATTCCCCATGCCAGGCGTGGGCTGGACCCTGGGGTACTAGCCTCTAACAGAGGGCAGATTGGGGGCACTTACCCCTGGCAGAGTCTTCTGTTCATGGAGGGCGCTCTGGGCCTTCAGTGCTGACTCTCTAGCACAGTATGTTAGAAAGGCACATCCTGCAGAGAGGGGAAGTCAGAGACACACAGGGATTAGACTCAAACGAGTGTAGTGTGTAGTGTGTAGTGTGTAGTGTGTGGTGTAGTGTGTAGTGTGTAGTATGAAGTGTGTAGAGTGTAGTGTGTTGTGTGCAGTATGAACTGTGTAGAGTGTAGTGTGTAGTATGAAGTGTGTAGTGTGTAGTATGTAGTGTGTAGTATGAAGTGTAGTGTGTAGTGTGGTGTGTAGTGTGTAGTGTGGTGTGTAGTGTTGTGTTGTGTGTAGTGTGCAATGTGTAGTGTGTAGTGTGCAGTGTAGTGTTGTGTGTTGTGTAGTGTGTTGTTTAGAGTGTAGTGTAGTGTTGTGTGTAGTGTAGTGTGTAGTGTGTAGTGTGTAGTGTAGTGTGTAGTGTTGTGTGTTGTGTAGTGTGTTGTGTAGTGTGTTGTTTAGAGCGTAGTGTAGTGCTGTGTGTAGTGTGTAGTGTGTAGTGTGTAATGTAACGTTGTGTGTAGTGTGTAGGGTGTAGTATGCAGTGTAGTGTTGTGTGTAGTGTGGTGTGTAGTGTAGTGTTGTGTAGTGCTGTGCAACGTTCAACCCCAGTTTTTCAAGAGCAAGAGAGCGCCTGTAGAATTATTCTAAGATATGCATATTACTGTATGATGAATGATCAATTTTCAAGATTATTGAACAAAGAGCAGAAAAACGTCTCCCGGTCCCAGGCATGCATTTGATTTTAGCGACACAATAATTAAAAACCTATGGTGATGAGCCCCACACTGTGACCTCTCACATCTCAGGAGACTCCTCTGAAAGTTAGAGAATAAAACATAAGCAATATGAATATGCATTAATAACTCTGGCATTAACAAAAATGTGACAGCTTTCATTAAAGGCTGAGTGGTTGTTCGGTTTACGCGCTTGGTCGAGTTGACAGTGGGTGACCCCGTTCAGAGGAGTTTTTGCACCGTGCAGCATAATTTCCCATTACAACATGTCACACCTGCTGCCAAGGCTCCCCATGGGAGAGGAGGCACGCGCACACACACACACACACACACACACACACACACACACACGCACACACACACACACACACACACACACACGCTCACACACACAAACACACACACACACACACACACAAGCAGCACCCATCGCCCCAGAAACAGGAGTTTCTGCACTCTGGCACATGGCCAAGAGAGAGCTCCCTTTAACTACAACCTTCATCCACCTCCTCAACCAGGCAGTTACTCAAGAGGAAAAATCACCTAAACGACACTGATGAAACAGCGTGGCACAAAGAAAAGCAGAAAAAAAAGTTGGGATGCCGGCTGGGGAAACAGCCCCTCCTCCTCCTCCTCCTCCTCCTCCTCCTCCTCCTCCCCCTCCCCCTCCTCCCCCTCCCCCGCCATGTGTGACATTACAAAACTGAGGACATGGGCCTAGACCTCCTAGGGGACATGTCCCAGCACAGGCTTGTGGGATAGGGGAGGACCGAGGCTCCATTGCCCCTCTTATGCCCCCTTCTTATCACTTACTCTCACACTCAGACAGTCAGACAGTCAGTCAGTCAGACAGTCAGTCAGTCAGACAGTCAGTCAGTCAGTCAGTCAGTCAGTCAGTCAGTCAGTCAGTCAGTCAGTCAGACAGTCAGTCAGTCAGTCAGTCAGACAGTCAGTCAGTCAGTCAGTCAGACAGTCAGTCAGTCAGACAGTCAGTCAGTCAGTCAGTCAGTCAGTCAGACAGTCAGACAGACAGTCAGTCAGTCAGTCAGTCAGTCAGACACCTAGTCAGTCAGTTAGTCAGTCAGACTGACAGGTCATCCTCAGTTTAGAGATGTCTTGGTGCTTCTAGGAGAGATCTTATCATCCGATTTATGACTTTACAAATGTACAACAAATCAATGCACCAAAACGGTGTGACTGTGGTACACTTTATCAGCCTGCGTTTAAGACTTGAAATTGATTTGCTTCATCTAGGGAGTTACCGGTCATGGCAGACAGGACAGGAGCCAGCGGGAGTATGGAGACTACTGCCATACATGGTGGATATCTGTTAATATTCAGGCCCGCTGCATGGCTGCTTATGGTAGGCCCCAGTAAGTCCCTCTCGGCCATGGGGAATTGGAAGACTTTATGAAAGCCTCCATGTCCAATATATTGCTGGCTCAGGGGACACCTTGAGCCCATGGAGACGATGATATAGAAGCAACAATCTGGAGCAGGCAGTCAACTTGGTAGACATGAAAAAGGGGCACAGTTATTGAGTGAGGGTATAAGGTCTGCCAGATGGAACGGAATAGGGGAGAATGTTGCTGTGGTTAGGAAATTATTCTGGAGCAGGATTTTTAGCGGCGTTCAAAGCTGGGATTGGCATATTCAGCAAACGAGGGGTGTTAGGTGGAGTGAAAATAATACTTAGCAAATTTGCTGCACAATAATTTTTCGAAGAGGAACAAGAGTTCAATGAATGAGAACTTAAGCCCAGGAAACTAGAAGAAGCAATAAGTGGAAAATATCTGCCTGCCTTGGCAAATCACGTATCGCTCATAATTATAAGAACCAACCTTTTCTTTGTAGCGCGTCGACTGCTAACTAAATGTAAATTACAATCAACAAAGCATTTCAGACGTATTCATGTTTTACGCTTTTTCTAAATGGCAGCAAATTGTGCTTACTGGGCACCAGGTAACTATAATTGAGTAATCTGTAGAGCATGTGAATTTGCATATGCATTTCAATTCATTAACATTGGGATATTCAGAAAATGGAAATGGCTCTTCTTAGATTTCTTAACATTTAGTCTGATGTAGCAATGTTTCAGAAAACTATTACAAACTAATTATAAAAAAAAACAGGAATCTGCTTGACTCAGCATGACCGCAAAACAATCCCAAAATTAGAAATGTCAACTGAACAAAACACACATATTGCACAAGCACTCACACACGCACACACACACGCACACGCACACACACACACACACACACACACACACACACACACACACACACACACACACAGCCTGAGTGACACCAGTCAACATTAGGTCCATGTCTCCTTCATGGGGTGGTGAGACAGTGAGAAGCAGACAGTAACTACACAGCCTGGTTTGGACCAAGCTGTACTTTAGACCAAGCTGTAGTTTAGACCAGGCTGTGCAGTAGTTTAGACCAGGCTGTACAGTAGTTTAGACCAGGCTGTACAGTAGTTTAGACCAGGCTGTGTAGTAGTTTAGAACAGGTTGTAGTTTAGACCATGCTGTAGTTTAGACCAGGCTGTGCAGTAGTTTAGACCAGGCTGAACAGTAGTTTAGACCAGGCTGCACAGGGGTTTAGACCAGGCTGTGCAGTAGTTTAGACCAGGCTGTAGTTTAGACCAGGCTGTGCAGTAGTTTAGACCAGGCTGTAGTTTAGACCAGGCTGTAGTTTAGACCAGGCTGTGCAGAGACCACAGGGCTGCTGCTGCCTCACTCACACACACTCTCTTTCTAATGATCAGAGAGGTCATCTGTGGACTGGCATACCCCTGTCATTCAATGCCAGCGTAGCTGTCAATCACTGTCAAGGCGCTCCCGCTGTGTGATTCATGCATGGGAGAGGCAGCAGGACCATGAAACTACAGTACATCCCCCAACACGCTGCTCTCTAAACTAACAGGCCGGTCTCTCTCTACCCAGCGTTTTCCCTGACAGAGTCAGTGGATTACAGCACAGACGAAGTTATGAAAAGACCCCCGTATGAGGATTTGCTGTTCTGTTCTTTGATTTTTACATTTTGCAATTACAGACTTTTGGCAGGCTTAAAGATGGTGTCAGAGTTAGTCTTTTCTTCTTCTGACAATTCATTGCTTTTGCGGGTTTTATAAAAGTCAAGTCGTGGCAGGCTATTTATAACCAATTACAACGGCTCGCTGGAGAGAAGAAAATGAATGAGGAACCTAAATGGCTCTTCTAGCATCTTATGGTCGTGACTGTGAGGGGTTCTGCAGACTGTCACCTCTCTGTGCTGGAGAAGGAGTGATAGATAACGCTACTCAAGCAAAAGAGTTGCCCCCCACCAACATCCAGCATGTCTGAACAACTAATCGGTTTCCATGCTGACACTAAGCATTATGATAATGTATCGCTTCCTGGGAGTGATTGATGATGCGATGGGTCAGATAGCTCGAACTAGCCAATGGCCGCGCCGCTCACATCCCAGAATCCTCATCAAACACAGCGTCTAGTGTCCAGTCCCGACATTGTCCATAGGGGTCTGTGGGAAAGCTGGCCGGTGCCTGACCACTTAAAAAAGGCTTAAAACAAGACCTAAGATGAAAACTCCGCGAATAATAAATTCAAGTAAATTCATACAAAACATTGACAGCTAAAAACCTGTGGCTCACCTTGGTAAAATACATACACACTGACAAACAGACTGAAAAATGGCTATTTTAAAATAGCATGCAGCCAAATAGAAACAGCTGTGTCAGGTAGCCACCAATTCTGCTCAGCCAATGGGAACACAGAAGCACAGATGAAACAATGAACACAAATGCAACGGTTTGAAATGGTGGAAAACGAATGAATATGGAAGGCTTGCAAATGACAGAGACACCAAACACACTTGCTCATTACGGTTTGAATGTTGAATAAATAGATTCAAAATGGTGAATGTCGTTAGTGAAGGGCCACCCCTACACAGGGTGACTTACAACGACCATACTATCACATCATCATAGACCGCATCACCATTGTCACTTACAGCGACCAAACTATCACATCACCATAGTCTGCCGTGTCAACTACAAGCGGTGATATACTGCCCTCAACACCTGAATAACAACCATTGAAATGACAAATATGACAAAATCTGCAGATTTACAACCTCATAAAACTTTCGAAAAATCTCCACATAAATTAAACTCCAGGGTGAATTATTCTGTGAATTCAAAAGCAATTCACATACGGCACTATATCAATTCAAAATCTCAAAGTAAGTATTCATGACACACAACATCTGTTCAAGTTGATACGCCACAATCTTCATGAATAAATCATGATCAACCGCAAAAATCTCAAAATTATTGATGTTTTCTTAAATCCAAAATTACCGTGCAATGCAGTGTTATAACACTCTTTGGTATGAATAATGTAGCATATCATCTGTTAGTTGAATAATTTATTTTAAAGCTGAGAAGGTGATGGCGCCTCTTAACCACCTGAGTCACTTGTTCTAAGAAAGGCATATCACGGCGCTGACGCAAAGTGTGGGCTGCAGTGTAAATCTATTGTTAGGCCTAGATTTCTCTAGCCGATTTCTTAAACGACTATGCTATTATGTTCCGAGCTGCTGCTCATAGACTTTAACATGCTCATAGAAATGCAACATATTATTTTGCTGAACATAAAAGCGAGTAGCCAACCTGTTGCTTTAAAATATCACCGACGTCCTCTGTCTAGTCAGTGCATGCTTTTAATATTGCAGATGCTTCTCTCTACCGCAGATGTTTAGGATATAATGTGAAGCCTTACAGGTAATGTATACTTTATTCACGAATGACAGTTGTCATACTTAATCGAATAACAGCAGGCTAAGGAGCAGGTGCAGGGCTGTGTTGCTTATAATACAAAAAACGAAGCCCACTGCACATATGCTACTATGGCATTTATTTGAAGTCTCTTTTCTTATGCACTATCATGCATTTCCAATTGTTCATAAAATACTGAATTGCACAGGTCGCACTGAGAAATATTTAATCAATAGGTTACTGTACCTACAGTAGGGTCTAGGTTTCAGTATGTACTGTAGCTTAAATAATCAAACATTGTTTGTCCAAAGCCTTTGGTTGTCCTTTGGGAACATGAAGGCCTACATCTTTTGGCGGGTGAATAGTAATTCACGGATGAGTAGCTTGTGAGCAAAACTCATCCATAAAATGCATTTATTAAATCATATTAACTGCACTCTCAATGTGACTTTGAGTCCGTGGGTATAATGCATAGCCTATATCGTGGCCTCGGCGGATGCTTTCAATGGGCAGACAACAGTTTGCCTGTGGAACAGGATTATCCTGCCTGAAGCAAACAGCCTCCAGAGCGTTGACATTCAGGGATGGTCGAGGACAGGGGTAAAGAACACAAGCATCGAGAATATTGTTTTAATCGATCATCATGTTCGAAAAGGAAAAGCGGGGTGTGGGTCCAGCTACAGTGACTGATAACTCACGGAACAGGTGGCGCGCTGAGACCTTCAGGGCACCGCCTACCGTAGCCGTACGCGAGAGCTGGGAGCAGGGGACCGTTCATGTGTATGTCAGATTCTCTACCTCTCGGCGGAATAAATGTTCCGTGAAAGAAAGGCCTCCTAATCTAAATGTATTTGTTTGTATTGTATAGGCCGAAACACGTTTAGCCGGTAGCGGTCCCACAAGCCGATTCAACACGTACTGTAAGGCCTATAGCAATTTAAACGAATGCGCGCTGTTATGTAAGAATCTGAAAGAAAGAGATGAAAGTGACAAACGCAACTTTTCATTTTGGCAGTTAATCACTGAGTGTTGTAACACGATATGAATTGGTTTATAATGGTGACAAAATAATAAACAATAATAATAATAATAATAATAATAATAATGGCAATTGATAATCATGATTGTGATGATATTAGTAATACATTTAATCATAATGTATTATACAAATGTGAATTCAAATGTCCCAAATTCAAAGAAATATAAGGTATTGCAGCTACAGAATAGTTGCTCATGTGTTGGGAGCATATTTTCAAACAATGGCTGTCAAACGACAATGCCAAAAGAATAACTTCCAACCAAACAAATGTTAAGTGAACATACACGTTCAAAACTTGCGGTAAATATGCTGAATTGACAGTTCGGTAGGCCTAATAAATCAACATAAGTTATGATAACAATTTGTTTTAATTATTATTAAAGCCATGGAAATGAATGGAGCTTAAGCACAGGATATAACAGTCCCTATATACAGAGTAGAGTTTATTTTATTCGTGGTTCAACGGAGCATAAAACAATTCGCACAGAGCTGGCCACATCTCACATGGAAGACCACTTTTGCGGTATGTTCGGCCTGCCTGCACTTATAGTGACACAAACCAATCAACCAAATTGCAGTTAGTTAGTTGACTGAATAATCAATCCAATATATAGACTAGTCAGTAGGGTGTCGGATAGCCTAATTACAAACCGAGAGCTGCTCCTGCATGGTCATTTTGGACAATGAGGTGACGCGGGTGGGAGAGCAGAGAGAGAGAGAGAGAGAGAGAGAGAGAGATAGAGAGAGAGAACACATGCTGTTTCTCTCCCTCTGCTATGAGATTGCCTGCCTTCTACCTCCTGCGTCCCGCCTCCAGAGCAACACCACAATACATCCTGCCATGTAAACAGTTATTTTCGTCCCTTAATTACGTCCAAAACGTATACATTAACCATCTCAAAAACGCCTCATCAGCATCGTCACGCTGTCTTAATCACTACCATCTAGGCTAATGCCTGGCGGTGATTTCCGTCCTTCTTTTCCGGCATCTTTTCTTTTCCTTTGACAATCTAACCATAGGCTGTTGTGTGTTCAGAAAGGGATGAAGCATGTATTTCTCTTCTCAGAAAGCTACTGAAATGTAACACACACATATTCAATTGCGCTACACAGCCTGTCCCGCCCCCTTAGCGGGATGATCCACAGCACATGATAGTCAATGTAAACATACTCAGACACACAAAGCCATTTTGAGCAGTAGTATTCACGTGGATGTGGGGTTGACACGCTGACAATTAACCCTGCGTGTGCGTGCAACCCACCCACCCACCCACCCACGCTCACACGTGTGTGTGTGTGTGTGTGTGTGTGTGTGTGTGTGTGTATGTGTGTGTGTGTGTGTGTGTGTGTGCGCGCGCGCGCGCGCGCGTGCGTATGTGTGTGCCGGTGTGTGTGTGTGTGTGAGTGTGTGTGTGTGCGTGCGTGCGTGCCTGAGTGTGCGTGAGAAAGCAGCAACAACGTTCTGTTTTGCAGGAAACTCCCACCAGCCCCAAACAAATAAGCAAATGGCACTTTTTATGCTCTTTAACAGCACACAGACCATGACGCTCTTTTTGAAGGGTGCAAAAGCAAAGAAACGACACCAGAACCGACCTTTATGCATTCCCGTAAACCTGTCTTTCAGCACAGTGAGTTCGTATATCTTCCCGAATTCCTCAAACAGGGGTTTCAGATCTTTTTCCTCCAGGTTTCTGGGAATCTGTCCGATAAACAGCTTGATGGCGTCGTGGTCCTTCATTGGGATGGTGTTCTGACCGATCGTGAGCCCGTTCATCCTGCCGGCGCTGTTCGTGGTGCTGAATCCATTCTCTTGCTGCACTCCGTTTGCAGTGACTGTAGCCATCTTTCCTCAATGGGCCGGCGGCTGCTCTCTCTCTCTCTCTCTCTCTCTCTCTCTCTCTCTCTCTCTCTCTCTCTCTCTCTCTCTCCCTTTCCCTCTTTCTCAAGTCAACTGCACACTCCCCCTTCTTTATCTCTTTTTGTTCTTCTTTCCCTTTTTCCCTGATTCCCTTTTTCTCTAACCCTCCTACTCCGTTCTCTCTCTCTATCCTATTGTTTTGCTTTCGCCTTTTAAAGCTTTTGGTATTTTCATTCCTCTTCTCTTTCTCAATCTGTTTCTTTCTCCCCGTGTCAGCTGCCACTCTGCCTAGTGACGTCAGCTCGTAGGCTTCTGACTAGACCCCTGGCCAATTTGCATAATAAGCCTGGCTTAGCCAATGAGAGAGCAGAACGACCGAGGGCCCACGGGGTGGAGTGAGAATCCAAACATTTGTGTAAAGGGAAAGCTCGGGACAAAGACGGCGCACTTGCCGCTGCACATATGAAATACGAAATTCCATTCTGAAACATTTCAAGAGGAACGCATGTTTTTAGAGAATCCACACCTAGAGGTGGAATAGGTTTATTGCCTATGTATTTATTTATTTGTGTGTGTGTGTGTGTGTGTGTGTGTGTGTGTGTGTGTGTGTGTGTGTGTGTGTGCGTGTGTGTGTGTGTGTGTGTGTGTGTGTGTGTGTGTGTGTGTGTGTGTGTGTGTTCGGGGCTAGCAGCAGAGGAAGCATAAACAGTCCCTTGTACGTACTGTTCAACACACGTACTTTTCCTTATGCGCCGCTGTCCGTGGTCCTGAACGGACGCTGCCGTCGAGTTCACATGCAAGACTATGGAGCGACATTCACGGTGCACTGTTGCACGGCCTCTTAACAACTTTTCATTGGTTATATTTCTCCCTATATTTAACTCAATTTATGCTGCAATCATGCTTATAACTCTAGAGAATGATGTAAAATATGTTGTAAATTATGCACTTTGCCTCGGAGCATGTTTTATGAAAGGCTGGTTTGGTTATCGTTTAGAGTAATGACCCAAAAAGGTGATATTGCGTCCTGCCAAGATATGAATAAAATATTTAACGCTGAATGACTCCAATAGTCTGAAAGGCAACTGATTAAGCAGAAAGGGTTGGTCAGCCATATATGTTTTATTTTATTTTATTTAACCAGAGAAGTGATATTGAGATTCTCAGTGAGTGAGCCCTGGCCAAGAAGGCAGCATACACAACAACAGATTGGTAAAGAGCAGGATTGGACTGGCTAGTACAAAAACATAATTCTATGTCCAGATTTCTCAATATCTCAGTAAATCATTTTGATCGTTGTTTCATTAGGGGAGCTAGATCTTGCTTTTTGCATGCAAGTGCACATGTGT
>NC_139673.1:5213452-5215952 GCF_951799395.1 Argentina silus | reverse complement strand
ATTTCAACAAATGTGTCTATTTCAGACGCATTTGTGTCTATGGGCAAGAGGAGGCTGGTGGAGGTTGGAATCGGAGGCTGGGCTCATTGTGATGCATGGAACGGAATAAATGTTTGATACCATTCCTCATTCCATTCCATGCATTACAATGAGCCTGTCCTCCGATTTCTACCTCCACCAGCCTCCCCTGCTATGGACATGCTCTACCAGTCCCCTCTCCAGTCCACCTAGAAGGGGCCACTGAGACAGTTGGACAGGACTAGTGTCTGGTCCAGTGGCTTCCTTGAAGCTCTCCTGCAAGTTAATAAATTCTGGGCCATCTGTTTTCACACACCTTCTTTCCATTACCAAGTACCCCCCTCTCTGGCCCTTGCTCTAATTAACTTTGCTCCCTCTCCCTCTCTTTGCGCCCAGACCAGATTCATACAGACTCTCTGAGGAGAGGAGAAGAGGGAAGGGGAGGAGGGGAGGAGGGGAGGAGGGGAGGAGGGAGGAGGGGAGGGGAGAGGAGAAGAGAAGAGAGGAGAAGGGAAGAGAAGAGAAGAGAAGAGAAGAGAAGAGAAGAGAAGAGAAGAGAAGAGAAGAGAAGAGAAGAGAAGAGAGGAATAGAACATTGCAGAAAAAAGCAGCGAAAACATGTTCAGTCCACCTGATGTTTTGAAGCGGTCCAATCACTCAACAGTAACCTTGCCGGGGTCCAGGGTATTTCCACATCCTTTTCATTGTGTAGGGATGACGTTATTAATTAGCGTGTGAGTGTGAAGGGTACTTAACACTTTGATAAAGAGAGGGGACATTTGTGAGCCAGTTGTATCACTGCTGTGCGTAACCAAAGCCTCCGCTTCGAGAGGAATACTAATTGCAGGGGGCTGAATTAATCAAACGCCACAGAACAATTGAAAATGGAGACATTCATTGTGAAGAATGGAACGACAGACAGAGGGGAAAGGGAAACCACGAGAACCCAAAAAGGGCACCAGAATCATCAAATGTGAGCTGTTGTTATGGACGCTGTTGTCATGATCGTGTTCATTTTGCACAGGTGTTTTGTTCACGTTTCTGTGAGGAATAGATATGTAAATGGCTGTGGGAAATGAGGGGAAATCATGTTGGATTCAGGACAGAAGGATAGGATTTAGATACAGTATGCTGTGTGTGTATATTTGTTTGTTCTTTTCTACAAATGTGAGTGTTACTCCAAACAGGCCACATGAAACAGAGTTCCACATAGAAACAGTAGGACAGTTTGCCAACAACAACCTCATACAACAACCTCATACAACAACCTCATACAACAACCTCATACAGTTTGACGGTGCATCACTGCACTGAAGTTGCAGAGTTTTCCATCCAGGTACATTCATAGCCATGGTCTTGGAGGGGAGGATACCGTGTCTTCCAGTTCGCCTGTTGACTGTCGTCCCGCCATCCTGAGGGACTATAGAAAGGGGAGTTTGTAACAGTCTCTACCCCCATAAAAGACTTTTCCATTTGCATGAATCCTATGCATATTATATTGAGCAGCGTAGATCTGTTGTCGACCCAGGGGACCTCTCATCATGGGTAGAGCAGGCAGTTAAGAGTAAGTTACAGCTGCTTGTCATGTGCCAGCCTGCTTCTGCAGTCGTTTCTGTGTGCAGACCTTTGTCTGTGTGGCCCAGGGGGTATTCTGTGTGGAGGCTGATTTCAGGTTTATGACGCGGGGAGCAGGGAGTGGGGTGTGGGGGAGCCTCCTCAAATAGTTGGGAGCGGAGCCCGGGCAGACGCCACCAACGCCTCCATCTCTCTCTCCAAACGAGCATTCCACTTCTCTGTGCAAATTGAATCTGCGATATGCAGAAGGCAAGGTGGGAGCGTGGGAGCATTAGTGGTGGGGAAGGGAGAGGAGGGGAGGGGAGGGGAGGGGAGGGGAGATGTGTGTGTGTGTGTGTGTGTGTGTGTGTGTGTGTGTATGTGTGTGTGCGTGCGTCTGTGTCTGCATGTGCGTCTGTGTCTGCATGTGCATGTGCGTGTGCGTGTGCATGTCTGTGTGTGTGTGTTTGTGTCTGTCTGTGTGTGTGTGTGTGTGTGTGTGTGTGTGTGTGTGTGTGTGTGTGTGTGTGTGTATGTGTGTGTGTGTGGGTGTTTTGCACCTCTGAGGAGCCCATCAGTAAGGGCATGTCCCTCATTATGTCTGTTCTGGAGACACACGTCGTAGTGAAGGGGCTCCCGCCCGTTCCCAGCGTCCTCCACCTGCGTCAGGTGACGGAAAATCTGTGACATGACCTCCAGCGACGCGGGCATGTCTCTAACCGCCGGAGACGGGGGCAGAACTGATGTAGGAGAGGCAGACACATACCTCGCAATCAGCCATGAAATGCAAACTGGCACCTATTCCACTGTTCGGTTGCGGGGCGGGGGGGGGGGGGGGGGGGGGAGAGAGGAGGAGGAGAGAGGAGGAAGGGAGGAGAGGAGAGGGGAGGAGAGGGGAGGGGAGGGGAGGAGAGGAGAGGGGAAGGCA
>NC_139673.1:5198064-5200564 GCF_951799395.1 Argentina silus | reverse complement strand
CCCCCAGTGGAGGCTCGTGGTACTACAGGCAGCAGACAACTAGGCTAGGCCAGCTAGGCTTTGTACTGGTAGCAGTGGTAGCCACCTGGCATCGAAGCGTGCCAACCCGGGGACTGTGTCTCATGCCACGACTACATGTGACAGATCACAGCGACATGGGTACCCCACGCATAATCCACCAATCAGCTGACAGAAAGAAACAACACTCAGGAACACAAGGCCCCGAGCCTTAACAACCACAGCACTTGTCAAATGGGTCGCAGCGAAAGGGTGTCACCTTCGATCATTACTGTGCCCACAATCACACGCATTAAGGGCCAATGAAGGGTCCACAAGTGCTTCTGTGTGAATGTGCCGTTCTGTTCATTCTCTCTCTCTCTCTCTCTCTCTCTCTCTCTCTCTCTCTCTCTCTCTCTCTCTCTCTCTCTCTCTCTCTCTCCGCATTCACCACTTGTGCGAACGCAGTCGAGAGGCACTGGCTGCAGTTTCTGTGCCAGAACAGCCATCAGACTACTGAGGCCGTACAGTGGAGAGAGAGAGAGAGAGAAAGAGAGACAGACAGAGAGAGAGAGGGAGGGAGAGACACAATAGAGATTGAGAGAGACTCAGAGTGGGAATTTGGCTGGAGAACAAGAACTGCCAAGCCCCTCTCTTTGAGGGAAGAGCGCACCCTGCTGGACCCAGATGGAGGGGCGAGTGTCTCCATTACCTCCTCTGTACTCCACAGTAAACAGCTAGTCCTCCTGTTTATGTTCTGAACCGACCAATCCCATTCTCCACATGGCCGCACTGATCACCCACTTCACCATCGGAGGCTGATCATTCACTCATCAGTGGAGGCTGGTGGAGGTAGAAATCGGACGACGGGATCATTTTACACATGTATGATGTTCCATTCCCTATTCCATTCCATGCATTACAATGAGCCCGTCCTCCAATTTCTACCTCCACCAGCCTCCCCTGACCTGTATCTTAGCATGTTGTTGGGTTGTATCTTTACTCACGAACAACAAGGCTGTAGGGTGTTGTGTGTTTGATCACATATTCACACTGATGCTACTGTGTAGATCCTGTGTAATATATTGTTCCACTCACTTGCAACAATTAGATTTAATAATTGAATAATCAATCTTATTAGAATAAGCCATCAAGCATTCGCCTCTGAATATTAATATATCTCTTCATAGTGTTTTAGTGATGATGACACATTTGAGGAGAAGCTGTCATTTCGTCTGATCCTCACTGTATTAGGACTCGTACAGCAAGTTGCGATGGTGTCTGTGTCATCCATGGAGCGAGGGTGCCCCCTGCAGTCCATGAGACGTCATTGCAACACAGTCCTGGTCGTCATGGACAAAACAACTATTCCCCATTCCACAAGTCAAATAAAAACGAGACGGTATTTAAAATTGTGCAAAAATCTGTCTTTATTTTTTTTTTCACCATAGCCATCATCATCGTCATCATCATCATCATCATCGTCGTCATCATCATCATCGTCATCATCTTTGTCATGAACACACAGCACTGACAGCGAGGGATGAGAATAGATACAGGGCCGTACAGGGTCACCCAAACTGTCACGAAGGGGCCCTAAAGAGTCAGGTGGGGAGTTGAAGGCTTCGTAAGGTGTTTCTCCCTCTCCTTCAATCTCTTCATCAGGTATTTATTTATTTATTTATTTACATGTGCACTTCCTTATAACCACCACACATTATGTCCTACAGTACTTCTGCCCATATATACAATACAATGTCCCGTTGGTCAACACCGACGCCTCTGTGTCTGTAACAGACGCCACGCTGCCACTTCAACAGCGTCACTTCCTCCTTCACGAGCACTGATCAGGGGAGGCTGGCGGAGGTAGTAATCGGAGGACTATAATGTATTGTAATGTGTGAAATGGAATGAGGAATGGTATCAAAAACGTGTTTGTGTTTGAGACCGCTCCTCATTCCGTTCCGTGCATCGCAATGAGCCCGTCTTCCGAGTTGTACCTCCACCAGCCTCCCCTGGTCTCCGTCTTGTCTGTTACAGTCCATGTATCTCTACCGAGCAACTTCAGTGACGGAGTGTCTGTCCTGGCGCGTACGATAAGCATCACAGACGTTTGACTATTGTTTGTTTTGTCGTCTCCTCCCATCCCTCTGGGCGGTTCCCCGTCCATCCATCCATACACCAGACAGGTCTTTAGGGACAGTCTGAGAGATTGTACTGTTTTCTCAGGGTTAGGCAAAATGTTGAATAAGTGCAATGTCCAGTACAACGTACCAATACAAACCCACACATACACACACACAACGAGTTGATAAACAGGTGGGTAAAAGACACACAACAGTTTGTCATTTGTCCCCAAGGTACAGCAAAACCATAGAGATGGATTATAAATGCACTTCAATCAAACATCCAGTGTCCTAGGGGGTAGGGGGTTGGGTAGGGCGTGGGTCGGCCCAGCGGACGGTGACCCGCCCTGGGGTCTCTAGGACGGGATCTGCGGTGG
>NC_139673.1:5188064-5195564 GCF_951799395.1 Argentina silus | reverse complement strand
TACACACACACACACACAAGGTAAACACACACAAAGTTAACCAGAACCGCATTGATCCGGTTAACAAAGACTACCTATTGTGAACGTCTGCATCTACACACTGCAAGAGGATAGCACTCACAAAATCTCCTGAATCCTCTGGGATTAATAAAGTTGCATTGAATTGAATCGAATCACAGTGAATTGCATTGACCTCTAGCTGTACTGTCACATCCCATAAAGACTGTTATCCATCTGTAATTATACACTCGTGTCACGGTCGTCTGTCTAGACGGTGAGGAACCTGACTCGCTTTGATGACAAACCAGGGAAGAGGAAGTGAGGATGGTGTACAGGCAGGCATCGTTCAACCTTCAGTGACGTCCACTTAGAATGGAAACATCAAGCACACAGCACACCGGACACACTCTTACAACACAGTATGATATATGCAACGCACAGAGTCGGAGACAGAGCCAGACCAGAGCAGCCGAGAGCAGAGCAGAAGCCCTGCTCCCACAGTGGATGGAACACACAGGGCAGAGCAGCCGATCACAGATGGACAGCACAGGTGAACCCACAGATGAAGATGCTAGGTGGCCATGTTGAACACAGAGGAGCAGACACAACCAGTAACTGTGGAAGATGGTGGTGGTGGTTGGGTGAGGTGCCAGGCGAGAGAGAGAGAGAGAGAGGGGGGGGGGGGGGGGGGGGGGAGGTCATTCCTACCTGAGTATCCAAAGGATATGCTGGAGATGGGGCTGAGATAGATGCCCTTCCCATACGCTGCACCATGCAGCTTGTGTTGAAAAGAGCAGGGGGGAAAATCACTGAGAGTGACACGGCACAGCACACACACACTCAACAAACACACACACACACACACACACACACACACACACACACAAAAGGCACACACACACACACACAAACGCACACGCAAAGGAGACACACACACACACAAACGCACACGCAAAGGAAACACACACACACACACACACACTCTCAGAAGAACACACTCAGAGAGACAGCCTGGATGGCGTAAAGTGAGGTAGAAGGCTGATGGTGAACCATGAGGTAAAGCAGTGTAGAAGGAGCCACCTGAAGGCCATTCTCCAGGCTCAGACTGTCTTGTTCTGCTCACTCTTTTCACACCATTTCACACCCTCCATGGAAAGACACTTTTTGACCATAAAAAGGTCAAAGTTGAGATGATGTTCCACATTCTGAGTCTTGTGTTGAACAATGAGATCAGAACTGATTATGATGATGATGATGATGATGATGATGACAGAACATGAGGATGAGGATGGTGAGGATGAAGACAGATGATCAAGATGGGGGATGTTTGAAGGTCCCCCGAGGAAGAGGAGAAGGAGATTCAGTGTCAGTGGAAAGATGGCATGACATGAACCAATGGGAAGGCTTAGTGGGAGTGACGAAGCCACTGAATGGAGGATGAAGACTAACGTCTAAGTCTTCAAGTTTACAAATATAAGCTTACAAAGAACAAGTGAGGATCGATTATTCATGTCTGAATGAAACTATGAAAGAGAGAGAGAGTTTACTGAGCTTTGACGGCCGGGAGAGTGAGTCATCGCACTCTTGTGAACAATACAATCTCTCTTCCTCTAAAGCGGCCTTGCATTCCATCTGTGTATGAAATGTGCTGGATGAATAACGTTTCCTTGGATTTGTTTTGACAATAGAGCGAGATATGACTGAACGCTCAAGGTGAAACAGAGGAAGAGAAGAATGGAGAGAGAGTAGTACAGAATGTCATGATAGATGTGTAGTCAAAGATCTACAATAGAATGTCATGGTAGATGTGTAGTCAAAGATCTAGAATAGAATGTCATGATAGATGTGTAGTCAAAGATCTGAGACACAACAGCACTGGTGCACTCATCATACAGACAGCGATAACAACCTCAACACTGACTCTTAGAAGATTCATACAGGAAATATAGTCAGTAGTCAGAGTCAGTAATATTCTCAAAGTTTGTTGTTCATAGTTTTTCATGTAAACTTTTACTTATCCAGTTATTCTTAGAGATAGAATCTCTTTGACACAAGACAGATGTGGGATATAGTTTGATATATTATGACTATGCTCCATGATACACATTTGCGCATGAGCCACATAGCATACATGCACCTGATTCAGGGGAGGCTGGTGGAGGTAGAAATCGGAGGACGGGCTCATTGTAATGTATGGAACGGAATTAGGAGTGGTGTCAAACACACGTGTTTGATATTATTCCTCATTCCGTTCCATGCGTTACAATGAGCCCGTCCTCCGATGTCTACCTCCACCAGCCTCCCCTGACCTGAGTGTTCCCTAACCCAAACACATACTGTACACATTAAACAGTAGCTTGTGTGATGATGGTTACTGACCTTCCTGGGATCTCTTACCCACTCACCCAGTGCTGCTTCTCACAGAGACTGACGTTGGCGGTAGGGGGCGCCAACGCGGACACTCTGACCTAGTCTACTCAGTGCTCTAAGTGGTTATCCCCGGCCACGCCCCCCTCGGCAGAGCCAACAGGTAACCCCCGGCCCCCCCTCCTCTCAGCGAACACCACAACCCCCCTGACTCCCTCTCAGGACAGGAAGAGGCGTGCGGTGTCCACTGCTGCCGGGGCATGAAAAAACAATTCAGAATTGCAGCCCGACATCCGCCGGGGGAAGGTACCTGTGGGCCTGGCCTGTGATGAGGGGCGCCCAACACAACAAGCTTAAGGGAACCTGGCACCCATTACCGTCAAAATGGATCAGCTGGACAGTTGGCCTGAGGACAGGCGCAGCCTATCCAAGGGAGGATGCTGTCTTAGGTGAGCCCAAGCTGCTGGCGCTAGCTACGTACCTGCAGTTTGGTATAAGACGCATTGACTAGTCCATTTCTCAGAACGGAGTGCCAGTTCTCTATATGGGAACCACTAGAGCCGGTGCAGAGGGAGAGAGAGAGATGAAGAAGAGCCGTGAATACGTGGAGAAATCGGTTGTCCTCCAGCAGAACAGGGCCTCTTCTTAATGTGTGGCCCAGCAGACCCGGGTACAAATGCTAAGTTGATATCCTGATATTCAAATACTTGAGCTGGGCTCGATTGAGTTTGCCTGGCGCAATGGAACCAATGGAGTAGTCCCAGAAGTGCAAGCCCTGCCCATCTGGCACTCCAGGCAGACTCAAGCAAACGCTCAAAGTGTTTGAATGTTCATTTCAATTTGATTATTTGATTATTTGATACCTGCATCTATTGCCACCCCAATATGTCAGTTTGTACTGTGTTTTTGACAGAAAAGGGGATGGCAATTCTATTTTCTCACATTCTAAATTTGGTTTGCCTGCTAAATACAGAATCACTGAGTACCCACAAGGACAGATCAGATTAGCTAAATAACTCACTTTTCCTTTCAAAAGCAGGATGTTTCGCAAATAGCCGTCTCTGTGGGAATATCAAGCTGGATCATTTATCTCCTTATATCCTCTTAAAATAAATCTCAGGGGTCCAAAAAAAGACAAGCGGTGCTGTTATTCTTAGCCAAGTTCTTTAATTCAAGTCAACTCCCTGAGGGACAGCCAGTTATGCTAGCTAGGTTTGAGGCACTCTGAGGCTAGGCTAATCACTTAGAAGAGCCATGGCCGTGCCTCACTCTAAATCCCCTCTGAATGCTATCTCCCTGCTACCAGTGCTAGCTCACAGTCATCGGTGACAGAATGTGGTGGGCGAGCATAGGTGTAATGCTAAAGGCTAACTGTTAACTCCTAAATGTAGGGTTAGGGTTAGAGCTAAGGATAGGGGTGAGGGTTAGAGGTTAGGGATAACATTCTAAAGCAGATTTTAGGAGAGAAAGAGTACTTCCTGTTTTGCAGCATGGCCAGATAGTGACGACCATGGAACTGTGTTGTGGTGGACGCTGTGCCTTCAGTGTCCTCTCTGTCTATACGACTATGTCCAGGCATTGTACTTATGGTGGATGCTACACTCTGAGAAAAAAATGGTTCTTAAAGGGTTCTTCATTTGTCCCCATAGGGGAAACCTTTGACGAACCCTTTTGGGTTCCATGTAGAACCCTTTTGGGTTCCATGTTTAACCCTTTTGGGTTCCATTTAGAACCTTCTGTGTAAAGGGTTCTACGTGGAATCCACAAGAGTTCTACATCTAACCCAAAAGGGTTCTTCAAAGGGTTCCCCTATGGGGACAAATGAAGAACCCTTTGGAACCATATTTCTAAGAGTGTAGGTTGTAAGGCTGAGAGACATTTACGGGACCTCTGCTGCTACATTTACAAGACCTCTGCAGGGGGAGTGGCACCTTCTGGGCAAGGGGGAGGGGGGAGAGGAAAGGGGGCGGGGACTCACTGGAAGGCGAACGTGCTGCCGTATAGCTTCTTAGCGGTGCGGAAGCGGGCCTCCTTGGCGGGGGGGCTGCTGAGGAGCAGGAACTGGTGGGACGTGTGCATGAACTTGAGCTGCTGTAGGGCAGAACAGGGAGAGGGAGGGAAGGAGAGAGGATGTAGTATGCTGTATAGAACACATACACGCACACACACGCACGCACGCACGCACGCACGCACGCACGCACGCACGCACGCACACACACACAGACACACACACACACACACACACACACACACACACACACACACTGCAGCTGATAAGAGCTAGGTTGGTTGAGGAGGAAAGGGAAGGTCTCCGAGTTTCATACCCTGCTCAGAGGCAGCTTGACGATATGGGACCTGTTACTGGATATGATCCTACAGAGAGAGAGAGAGAGAGAGAGGGGAGAGAGAGAGAGAGAGAGAGAGAGAGGGGGGGGAGAGAGAGAGAGACAGAACAGAGAGTCTTGATTACATTTGTTCATTTCATATCCACCATATCTCTGTCAAATTCGCTGAATATCGCTTTGCGGGGGAAGAGGCAGGACAGAGTGAGATGTTGTAGATTGTAATCCTAGCCCTTCTACTCACCACTGCAGCAGAGGGTGGGCCAGAGGGTCCAGTTTGTCCATCTGCTTCTTGATCTCTAGATATGAGCCCTGTAAACAAACAAAAACAGCTTGGAGACATTCCGTTCTCTCTCTGTTGTCACCAAATAACAGACTGCTGCTACAAAATAAATAAATATGCAAATGCCATCTCAAGTGCTTCGAGTTTTAGGTATCAGTAGTACTCATTTTAATTTGTCAGTATCGATGATATTCATATGTAATAATGAATGTTCTTTAAGAGGTTCTAGTACTCTAGTAGTAGAACATTTGAGGTGCCAGACAGTACTCAGTACCAGTGTATATCGGCCCAATTGAAGATGTAAATGTTGAAACAGTAAATAGCCCTGTAGTAGTTGCATAATTGTATAGTACAGCAGGGGAGGCTGGAGGAGGACGGGCTCATTATAATGCATGGAATGGAATCAGTAATGGTATCAAACATTCCATGAGCCCGTCCTCCGAATTCTACCTCCACCAGCCTCTACTGTAGAACAGTATACAGTAGTACTCTGGTCTTTGAGGCCCAGTTCTGCCCTGTAGCCTCAACGAGCACTGCCCTCCCTCACCAGCGCCCCCTCCCTCCCCCGCCCTCAGTACCTGTGTCATCTCCCGGATGGACATGACACTGTCCAGCGCTTTCTGCAATCTCTCATAGTTCTTCTTCTGTGACCAGGGAGCATGAGGGAGACACACAGCCAGGCGCCACAGAGATAGGGAGAGAGAAACACAATGGATTAACATCTCAGACGGATTCGTCTCTCCGAGTACGCGATGAGCTCAAAGAACTTTCCAGTAAAATGTTTACTTTGAGCATACAGTTTATAATGCATTCATAGCACATTATAAGACTTGTTACAAGCTATGTATGACTGCATTATAGTGTCTTCGATCATCTCATAATGACCCTGAGCTCAGCCATAACTATTCATTATAACTATGACCTATAAGTTTCTTATAGGTTGACAGATCCAGAAGTCTTGTAATTCTTAGCATAGCATCGCCCCAGAAGTGAGGATCACCACCTTTGGGTTGAAGGCCAGAGTCTTGGGGTCGTTGGGGTCGACCACGGAGGGGTAGGGCTCGAAGATGATACTTTTACGAGGAGACTCGAGAGCAGCTCGACACATAGCAACCAGCAGGTCCACCACCTGACGATCAACAACAACCATTATCAGTTATCATGAGATGGTGTGTGTGTGTGTGTGTGTGTGTGTGTGTGTGTGTGTGTGTGTGTGTGTGTGTGTGTGTGTGTGTGTGTGTGTGTGTGTGTGTGTGTGAGCATGTGTGTGTGTGTGTGTGTGTGTGTGTGTGTGGGTGTGTGTGTGTGTGTGTGTGTGTGTGTGTGTGAGCGTGTGTGTGTGTGTGTGTGTGTGTGTGTGTGTGTTTATCATGTGTACAGTATTTAGGTAGTTACCTCTGCTCCAGTGGCCACCTCCTCTGCAGCTCCTGACATCACACCCAGAGTGTAGAAGGAAAAGACACATAGCTCCCTAGTGCATACAGCAGGCTACACACACACACACACACACACACACACACACACACACACACACACAAATACAATTAAGAAATGTTTATAACTCAAAGACGTACAGTATAGATTCAGTATCTACATTTAAACATCATATGCCATGTGTGTTGTTGTACTATATGAGCAACATGTGTTGTTTTGTATTGAAATGTGTGTGTGTGACTGTATAGTGGTATCAGTTCTCTGTCAGTTCCTTTCCTCTGGTACTGTACCTTTAACATGGAGCCGTTCTGAAACACGTGCTGTTCGTCACACACCACACAGTACTCGTTAAGAGTAGGGATCCTCTGCTCCGAGTATTTCATGATCTGTCGGGAGACAAAACATGGTTCCCCTGGCTATCATCACTCCCTCCTCTCCTCTCCTCCACACCTCCCCTCAGACCAGGACGGCAGGGGAGTGAACAGAGAGAGTATCCCCTTGCCTTTGTCTTTTCATCATCCGACTGGCACAATGTCTCAATCCTATCTCATCACTCGCTGTTGAACGACTGAATTCAAGGTATGAAAACCATTATCACACAGAGAGACGCGTTCAAATACAAGTGTTGAATAATCCCAAATCATTCGACAGATCAGACATTTTCTGATGCGAGCCGACGTGCCTCATTCCCATTATTAGGTTGAATCAACGTCTCCAGTCTCCTGCTCTAAGAACAAAATGTACGCTCGATATTCCCAGTAAGGGAAATGCATTCTGTACCTCGCATCATTGTTTGGTACGGTACTTTCGAGTTTCTCTCCGAGGACTCTCAAGGAGATACAGAGTGTAGAGTAATGGCTGCTTATTAGGGGCCCTACTTAGGAGTGTCCTTCAGTGGCCTTACCTGCACTAAGAAACCGTACTCCAAGGTAGGGATGTTCTTGCAGTGGCCCCCCGCCTGGGATGAGAAAAACAATTCAATCAGCTGCCTCGTAGTAATCTGCGCTGGGGCCCTGGCCGCCGGGACAGCCACAGTCTGATGGGTCAAGTGAAGACAAAGCATTATGGGAAACG
>NC_139673.1:5148064-5183064 GCF_951799395.1 Argentina silus | reverse complement strand
AGAGGCAGATAAGCTTCCTCTTACCTCGTCATATTCACATTCTTCCACAAACCTGTAGCTATAGCTCTTATTTACCCCAAAATGTTAAAAACAAGGTTACAATCATGTCTTTCACACTTTGCCACTTTCGTAATGGTGGCCTCACTCCCCTCTTTTCTTTTAATCATCTACGCTCCACCTTGCCATGTATCCTAGCAACAGCCATCTCTGCCTTCTGTCACCATTCCATTAATCACCGTGGCGACTGTGTGGGAGAGAGGCTTTATGTGTTGGCCTCTTAGGAGCCGTGTTGTTTGTATTTTCATATTTCTACACATCTCTGTCAATAAAATCTCTATCTACACAATCCCTATCTATACAATCCCTATCTACCTTCATCTACGTGCAGATTACAGAAGGCTATAGCACCCTCTCATGTTGCTGAGGGAATGACGGCCCATCCAATGATTTCGTAATATGAATATTTAGTGGCATCTTCATCCAAACAGTACAGTGAGGGAATATATTGTTGGTATCCATGGTCCCAACAGGAATCGAACCCACAACCTGAACGTTTCTAAGGCCTGCTCTACCAACTGGTAGCATATCCCTGCCAGCCATTAGGACTGGTCTAGTCATTGCTTTAAAAAAATCTTGAAAATATGATATGACTTGCAAGGAATAGAATGTGTCTTTTTTTCTGACATTATACATTTTTTAAGCATTTCTCAGCACCACAAAACACATCATGTTGCAAAACAGATAAAGTATCCTTATCCTCAATAGGACCCTCCAATCTTCATATGGCTATAATAATCTACAATATATGCCCTGAAACTCCAACACAACAACCCTATTCCAGATTACACTGCTACTGCCCTCCCCAAATTTCAGACAGCTGCCACATAAACACACGTGTAAACAACAAAGAGATAATGCCCAAAAACAAACACAAGCTGTCCTGAGGACAATATCATTTCTACATTGTACAAACGAACAACATACAAAGTTGAATAAATAACCATGGAAACCTATATGATGTTCACCAATATTGATGTGTTAAAACAGGTTGCTGGTACAGAGGACATTGGTAAACACACACACACACACACACACACACACACACACATACTCTAAAACACACACTGTGCCTGTTATGGAAAGTGATACATCCACCGATGGATTCTCTGTCGGTCCACAAAAATGAAGAAACGTTCTGTCTCTCTTTCCCCCTTCTCCTCCTCTTCTCTCTCTTTCTCTCTCTCTCTCTCCTTCGCCTGCGCTAACTCAGTGCACCGTGTTCATCCCTTTCTCCCTCTCTCCCCAAAACTGAGCCATTTTGTTTCAGCAGAGACAGCTACCTCTATATATCTAGAGCACAATTTTATTCCCACAGTGATGGATTCATCATGTGCTCCCTTTATATTAATGTGTGCTTATACTCCAGTGGATTTTCAGTGATTGGATGCTTTATTTTTTTTCCCCTGATCATTACATACATAACTTGCCCCCCCCTAACCCCGCACACCCCCCCTCCTCCTCCTCCCCCTCCTCCTCTCCTCCTCCCCTCCCTTCCTCTCCTCCTCCGCTCCTGTCCTCTCCCGCCGGCCCTGCTATCTCCTAGACCCCCCCTCTCGCCTTTGCCGCCTCACATACCGATAGAGATGCAGACAAACTGCCCCCCCCCCCCCTCACCCCCCTTTCAATGTGCATTAAACACACACACACACACACACACACACACACTCAGATGCATGCAGCTTTACCCCTCCCCCATCTCTCCCCCCATCGGCCACACTTACCTTTGCAGGAGATGGAGGAGAGGAGGATGCTGTCCTTGCTCCCGTTCCTTTCCCTCTTAAAGGGCACACCTGCTTTGCTATCGCTGCTATTTCTCCCCAAAACAATAAAAATGAGGAAAAAATAAATCAAAATCAAAAGCAGTACTGAGTACTGTGATTAACAAAATCCCCCATTTTGATGCTGCCTCTCTCTCTCTCTCGCTCTCTCTCTCTCTCTCTCTCTCGCTCTCTCTCTCTCTCTCCCTGTCAGAATATGCCTCTCTGTCTCCCAGCTGCTCTGTGTGTCTGTGTGTGTTTATCTATTGCAGATCTCTGCTCCTACTGCTGTCTTATTTTTTGCCTGACAACACAGTGGGGCCTGAGCATGCTCAGTTGGAGCCAGCAGCTGGTCATGTGACCTGCTGCTGACTGCGTTGCTGGCTGAGGGGGATAAGAGGAGAGAAAAAAATGGAGGAAAATGGCGAGAGAGAGAGAGAGAGAGAGAGAGAGAGAGAGAGAGTGTTAGTGTGTGTGTGTGTGTGTGTGTGTGTGTGTGTGTGTGAGTGTGAGTGTGAGTGTGTGTGTGTGTGTGTGTGTGTGTGTGTGTGTGTGTGTGTGTGTGTGTGTGTGTGTGTGTATTTGTAATAGCATTCATATTTAAAGAGTGCATGTCTGATATCAACCTCCCTCTTCCTGGTGGCTTTTTCTTAAAGATAATATGAAAGACAAACCTAGGAACAAATCCTTCAAATACGTACTCTTTATGCGAAGCTAATACCTTGTGATGTTTGTATTTGGTGTACATACAGTACAGTGTAGCAGCAAGGCTATTGTTCTTGCTATTGTCTCAAGACAATAGTCATTAGCAGCTGTGCGACAGTGCTAATCAGTATTTACCCTGGTTAGCAGTTAGCATCCTGCACCACGCTTAGTATTGACCTAGAGTATAGCATGGGCAGATTAGGCACTGGGGGTAGGGGGGGGACGGACGGACGGGGGGACGCTGCCTTTCCAGAGCTCAGCTGTGTGTCCGTCTCTGTCTGTCTGCTCCTGGAGGAAGACAAGAGACATTTCCTCAACCTTCCCTGATGTGTTTTGGAAAGGATTCAAAAGGGCATCCAAAGAGTCGTGACCCTTGCCAAGATTTTCAGCCTGAATTCAAATAGCGGGCATATTTCACATAGGGTGGCACAGGGTGGAATGCCATAATCATTAGGTCAAGTGGGTTAGACTGCACTGTATCATCATATCGATAAGCATGCAATACAATATCTTTAACATAAACTGTTCCAGCTGTTCCATAATGGTCTTATTCAATGATGGAAACCCTCCTTAGAAAAATATGATCCCTCTGACGTAGAATTCGATATGAAAATACATGATTATCATCATAGCCGACACCGTTTCACCCTGCTCTCTCAACATATTATGAACGCGGTTAATCTAGTATGTGTACATCTATAGGATTTGGCTTGGGGATTTTACCTGAGTGAACCTTACCTCATGACTAAGGTGTTAGGGGAGATTAATGCTCTGTGACAGGTAGGGGCGTGGCCGGTGGATGGGCTGGCTGATTGATTGGATTGCAGGTTTGTCCCTCACCTGGGCAGGTGTCCATTGGTCCCGGGGACAGTAGAACGGAGCGCAGATCACAGCCTGAGCCTGGTAGAGGCCAGAGATACACCAACATGGGCAGTGGCAGCAGCAGCAGCAATACTCCCGTTGAGATCAGGTGAGAACTGCTGTAGGAGGGGACAGGAAGGGGTTAATTAAGTTTCACTAGGGGGTGTATGGATGAAGAAAGGGGGGGGGGGGTCAGAGGGCTGATGTGTATAGGCTACAATCCCTGTACACTTAGCCTACAAAACGTGGTACTGGTAGTAGACAACAGAGCAGTAGTGGAAGTTGCTTCCTAACATCGCTTCATGAGGGCAAGAGGCACCGTATGTAATCACTAGGTGGCCTTTCAATAGTCTTGTGTTCTGTTCCTCACATCCTCCTTCCTTGCTTCCTTCTCAAAAAGCACTGGAGGAGAAGAGCTATGGTTCCTCCCCTAATATATTCTCCTTCAATACTTTTTTAGAGGGAAGTGAGGAGAGAGGATGTGAGGACTAGAGGAAAGACTATTGGCCACTGTCTCATGTCTAGGGTGAGATTTGTGGTGCATGTGTGTCTGTGTGTCTGTGTGCAGAGTCCGCCATCTCTGAATATCAACACAACACTGCAGGATAGGAGTCCATTGGATTATATTGTGTACAGTATGTACGTTGGTGTAAAGAAATGCAGGCTTTATAAAGTTTGTCTGTGCATCCAATCAAGACTATTCAAAATGTCAGCTCCAATATTTTTATTTTTATTTTGTCTTATATTAAATCTACCTGAAATATATTAATTTCATATTGGTGTTTTGCCCCCTAAATAAGTACTTAATTTAATTTACTACCCATATAACATTGTTAGTGCAGTAAATCAAAAGTTGCATTGTTGATTAAATATAATTACAATGCCATCTATTTATAAGTCAATGGCAATTCTGCTTTCATAATGCCATAATGGCTTTTCCTTATTATGAACACTAGAGGGAGCTGTTGATTGCCAGATGATTTCCCAATGACCAGTGATTTCCATTTCCCTAGAAGTCAGGCTAGAGTTCCTTGAATGCAAATGTTGGATAAATGTAGAGTAAATCAAAGATTTCAACATCGATAGATTTCCAAACCCAAAATTGGAGAAGTTACAATATTTCGTGACGGTAATGTAGACGAGTTAAAGACACATTACAGAACTAGACCACACAGTCGTTCGTGTAGGGCTAACACACTTGCAAAAGACAGCTCACACAGAGGTTGAAAGTTCAATTAATCATTAGTTATAATTAATTTATTAAGCACTGCAGTACTTGCCAAAATTACTTCATCAAAAGGGATTCTATGGGTGTTCTACACTGAACATGCATGATTTCTGAAAAGTATAGCCTGGACTTTTTTTTTTTTTACCTGGACCTTTTATTTAATATATATGGTTTATTGCAGAGTACTGCTGTAGTTCTATGTGCCTGCAAGGGGGACTGATTAGAGACACACGATTATTTGGTGTGTATTACAATTTGATACATCCAATACAATGTGTCTCTACACTCTCAAATGATCTCATTAGATACGTGAGAACATTCTGTGATGCTTCCCATGAAGCACTGCGGCATTGAGGATGTACGTGCATCCCATCGCGTGCATCCCATAAGTCTCATCAAATAACACATTGTTTAACACCAGAGAAATTCACGTAGGCTACATCAAGAGTAATATATTCGAGGTTATTGTGAGTGATGTTGGAAATACGAGTTATGAAGTTAAATGAATCATAAGAAGTCGTGGTACCCACATCGTTGACACATTCAATAAATTCTACCGCATCCCGCGGTCACATGTCGGCCTCATGCATCGGAGATACTTCTCGATCCCCTGATTGGTCGCCGGTGGTACCGTACTTCTGCCATATTCAGCCATGTAACCTTCCCCATCGTAGATAGATACCATATATCCTTCATTCGAATTTTACAACCGTGTGTATCCGATAATATGCTTTGGCTATTAGAATATATTAGAGTTATTGAAACAATTTGTGTCGATTGGGGACGTCATTATATCTTTTAGATACCTAATTATTTCTCGCGGATGTATATGTGATGTATCCTAGAAAAGTAGTCCCGGCTAGTCAGGAGGATCACCTTGAGCTGCTGGGTGTAACAGAAGTGCATCAGTCCAGCAGTTGTTCATCGAGATAAGGTGAGTATCAACATAAGAGCAGTAGTTAGCGAATTATATTATGTTTGTTTTGTTGACACTTGAGATGTCTTCAAATGTGTCTTTAATTTAGTTTCCATCAGTTTTGCTACTCGGCTAATAACAAAGCCTAGGTTATCCAAGAAGGGGATGAATGCCAACATTTTTGTGCTCGCTGTCTAGGTTTGGCAGCTAAACTTAGCCACTTACTAAGAGGATACTAGTCGTAACGTTACAGCCTTTCATGCCACACTAAACCACTTCTGTGGAGTTATTATGTTATCAGGTTGCGTGACTATTCCTAATATTCAACCTGCAAGAAGAAGAATGTGTTTTTTCCTGTACACCGTTGTCATTAAATAATTGTCACATTCGTCATAACAAGGCGGCATGCTATTTCGCCAGCTTGCCAGTCACATAAGAATGTAACTCTTTTATTAAGTGGTTGCCCGATAATATGTCAAGAATGTAACAGTGTGAGTGTTTAATGCGCATGTGAAACCGAATACGGCTTCTCTGCTTCCTGCTGTCTCCTCTGGTGGGTGTGGTTGCGTGTTGAACCTGCCATTCCATTGGCCAGCTCCTTTTCGTGATGTGTCCGGTTCGGGAAAATGTGACGCAGAGATGGAAACGTGACCTGTGGCGCATCAGCCACAATGTACTGCAAACAGAGATGATGATGGTGATGGTGATGATGATGCGAACTCAATGTTATCATGATCACCCGTTTAATTACATCAGTTTTGCATTATGATAATTAATCACAGATTACGTGGTTCTACACTCCTGACACCCTGTCCAGTGCATTGTGCATTCATATGGTAGCAAGACATGGATGCAACGTCTTTGTTTGATGACCTATGTGAAATGTCCACATAACCACGTTTACTGCAGTGACTTGCTGCAGTGGTGTGGCTTGGACCAGTCCTGTCACATTAGATCAGTAGAGGGTTGGCCTGGTTGACTCTGGGGATGGATGGATTTCAGGGTTACCTTCTCAGAGAGAATGGACACTCCTCTACTGTGTCAACTAGTTATAAAGCAACTCTAAAGTTGTCTTGGCCTTGATTGTAACCTGTAATCTTAATGCACGCCTACTGATAAGTCTTAAGATAAAAATCTTATGATAAGAGTTTTATGATCACATGAGAGTCGTCTGACTCTCTGCTGCTTTACTCCTACTTTATTTTGCAAATTATTTTGCAAAACAATTTTGTTTTGAATGATGCCTACCATACTTGATTAAAATCTGGGGGGGGGGGGGGGGGGGGGGAGAATGTCTCACAGAATTGGTTCCCAGAATTAGGCGAGCTCTCCGTGGTGATCCTATAGCAGAGCCAGGAATCAGATCAGTTCTCAGGCCTCCCGGCTACTCGTTTAGCCACGGCCTTGGTGTTCCTCCCACGTTCGGACACGTCTGGACGCCCAGTCACTGTTACGTAAGGGATTCTCCTGGCCCTGGGCCCTGTGCAGGAGGAAATGGAAGCTGGTCTCAGAGGCTCAGCCAGGTCATTGTCTCGAGGGAGCTGGCTTCTATTCTGGTGAGCCTCCCCAGGACAAAGAATCAGTAGGTTTATTAGTTTGTCCTACATTGGGGAGGGGACTTAATGGGACCCCTGTGGTTTGTCTTAGACTTGCCCCTATGGTTTAACTATGTCACAGTATGGCCCAGAATAGTGCCTCTCATCGGAGTGATAATGATTGTAGCCTAAGTGGACAGTGCCGCATGCTCAAGGAGAGATGACGGTCTGAAAGCACGTAGGCAACTCAGACCCACAGTTGGTGTCTAGGTGGTTTCCTGCTGGAACTTCCCAGAGTGAGTGTCACAATTCTGCAGCAATTAGCCTAACTGATCACTAGTGAAGACTAGTGACTCCCTATCACTCTTGCTGTGAAAGTGTGATTAAAACCAGTCTTGTAAGAAGCTAGATTCCTTGAGGTTGGAAACTCCTCATGACTCATTCCACATGCTTGAGTCACACCTGATCAACTCATACTTCACTTCCTTTTGAGAGCAGAGTAGAGTAGGAGGAAGGAGAAAGGTTGCCACCTCCACGTGCGTGACTGCGTCCTTGACCTGTGGTGGTTGTGAGGGCGTAAACTGCAGCTGTGATGCTGCTGCTGCTGCAGACCTGATGCAGCTGGCGTGACTCCCATGCAGTGGGGGTGCTCCAGTGGCCACAGGTCTGCTGGGTAATGCTAGGCAGGACAGCAGAACATGGCCTCTTTCTGCTGTGTAATGCAATGCAGCACAGTGCACTGTCACCCTGAGTGGTATGACTTCTAGCAATGATGCTATGCTACATTCTATAGTAAACTCCATGGTAGCCTGATGCTATGCTACACACATTCTATAGTAAACTCCATGGTAGCCTGATGCTATGCTACACACATTCTATAGTAAACTCCATGGTAGCCTGATGCTATGCTACACACATTCTATAGTAAACTCCATGGTAGCATGATGCTATGCTACACACATTCTATAGTAAACTCCATTGGAGCATGATGCTATGCTACACACATTCTATAGTAAACTCCATTGGAGCATGATGCTATGCGACACACTCCAATGGAGTTTACTATAGAATGTATGTTGCTGTGCTACATACATTCTATAGTACACGCCAAGCATTCCTCGTGTCTTCACACAAGCTATGCTTCCTCTGTGTTATTATTAGAAACACCCTCCCCTGTTTTAGCGCTTGGGGGGCAATATGACCCATAGTCGGTGGCAACATGACAACGGTGGTGTGTGTGCATTGGTAAACCGGCAGCTCTGAGCACCTCATGTATGTCCGCAGTATCTGGGCATGCCCGCTCCCCAGACGTCGCAGCCTGGGCTGTGTGTGCACTTTATCCTGGCGGAACAGAAGAGGATTTAATCCTGAGCCCCTGTCCATGCCGTGCGCAGGCAGGCTCACTCAACCAGGAGTCCTTGTCAGTCCGGTTAGCTTGTTTAGCTCTGCCGCTGCTCAGCGTCCTCTACACAGTGGGAACACGGGGTCACACACACTGGGGCTTCTCTGGAGGCCTGTGGCAACTACGTGCCTCTTCATCCCCAGGAGGAGCAGAAAGGTCTACTGGTGGTACGTAGGCTACGTAGCGTAGCGGGCTAACAGCGTTGACTGAGCGTTGTCGTGACAGAGAGAGAGAGGGGGGGGGGGGCAGGCTGTTCACGGTCACCGGTGTCGGATTAGCTTACGTCACTGTCATGGCCGCTCCTAGGATGTCATGTTATGTCACTCCTGTGAGGCTACCTCTGGCTATGCTATTGCTAGCAACGTGCAGTGAAGACATGGATGTGTTCACGCATTTCTACATGTGTGCTTGAATGAGTGAATGAATAAATGGGCGGGACGAGAGAGTGTAGAGAGAGAGAGAGAGAGAGAGTGTAGAGAGAGAGAGAGTGTAGAGGGAGGGAGAGTGTAGAGGGAGGGAGAGTGTAGAGGGAGAGAGTGTAGAGAGAGAGAGTGTAGAGAGAGGGAGAGTGTAGAGGGAGGGAGAGTGTAGAGAGGGAGAGTGTAGAGGGAGGGAGAGTGTAGAGGGAGGGAGAGTGTAGAGGGAGGGAGAGTGTAGAGGGAGGGAGAGTGTAGAGAGAGAGAGAGTGTAGAGGGAGGGAGAGTGGAGAGAGAGAGAGAGTGTAGAGGGAGGGAGAGTGGAGAGAGAGAGAGAGTGTAGAGGGAGGGAGAGTGGAGAGAGAGAGAGAGTGTAGAGGGAGGGAGAGTGTAGAGAGAGAGAGAGAGTTTACGGTTACAGTGAGAGGTGCGTTTGTCGTAAGGGATTGGAGGGGATTAGTAGCAAGCAGCTCTAAAGTTAGATGTATGTGTGTCAGTCAGATGTGTCCTGCTGTTGGTCAGTGGGGCAGCCCACTGGCCTGGGGTCAGCCCCAACATCCATCTCTGTCGGTGCAGCAGGCTGCCTGTGAACAGTGCCAGACCATAATAAACAGTTAGCCAGGTCAGACAGACCTGTCCTTGAACCCCAGAGCACCTGTTGCAGAGCCACCATCAAGCTTGTTGTGGCTACAGCCACAGGTGAAGCTCCAGAGGCAGCAGGCCAGGTCGGGCCAGGACTTTCTCAAAGAGAGGCTAACACAAACCAGTAAAACCAAAGGTTGCGGTGTTGGTGGCTCTGTGCTGATTTTATTGGCCCATTTGGATCCAACCAGAGCCATAGTTGTTGTTTTTGCCATGCTTGACTTTGCCCTTATGGACCTGCGTCATTTGATGTTTACTCAAACTCTATGAAGGGAGGTCTTTGTATCATGGCAGTATTGGTCATAGTTACTGCAGGCTAAGTTTAAAGTCTTAACAAGGTCCCACGGCCATCCCGTGAGAGTGGATATGCCCTCCTGAATCATCCCCGATAGATTCCCTACACGTTGGCTGGCCCTCTAAACAGTCTCTGGGTCCCAGTTGTCTTCCTTCTGTTCATCGCATCCTCTCTCTCTCATCCTTTCTTTCTTCTCAAAACGCGATGTTTGATGTTCTCCTCCATTGTGTTTTGAGGAGGAAGTGAGGAGAGCAGATGAAAGGAAGAGAGGACAGATGGGGTTGTGAATCTAAGACTGCAGACTTCCGTTAATTTACATTTGTACATTTACGGAGTTTAGCAGACGCCTTTATCCAAAGCGACTTACAACAAATACATTTGTTTAAGTAAGTGAATCATCTATCCATCAGCCTTCATAAGATAAAGTAGTCTATGGTAGGACCAGGGGCTATTGGCAGTGACGATGCTAGAAGAAGGAAGAATTACTTGATGATTTTTTTTTTTCCAATGAAATGCATTTGAAATACAGATTTCTGTTGCATTAGCCCAACCCCCCCTCTGTGGTCTGGTCTAGGGGCTTCTCCCAGCCTCTGCCGTCTCAAGCTTAGTGATCACTGAGGCTGCCTTCTCCGAACCCCGTGTGTGTGTGTGTGTGTGTGTGTGTGTGTGTGTGTGTGTGTGTGTGTGTGTGTGTGTGTGTGTGTGTGTGTGGGGCTGTGGAGAGCAGGACGTGAGGGTGCTCACGTACAGCGCTGGGCTGGCTCTGTCTCTTGAGTGTGTGACGTCACCTGACTGAGCTGCTGCTGGATGAGTCTATTGATTTTACTGGGGCTGTGTGGGATCCCCTGTCATAATGCATTAACACACACACTACGTGATGAGTACGAAGTTGCCACAGAAATGGCAGCATGGAGATTTTTGGGGGTCATTTTGTGATGGAAGGGAACATATTAAAAAGCGGGTCTCAAAGTTAAAAGCAGAATACATCACCTTAATATAAACCGTTAGCCAACATATAGGCTAGTTCAGCCTAAATATTTACACATGGCCGACTGAGGTACCCTGTAAATCCTGGTCATATAGGAGGAGATGTGGTGTGTGTGTGTGTGTGTGTGTGTACGCGAACGTGTGTATGCGCGTGCATGTGTGTCTGTGTGCATGTCTGTCTCTGCTCTGTATACAGGACTGCAGAGGAGGTTGCATGCTGCAGATTATCTCCTGTTTTAATAATTTAATCTTCTGGAGAGTATCTTAAAGACATCTGGTCAGGGCCAGGCTAGTGTAGCTGGCATCTGTTCACCACAACATGCACCAGTGGAGGCTGGTGGAGGTAGAAATCGGAGGACGGGCTCATTGTCACGCATGTAATGGAATGAGGAATGGTGTGTGTTTCCATACCATGCATTACAATGAGCCCGTCCTCCGATGTCTACCTCCACCAGCCTCCCCTGGCATGCACCTGGTCTGCTACCTAGATTGCACAAATGAAACCAATTGAGAAGCCTCCGATGTTCTGTGTACTGGGAGGTTTTCCTGGGAGCAAGATTCAATCAGCGAAAGTGGTCTCTGCTAGTTTAGGTGTCACTGTATCGTTTAGAGCTGAAAGCTTATACCCCTCTCCTGTTGAGGTTAAGTCCTGCTCTGTAACCCTACCTGGTTCAATGGAAAGTTGGCAACTCTATAGTGATTTCCCCCCCCCCACCCCCCCATCTCTTTAGCACTTCAAACTGCCTCATCGAGCATCACATTCCTGGGTTATGTAACCCTCACAAAGCCTGTTGGTGTGGAGGAAAAGACACTCCTCACTCCAACATGCTGCCGCCTGCCTACACAAAAGGACAGAACTACACACGGCCTTGGGCTGTCTGAATGACTCATTTAACCTGCTGGTCCAACCCTCTCCCAATATCATAAAGATCCAGCGCATGGCATCGTAACACTGCCCGTTAGGGACGGGCACGGCAAATAGGGAAGTGTCTCTCTTGAGCAAGAGAACAAGTGTATTTAGCAATGCGTTTGATGCCGTTTTAGGGTTTCTGAGTCCTGCGTGAAGATGCAGAGAACAAACCAATTCAGTACAATTCAAGGTTTATTAAAGACTGGCAATGAGAACTGTACAGCTTTGACAGAATATTAGTTTCCCACAGTTATTTACTCCTGGAGAAAGGGATTCTCCCCACTCTCACCCTACTGCAGTCATGCATATGGAAACCTTCCAAGTTTCATGAGAAACCTTTTAAGTCGTATACCAAAAAGCCTCCCTTTCTGTATCAGATACAAATGATTTTTTAGACCAGCTGTGGCGGTCATCCAAAGGACAACTATCCCATCCCAGTATGCAACATGGTGACTTATAGCATGGTCCAAGAGTTCATACAGGCTCCCCAACTATACTATAGGGTGGCCATAAAATAATATGTTGATACATCTATACATGTTAAATACAGATTATATTCAAGTTTCCATCACAGTGAGTGAGCAGGGCCCGTACCGTTGACCTATGTTGAAATGGGTACCGTTATGAGAGGAAGCTGATGAAAGCACCATGAAAGACCGCATGGTGCCGTTGCCATGGGTGACTCAGCGGTAGAGATGAGGGGGAGGGGAGAGGAGAGGAGGGGGGAGAACTGAATGTACAATGTGAAATGTCTCAGTGCGCCCTCTCCACCTCGACTGAATGCTTTTGAGTGGAACAGGATTCGCCTTGGCTTGTTACTTTATCACTCCGTATTATCAATGTCTTGATTGTCGGGGCTGCATGAACTGAACTTGAACTTCCCGTTTCCTCACAAAGGTTCCACATTCCTGAAACATTTTTTTTTTTTTTTTTGCACACGATCACTGCATCATCTACTCTGTGGCTCAGAAAGCTGCTCGTTGTCTGATTAGAGTATGCTGGTGATTCAGTGCAGTGAGAGGGTGTAGGTTATAAAACTACTCTTGACGGCGTCATAAACATCACTGTGGTACTCACTGTTTGCTTGGTCACTATGGCAGTGTGGATAATCATAATTGCTGCGTAATGTCTGCATAATACTAGCTATTCTGGAAACTGAATCCAGTTAAAGACTGGCATCTATTGACTCCAGTGCACTCGTACCCCTGACATGACCTCTTGTCCCTTCTCTCCTCCCTACAGGTCTTCTCAAGCTCTTACCATGCCTCAGACAAAGTCTCAAGACATGGGCTCTGCCTTCATCCAGACGCAGCAGCTTGGTGCCGCCATGGCCGACACCTTCCTGGAACACTTGTGCCTGCTAGACATAGACTCTGAGCCCACCACCGCCCGTAACACCGGCATCATCTGCACCATTGGTTAGTGGCCACACACACACACACACCTGCTACGGGACCACCCTCTGGGGCAGTTTGCCAGCCAGAACCTACACACACACACTGTACTGTGGTATTGCAGTGCTCCCCTGGTGTTAAACCCAACCTCTCTCTCTCTCCTCCATATTTTTAATAACAGGGCCAGTCTCCCGCTCTGTGGATACCCTGAAAGAGATGATCAAGTCTGGGATGAACATTGCACGCATGAACTTCTCCCATGGCTCTCACGAGGTGAGCTCTCACATACACCAGGCTAGACGGACAGCTGAACAACCCAAACACAAAATGCTAGGTTACTTTGAGTATCTTAAGCTCAGGTTTAGCTTCTCAAATGTCTCTTCCCTAAACACCAATTTGGCAGCGTTGATTAGTTAGGGTTCTTTGTGAAGTCGGCCACACCTTCAGGGGATTTGAACATCCGTGCTTGGAATTGGAGTTTTACTGCATGGCAACCCCAAGGTGTGTCATTGTTAGGCCGGGATCAAAGGTTAGGCCTTACACTCCGGAAACCTGACCCAGGGAGGTCTGTGCCTCTATAAATACTTCATATCTGTATTCACATCTGTGTCTTCCTGCACTGGCTTTATCTCTGCCGGTGCCACACAGGTGGAGTTTGACACACCTGTCTGTCACCTGCTCTAATTCCCTGCTCAGCAGAGGTCAGGCAAAGACGCTTCATCTGGCCATGGCTGCTAAGCATCCAAGGCCAACGTATAAGACGTCTCCTCCCCGCATCATGCAGCTCATCAACATGTTGGTCACGTCGTGATTTATAGCTTGATGAAATTACATTTCCACCAGCTGAAATGAGACCCAGGTCTCAATTGTCTGACAAGGTGGCCCATGACGGCCTCTGGCAAGTTAGAAAACAAACTAACATTCTGTACGTGATCCCATGTGACATGAGTTCTCTTGATGTATTTGTGACACCTTGCACTAGTTGGCTGGCCCTCCCTTGTGATGCCAAGGCCTGCCAAGGCTGCTTGTGTTATGCCAAGGTTGCTTGTGTTATGGTGCAGTAACTGTAGTGCAGTAAAACTCCAACTTGGAATGAAAGGGTGAAGAGGGCCAATATGATTAACTGCCACGTAAGTGCTTATGGAGAGCTTACCCAGATGGGGAGTATGATCCATAGGAGGCTAAGCTAAGATGTGTTAATCTATGGTACATCTTATGAAATGGTAAAGCCTGCTCCCAAACTCTGCTAGGATTCCGTCTTTGTGTGGGAATTCTAACCAACCAAATGGTACAGTAGTAGGCTAACTTGTTTGAAAGGCATTTTGATATTTGATGACTAGGTTAGAAACCTGTGTAGTTTTAGTGCCCTCGTTGGTAGGGTGAAACAACCTCTTGAACTCTTTCCTAAACAATGTTATCTTAATGAGTGAATGTCCAGGTCAGGTCAAGGTCAGATTTATTATCCTACTGACGGGTAACAGAGAGTAAGAATTTGGTCATGAAGTGGAGACTGCATCATGAATTGAAATTCTAAGTCCCTTCATGCAATGAAATTGAAATGTAGTCTGACATTAAACTGCTGAATTGTAAGAATTTCAACCATTGGAATTTGGATGTAATTACAATTTTCCATATTGCATACTTTGAAATTGGAATTAGCATTTATTAATGAATGAACCATTTTGAATTAAAATACACTATGATATAGCTGAGATTCCTAAACAGTAACATTAATAGATGTTATGCTGTAGTTCTAATTATCTAAGAATATTGGAATTAAGCAAACTATTGGTCTAAAGCGGGAATGTAATTACAGGTATTGTTTCGGAGGATTATTGAATTGGGAATTGTATTGTTTGAATTTACTAGGAGCTGGAATTTAAATTCAATTGATGGATATTCCTGAGAAAGGGATTGAATTTGTGGAATTGAACCCAAGCCTGGTAAAGGCTATGTTGTTATTTCTAAATATCTGAAAGTGTCACCAGGCTAGAGGAGTCCCCTAATCCTGGTATTCAGTTGAATTCATCTTCAGAGCTTCTTAGTTTGGTGATGGGTTCAGTGAACTCAATAGAAAACAACCGTCCTTAGTTTCTCACTGGAGGCCAACAGGTAGACAGACGTATGACCTAATAATGGCAGGCTAGACTACAGCGGTCATGGCTTTATCAAGTTTATGACCGTAGTTAAATATGCGTTATCTAACAATGCCCTACTGTGATGTGTTTATAGCTGATTACCCTTACACCTATGCCACTAGGTGTTGTACTCGGTGACGTGACTTTTCCCCTACATTCCAATGCTGTTGCCCACCGTGTACTGAAGTGACTCCCCTCTGTTCCTCAGTACCACGCCGAGACCATAAAGAATGTTCGTGAGGCCTGTGAGAGCTTTGGGCCTGGCAGCATCCACTACCGACCCGTCGGTATCGCTCTGGACACCAAGGGCCCAGAGATCAGGACCGGACTCATCAAGGGAGTAAGTGGAACGTCTTAAGTCACTGCCCTCTTGTTTTGTTCTGAGCACATAAACCGAGTGTTTTGGCAGCTCTATCCAAAGTTTACAAAACCCTCATCTTGTTTCATAAAATATTGTTGTGTTGGAAGTGATACGGTAAAGGATTTGATAAGCGCATCCTTGACCAGTTGCAAGAGCGACTTGCTTTACTTCAACAAAGACTCTTCAACGAGGCGTTGCTCTTATCCCGATCCTCCTGTTTTGTGTGCCAGAGCGGGACCGCCGAGGTGGAGCTGAAGAAGGGGAACATGATCAAGCTGACCCTGGACGATAGCTACCAGGAGAACTGCGACGACGAGACCCTGTGGCTGGACTACAAGAACATCACCAACGTGGTGGAGATCGGCAGCAACATCTACATCGACGATGGCCTCATGTCCCTCCAGGTTAAGGAGATCGGTAAGTTCAGACGAGAATACTTCTTTGAGCGTATCCCTCTGTGGGTTTTTTTTTTTAGGGTCTTTGTAACCTGGTGAGATGTTTCTGGAGGTGCTGATGGCTGTCCTCTCTGTTCCCCAGGCTCTGACTACCTGATGTGTGAGATCGAGAACGGTGGCTGCCTGGGCAGCAAGAAGGGCGTGAACCTGCCCGGCGCAGCTGTGGACCTGCCAGCCGTCTCTGATAAGGACATCGCAGACCTGACGTTCGGTGTGGAGCATGGGGTCGACATGGTCTTCGCCTCCTTCATCCGCAAGGCCGCCGACGTACACGCTGTCAGGAAGGTTCTGGGTGAGAAGGGCAAGAACATCAAGATCATCAGCAAGCTGGAGAACCACGAGGGAGTGCGCAGGTGTGTTGAATTAATGCAAAAATAATTCAAATTTTTTATTGTAATGCATGTTGTAAAATGGCATCCTGTTCTGTCCAAGTTAAGCCCATACGTTCCATCCCTTCCACAGGTTTGACGAGATCATGGAGGCTAGTGATGGCATCATGGTCGCCCGCGGAGACCTGGGAATCGAGATTCCCACAGAGAAGGTCTTCCTCGCCCAGAAGATGATGATTGGCCGCTGCAACAGAGCTGGCAAGCCAATCACCTGTGCCACACAGGTGAGCCCACTACTGTCACCGGGGACACAGGAGAAGTTTCTATGTTGCCCTTTCGCTAGACAGGGATGTGACGCTGTACTCTCTCTCCTGCTGCTGTGATGCGAAATGTCACGGATGTTGCCCTACTGTCTGCCCGCCTCACAATGTGACCCCCGTCCACAGATGCTGGAGAGCATGATCAAGAAGCCCAGGCCCACCCGCGCCGAGGGCAGCGACGTAGCCAACGCCGTCCTGGATGGAGCTGACTGCATCATGCTCAGCGGAGAGACCGCCAAGGGAGACTACCCTCTGCAGGCTGTGCGCACACAGCACATGGTGAGAGCGCCCCCTACAGTTAGCCTCTGGTCTGCTCCCACAGTCCAGAGCCTCCACCTTGCCCCATACACACCACTAGTCCTGACCTGGGCTGTGTGTGGACACGCATAACAACTGGGTCAGAACTACTGGATTCATGCACGCTGTGGAATCAGCCATTCAGTCATTTATCAATTGTGTATTGTTTTTGTTTGTACAATGTATGCTTCTGTGATTTTGTATTTGCATTATTTTGTGTCTGTCAGGGTCAGCCAAAGCAATCTAGATTTGACCGAATTAGATAATGGTTTCTAGTGTTACTGTTTTCTAACAGACGCTCACAGGTTTAGCAGAGTGAACCGCATGGATGGATGGATGGATAATGCAGTTAATGCTGTCCTCCTTTTTTCTACTCGGCTGGCCTCCATTGTCCTCCTCTCTCGCTTTCTGCACCCCTCTCTGGATGCGGGAGTGACTCAGCAATCTTAGAGCACCTGCCTTTGAGCTAGCTGCTGCTGCTGCTGCACATAATTAGACTGCGTCATCTCCTCCACACTTCACCCTCGTAGAGGTTTTTCCCCTCGTACACATTGCATTGTCATCTGATCGGACTAAAACCGCTGTCCCACAGGGCTTACACTCGCGGACTAACCCTAGCCCCCCTGCCCTCTCTGCACCTTGTGTCTTTTCTATAATCTTGCTTTGAACGTTTTCCATCTTTGTTTGTTTGTTTCCATTTGACTTGTATGGCAGCTTCTACTCGCCTCATGCCTTGTTTGACTGTGTCTGACCTTTTCATCACCTGTGTCTGCAAAGGGTGCATGTTACAATAACTCCAATTGGCTACAGTCTGCTGCTACTCTCATAAAACCCCTTCACAGCAAGCTGGTTTGAATAAGCAAAGCTTTGTGTGGTGTGTTGTTATAGAATGTCAATGGAGCTATGGAGTCATCACACGGATGATCTAATGCGTCATAAAGCAAGGTTAACATGTGTTTTATTGTTGTGTTGTAGCAGTCCTTAATACCTTAACCGAGGCTGTGATAGCTGCATAGCATCCACCTCTATGCAGGTCCTATGGACAGCAAGGGTAAGAGACTTTGTCATGTATTGAAATAAAAATGACCAGGCCAAGACGCAGTTTGTAAAAAATGTTTTAAAAAATCCTTCTTTCACTGACTGATGGTTCGTCTGGTGGTTGTCCCCTTTGGCGGGCATCAAGGTTGCCAAATGTCCCTTGCAAAATGGACAACCATCCGACGAACCATAAAAGTGAGTGAAGGAAGGATATTTTTTTTGTGTCCTTTTTAATTCAATACAGCTGTCCATAGGACTTGCATAGGAGGATGCCATCCAGCTACGGCTGTGATTAAATGCCTATTGGATGTTTTAACATGTACGTTTTGGTTTTTTTGTCTCACTAATTGGACTAAAAACCCATCTGTCCCCCCCTCTCTCTCTCTCTGTCTCTCTTCCTCATTCTCTCTCTCATCCTCTCCCTCACCCTCTTCCTCTGCCATTCCTTGTATCTTGTCTTCGCCTGGCACCCGATGTGTCTGTCTACTGCATCTTACCCTGGGCTCTGCCAGATCGCTCGCGAGGCCGAGGCGGCCATGTTCCATCGGCAGGTGTTCGAGGACCTGCGCCGCAGCATGCCGCACTCCACCGACCCGGCCGAGGCCATCGCCATCGGCGCCGTGGAGGCCTCCTTTAAGATCTTGTCCTCTGCGTTCATTGTGCTCACTAACTCTGGCAGGTAGGCAGGCAGCGGAGGCCACTGTAGCTGCTGGCTGGGCTGGGACGCAGGCACTTGCACTGGGGGGGGGGGGGGCGGGGCCTCTGTCGGTGGTCAGAGTAGGGAAAGGCAGGGACTGACCGGGAGAGCATGGCAAACGTTTACAAGTGCACGTGGTTTACACCAAACAGAACAGTTCAGTCTCCGTTAGAACTGGCCACATGACTGCTAGTCAGTGGCACTTGTTGATGCCGCCCGGACCGGCTATGCGTTTGCCATCCCTCTCTGGTCAGGTGTGTGCGCCTCAAGTGTGTATTGGTGGTGTGACTGAGGTGTAACTCCCCCTACCCCATTCCCCCCCCCCGCCCCCTTCCCTTGGGCCTCTCACACACACACACACACACACACACACACACACATACACTCAGATCGCTCGGGAAGCGGAGGCGGCCACCTTCCACAGGCAGCTGTTTGAGGAACTGCGGCGCACCACCAAGCTGACCCGAGACCCCTCGGAGGCGGTGGCCATCGGCGCCGTGGAGTCCTCCTTCAAGTGTTGCGCAAGCGCCATCATCGTACTGACCAAGACGGGCAGGTAAGAGTAGGACTGGGAGGGGGACGGGGGACAGGCAGGAGGTAAGGTCCTCCCTCACACTCTCAGTGCATGTACTCTGCCCCCCTCAAAATCCTAATCCTACAAAATTCCCCCTCCCCCTCCCCCCAACTCAACGTCACAAGAGTGGAACGCCTGCATGGTCTTAGACGTCAACCCACCCTTGATTTGATTGTGTGTGTGAGTGAGTAAATACTGTGGTTGGGAGATTAGAGTTATTGGAGCAATAGTAGGGTGGTGGATCGGGGGTGGTGTGGTGTTCTTGGCTGGTGCAGTATGCACTGGGCTACTGCCAGACCTGATTGGGGTTGCACAGACAATAGACAAAGGCCTCTCTACTGCAGTGTGTCAGTGAATCGCTTTCAGTAGCAACTGCATAGTATACTGAATGATCCTTAAAGCGTACACACAATATAGCATGATGTACACACAGTAAAGCTTAAACACTTAAGTAAAGGAAACACACTGGGTATACACTCACTGAACACTTTATTAGGAACACTTGTACACCTTCTCATTGTGGAGGTGGTGTAATGGTGTGGGGAATGTTTTCTTGGCACACTTTGGGACCGTTAATACCAGTCAATCATCGCTTGAATGCCACAGCCTATTTAAGTATTGTTGCTGACCATGTGCATCCCTTCATGGCCACTATTTACCCATCTTCTAATGGCTACTTCCAGCATGATAATGCACCACGTCACAAAGCAAAAGTCGTCTCAAACTGGTTTCATGAACATGACAATGAGTTCAGTGTTCTTCAGTGGCCTTCCCAGTCACCGGATCTTAATCCAATAGAACATAGATGCCCATAATGGTGTCAGATCACTAACCTCTAGGCTTGCAGGTACCTGCAGGTTTCTTTACAAAGTCAGTCCAATTGTGTTGGTCCGTGCACATATCGACTGACCCTTTTTGAGTCCTCAACCAACCTTGACATTTTTTCCGAGCTATTTTTAAACTCCCATTGAGCTGCCTTTGTGTGCCCAGTCTAGGCTGGCTTGTCACTGCAACCTCAATTCAGGCTTGACTGCCCAGCTGATTGGACAGACTGAAATGTTATCTCTCCACTGTGGCGCCGAAAGCTGACGATAGATTTGCGATGTTCACTGGAGATCTGTGTGTGTAACTCATGAATGTGATGATCATGCCAATTTCCCTGCTAAACCCAATGCATGAGTTTGCGGTATGCAAAAATTAGTATTTTTTTTACAATTGCATTGCACAATTGCATGCACTAATGCAACATAATCAATTGATCTAATTCAGTCAATGTGACAATTACCCGTGTACAGATTTTCCATTACAGTAAAGGTCATTGTTGTGGTCTTGCTCCTAGGTTAGTTGCTAGGTTAGTTGCTAGGTTAGTCACACAGTCCTACGACATGTCAGGCGAGTGCGTCTGTAGGCGAGGAGTGACCTGTGACGTCTCTGTCCGCAGGTCCGCCCACCTGATCTCCAGGTACCGCCCCCGCGCGCCCATCATCGCCGTGACCCGTAACGGCCAGACGGCCCGCCAGGCCCACCTGTACCGAGGCATCTTCCCCGTCCTCTACAACAAACCCGCCCATGACGTGTGGGCAGAGGACGTGGACCTGAGGGTCAACTTCGCCATGGAGATGGGTGAGACTGACCAGCCGTGCTCTTCCTATCCAAACATTGTATACAGGCTATGAAGACTGTGTTGGACACTGATTAGTGTTGTGTTGGTGTATGTATGGTGTTGTCATTGACTCCCCTGTTTTCTGCCCGTTTCCCAGGCAAGGCCAGAGGGTTCTTCAAGGAGGGCGATGTCGTCATCGTCTTGACCGGCTGGCGCCCAGGCTCCGGTTACACTAACACCATGCGTGTGGTCCTGGTGCCCTAAACGTCCCTGATAGGACTGTCCTGCTCTACCCCCCCCTCTTTACCCCTCCATCATCACCCCCCCCCACTCCTCATCCCTTCTGCTCATGGTCCCTGTCCCACCTTCAAGCCAGGGCTCACAGACTCACACCCCCCCCCCCCCCCCCCCACGGTTGTAGATGACTAGGCAGGAAGGAAACTCAAACACCTGGTCTCTTCTCCCGACGGCCGGTGGTGATGACTCGTCCAATAGGATTTCTTCTCACTCCAAGGTTCCCTCCACCCCCCTCCTTGTAGGTGTGCCGTCGTCGTCGTCCCCCCACCTCACCACCCAGTATCCAGGGTATCTGTACATGCCAACCAGAAACAACTGTATTTATTCACACAAAAGCCATGTACCACCACCCCTACATAGAACCTGACTGAAAGTGCAGTCTGCATGCGCGTCTCAGCTCATGTTTGCGGAGGGGGGAGGGCGCTGCGGAGGGTAACGGTCTTAAGAGAGAGCCCGTTTGTACTAGAACTAAGAAAATAAATCAAAACAACAACAAAAAACCAACACTCCTGCCTATAAAGCGAACAAAAACGAACGGTGGCGTCCTGAAAGCAGAGGGCTCCTCTTAGGGTCGCTGACCCCGGTTCAACCCTTCTCCCAGACGGAGCCCTCCACTAGTGCAGTCTGTGTACGTTGTGTTTCTGTATAGCAGCTTTCTCTGCACTGTATTTGAGTGTTACGCTCCCAATCGACTGTAGCCGATGTTACATTCTGTATTATACTTGACTTTTGTGAAGGGTGTATTTTTAAGTTTGGACGTCCGACGCTACTTATATTTTTTCTAACTGTTGAGAAATGCTAGCGTTTGGGCGGCCATGTTTAGAGTTGTATTGTTGACTACAGTTACTGTTTTGTTTCGTGTTGTAGTGAGAGAAGCCCTTTACATTTATTTGCATCTTTTTTTTTTCCGGTCATAACAAGTTGGCACTTAAGAACCACTGTATGTTTTAAAGCTGCGACATGGTTCACTAATATCGATGATGAAATATGAATGCAGCATGAATGAGGGTCTTTCTGAAGGAAATGGGCGTGGGGCTTAGGGGTGAGGTAGACGAAGCCCCTTTCCCTCTCAGCCACCCCATTGGATGATAGGTGGAGCCCTTTCTACTCTTCCATCCTCCCTCCCTCCCTCCATTCTTCTTCTTCACCTGCTCACTCTCTCCTGTCTGTCAGTGACCTAGAATTGTGTGTGTCTAACTAACTGTGCACCTGCTTCTTTGATTGTGATGCTAGGGTGTGAGGTCCAATGATATGTCAAGGCTAATACAATGTTAAAATCTGGTGTACTGAGTTGTCCTACATGAGTGGGTTTCTATCAATAAAAGAGATGAGCACCCATCTTGGTCCCGTCATTATTGTGTGTGTTAAGCCTATCCGTATGTTGTGTTGTCAGAGATAGATTACTGATGTAGTTGGGTCTGGAGATGGAGTGTGGGTGATGCACTGGGTATTCAGCAGAGGGTTCATGAGGTATACGAGCTATGTAAGGTAAGACACGTATACCTGGTCTGCTGTTGCTGTGTATGATGAAAGCTCAAGGGCTGCTCACTCAAGTAATGTTAGACAATTATTTACATGACAGTACATATAGACCTTACACCTAGCATGTGACCTCTTACATGAGTTTAACACGGCCTTGCTGCGTCAGCAAAGAGCCTTGAATGTCCATTCTCCACAAACTCTTTATGATATTGTGACAAGGACCAGGACAGAATCATGCTGGTGTTTAGTATACAATATTTGGGGTGTTGGCTGAATAGGTGAGGATGAGTCTTATCCCGTCCATGTGGAATTATTTTATTAACTCATTCAGTGCCGAGGATTAATAGTCATTCAAATTGTCAACAGTCACCAAAAATGCATAAATTATGGTGTTTCATAATGTGGCCATTTATTGTTGCTTGGTAAATACCACAAAACATTTGGCATGTGGTGAGTGTTCCGGAATTCTTTGGCAGTTGGTGAGGTAAACAGGAAGCGAGAGGGGGGTTGGAGTGTGTCTGGAAGTTAGTGGTGGTCCTGGGGGTACACCACCCCCACCTGCCTCCGAGCCTCGTCCATTACCTCAGCCAGGAGGACAGAGTCAGCCAGGGTCATCCTGGGGCTCTCCTTCATCCCTATAGAAGACACACACATCACAGCAATTGTTTTCTCCATACAAATACAATAAATGTCTCTTATTGTATGTCTCAGATTTTTTTCATGTACGCTAGACCGTCTGTGGAATTTGCTAATGGTAGTTTGTTTTGTGTGTGTGGGACATCTGAGGCGTTTTGGTGCCACCTTGTGGCACGATTATACTGTACAAATACACAATTCTGTAACCACATCAATATATAGGGGGCGCTACCATTCCATTCAAAAGCAATACATCTCCTCCATTACACATACAGCACCAACGACTCACTGTGTATGTACTTTCAAGCAAATTAAACCCCATATTCTCTATTACTGTAACACTTTATTATTCATTTCTGTGGTTGCAGGACATATTTTAAAAGGTAATATGATTAGATTAGATTACAAACAAATAATTATCCCCCCCCCCCAGAAATATTATACCTAGAATTATAATTTTCTTTTCATGTCCTCCAATTAGGGTAGGCACTAGAAATGATGCAAGCAATGCTATCGGATAGAGGACAGTATAAGATCTATCCCTTATATATAATAATAATAATAATAATAATAATTACATAAACTATAATCTCGAGCTTCATCACTGTACCTTTGAGCAGGTACTGTCGCACCTCCTCTGCCTCAAAGCGCATCCCTGTGCTGTTGATGAAGTTGAGGGGCACGCAGGGCTCAGGCAGGGGGTACCGGGCCTCCTCCCCGTTCACCACCAGCGTTGTAGGGCACCACATTTGATGAGGGATCTGGGTAAACAACACATGCTCTTACTTCACTAGAATCCAGACCAAACAGCATAGAGCACTAGGGTAGTGAGGACAGCAGGGGGAGGCTGGAGGAGGTAGAAATCGGAGGACGGAATTCCGCTCCATGCATTGCAATGAGCCTGTCCTCCGATTTCTACCTCCACCAGCCTCCACTGGAGTACTGTGCACGGCACTGCCTTTGCTATGGTTAATGGGAGATAGCAATTAGCATTGATGCTGTACTGCCTAAATATATTGATTATGTTTTTGGATTTTAAAAAAAACAAACAAACTCATAAACCCACCCGTATGTTGCCCTTTGTGCCCACAATGACAGCATCATTGGGGAGCTCCAGAGCAATGGTGCAGGTGAACACTGCCATTCTGTCCCGGGAGAACTTCAGTGTGACAACCATGGCTTCATCTACTCCTAGAACAAACCCAATACAATGACCCATGGTTATAAGAGTGTGTGTGTGTGTGTGTGTGTGTGTGTGTATATATATATATATATATATATATATATATATATATAGTAAGCAACTTGCATTATATTATCATTGGCTATAATAGTATTGTGCTTTCAATACATGATGCCCCTTTAAAAATATTAGATATATATAGAAAATACATCCATATGTTATGTCATATGAAAAGGTGATGAGCAAGTGATTATGAGTAAGTGGCTTATCCTCCTCCGAAACCACATGACCCAACAGCAAACACTGGTTTACAGCACTGTAATGTGTCCAGCATGCACTTGCTTTGCACACAGGCATTCCTGTCTGTCATGAACATTCGGCAAGAGGAACTACCGTAATTGCACTACTTACAGCCCAGAAGAAAACACGTGCCTCCACTAACAGTGGTAGAGAGATGATAGGTGAAGCTTTAGGTTAGGAAAGACCGGCACACTCCCTTAGTTAAATCATGACAGAGGTTACATTACACAGTGAGTCGAACTGGAACATCGTTTGCAGATATTATGCAACTTTTACAAGTTTACATTGTAAACTTTAATCTTCAACCTTCAACTGTTGTAAGGAAGACAGGGTAAAGTGAAACCGTCAGTGGTAAAGAATAACCCCCCCCCCCCCCCCCCCCAAGTAACCCAGTGGAGAACAACAGCATCTATTTAAAAGCAGGGAGAAGACTGGAAATTGATTGATTATTATTATCAGAGGCCTTGACACAAGGAATAAAGCCTATGAGAGAAGGGATGATCTATGCCCATATTCACAAAGTATCTTGGATTATGAGCTAATCTAGGAACAGGTGCCTCCTCTCCATGCAATCTTATTATTTTTTTATCTGAAAGGCAAAACTAATCTTAGATCAGCACTTCTACTCTGAGAGGTTGTGTGGCCCTACAGGCCCTGAAAACTGTTAACGATGATCTTCGACAATAACGACAGGACTAAAACCTTTCCAAGGTCCCAGTTCCATCCCTACCTGTGTCCAGACAGACCCCCGAGGCTTGGATACTCTCTGGCTTCTCCCCGTCGTACACCATGCATATGAACTGCAGGCAGTAGATGCCGATGTCCAGCAGGGCCCCTCCTCCCAGCTCCTTCTTCACCGCTCTCGGCACGTGCATGAGGTCTGTCCCAAACTCTGCCCTCACCATCTTCACCTCGCCCACCGCCTGGCCCTGGGCCAGCAGCCGCCCGATCTGCAGAGAGGCCGGGAAGAAGCGCGTCCACACTGCCTGGAGCGTGGAGAAGGAGAGTGGTCTGGTTACACATACACACGGACACACACACACACGACGGCCTCCTATGAGTACTCTTGAAACAAGATATGAAGCCATCATACTGCATTGTTCATTGTGCATCATGATTATAAAAAGTCATGTCTCTCAAAGGATTCAAAGGATCAAAGGATGCTTTCTAGTGGACATGTTGACATGTTCCGCTCCATCCATACCTCCATGAGGAAGACGTTGTTCATCTTAGCCGAGGCCACAAGCTCCTTCACCTCCCTGGAGTTCATAGCCAAAGGCTTCTCACACAACACGTTCTTCTGGGCCTCCATGAAGAGCTTGCCCACTGGCAGGTGGTAGGGGTGGATGACGCCAATGTATACCACGTCTGCCCACACAGTGAAGCAGGAGACAAGAACACATTTTGGGGAATACAAAGAGGAAGTGTCTTAGTGGATACCTACATCAGGGGAGGCTGGTGGAGGTAGAAATCGGAGGACGGGCTTATTGTTATACATGGAATGGAATGAGGAATGGTATAAAACACTGTGTGTTTGACACCTTTCCTCATTCCATTCCACATTCCGTCCTCCAATTTCTACCTCCACTGACATACATACATACATCAGTTACTGTAACTGTACAGATAAATGATCAAGTCAGATTCACTAATTACACCAGCTATATGGACTTCTGGACTGAGTAAGCTGTGGTGATGTCACAGAGGCCACCTGAATGGGGAGGGAACACTCACCAATCTCTGGATCATTGGCCAGCTCCTGGTAACTGCCATATGCTCGAGGGATACCTTGCTTCTTTGCAAACTCCTGTGCATCGTGCAGTTTGCGAGCTGCCACAGCGACAACCTATGAATACATAAGTATGTAATTTAATTATGCCTATGTAAATTAATCTGGTGTTTAACTGAGCCACAAGCATTTTTCTTTGCCTATATCTGTTGGAATCTGAAATGCCCTCTTAACTCATGTTTTACGGTAGCAGTACCAAATCAAGTTATAAAGTTGTAAAGAAGTAAGTGCGCAGATATTGTAGTAGTAATAATATCAGTGCAGCAGTGTTGAAACAATGTTCGGATGCACGCGTCCTAATGTTGCACCTGAAATTCCTGACATCGTGGAACACATCGAACTAATATAAGCATGCGAGTTCGATGGGTTAGGAAACACATACAGCACGTCAGAGAGATTAGTGCTGTGCTGAGGAAGCATAAACCAGTCGCCGAGGGTGTTAGGGCTATAAAGCAGAAAATAGGCTTGAGCACGAATTGACATCTGGCATACAATGCGATAATACCTGGTGGTCTTCGGGAGGGAGTGATTTCAGGGCCAACGTGAAATCATGGCTAATTTTGCCGGCGCTACAAATTCCCCACCTGGTTGCCATATTGCTGTCAGGATACTCGTCAGTGGAGAAGAGTAGTGACCATCTATTGCCGGTTGATGGAGACAAACACTCGCGTTTGGTGCTCACTTTTAAATATCCTGCTTTATATATTTCGGACATGACAATATATTACCAATTGCAGCAGATTACTAATCTCTTCTATTATGAGTCCCCATGTAGGCTCAACACGATTTTTACTGACACAGCAATGAGCTAGGCATGAAGTGCATCAAGCAAAATGTTGTCACAAAGCACAGATAACTGGCCTACACTTGCTGACTCATCACCAGCCCTTTTCTCTCCCCGACCTTGGACAGCAGACAATGCAACCTATTTCTGCACAGAGACGTATGTGTCAATAGTCCTCTGTGGGGGTCAGACAATGTTAGGACATTTTTAGGTTTGAATGTACTGTATTGTAAGACTGATGATAACCCCCTTAGGATGAACTTGTCAAGTAATGAGAAATATTACACCGTTGACTATCAGTGTCCTTTATTGAACGCATCAATCATGCACTTCACAGTCATAGTTGGTATTCTTAACTCCACGTGTTATGTGAGTTCAGCGGTCATCTTTGGCCTCCTTGTCAGGTCTTGATATCTTTTTGAAAACTGTCTTCCATCAAGTGTAGGTCGTGGGGAAAAGGGTTGCTCATAGGCCACTCAAGACAAGGCTACTGCATCACAAACACACACCATCAGTGGCACAAAGGGAACACACACACACACACACACACACACACACACACACACACACGTGCCCTATGCAGCTCTCCAGGTCCGATGGTCATAGTTGAATCGTGAGTGGTCATTGGCAGTCCTGGTCGAAGACCACTCCCACCTGTCTCCTGGCCTCATCCATAATCTCAGTCAGCAGGGTGGATTCTGACAAAGGCATCCGAGGGCTCTCCTTCAGACCTGGGGAGGAGAGGACATGTCAGTGCCAGGGGTCACACTGGGTGTAGAGACAATGTTATTGTACAGCCTCCGAACAAAAGCCAACCTGTTGTTCTAATGACTTATCAAACAAACACTCCTCTTTGAACATAGAAACTGCATTTGCCTTTGGTACATACAGTACAACCTTGCAAGCCACCATACCTTTGAGAAGGCACTGCCTCGCCTCCTCTGCTTCATAGCGCAGCCCAGTGCTGTTAGTGAAGTTCAGAGGTAAGGAAGGTTCTGGAAGGAGGTACTCAGTCTCCTTCCCATTCACCACCAGTGTGGTAGGACAATGCATAGGAGAGACCACCTAGGATTGGAAGCATGACATGTTCTGTGTTTACTAATCAGTGTGAATTAAGCAATGAAAGTAGGCACAGTCACTTACTTCAACAAATGTATTTGTTGTAAGTCGCTTTGGATAAAGGCGTCTGCTGAATGCCATGAATGTAAATGTAAATAAATGCATCGGTCAAACGTTGTTGAGTAATGATGATGTTTCTGATATTGAAGAATAAGATCCAATGATACGTGGAAGAAGGTAGATATTCAAATTGAAAGTTGAAGACAGACAATTTATAAGTCAAGTCGACTTGGGACACCAAACTACTGTCCAAGAGAACGGTCAGCAGGGCAGTGGCAACCACAAAGAGTTTGCAGTCAATTTTATAGTAGGTAATAAACAGGAAACCAGGACATAAGGCTCATCTCAGTTAGGCTCGGCGCCAGTGAGTGTGACATGTTATCAACAGAGATCTTGGGGTCTGGTACCCCTGGTTGTAAACCACATTCCAGGGGTCACTCCAAGAGAAAATACATTCTAACGGTGGTATATGAACCTACCGGGCGAGCAAGGGAAGGGAAAAGGTTGGTTCAGCATACCCTGATGGTGCCCTTTGTCCCACTGACGGTGGCATCGTTTGGCAGTGGCACAGCAATGGAGAAAGCGCAGACGGCCATCCTGTTCCTGGAAAACTTCATAACCACCACCATGGACTCATCTACCCCTGTGAACCATCAACGAGTTAGCAAGTTAGCCGTTTACAGTTCAATCAATAATTCATTCGTTCAATAATTCATGACGCGGTTCATACAGATGCTAACGCTTGTCTCATCCCATTTCCAAAACTTAAACGCCAAGTGCCCGGACCTCTGTTGCTAGACCGCCAGTATTCTGAGTATACCTGAGTCGAGGAGCACCCCAGTGGCGTTGATGGACTCCGGCCTCTCCCCTTTGAACACCATCAGCACAAACTGCAGGCAGTAGACCCCGATGTCCAGCAGAGCCCCTCCTCCCAGCTCCTTCTCCACCGAGCGAGGGATGTGGAGCTGTGGGGAGCCGAAGTACGCCTTCACCAGCTTCACCTCCCCCACTGCGTCCTCTGCCAGAAGCCTGCGCACCTCCGCGTGGACGGGGAAACAACGGGACCAGATGGCCTGAGAGAGGGAGGACAGACAGACAGACAGACAGACAGACAGACAGACAGACAGACAGACAGACAGACCAACCGTATCACCTCACATTGTGGGTGGACAGCTACTCTCTGTCATTTCTACTGTCTTTTATTTCTTCGACAGACAGACAGACAGAGAGACCGACCAAATCACCTCACACAGCTCCTCTCTGTACCTTTACCCTGTATATATCTACCATAGCTCTCTTGTAATGGTCCTGTGTGGCTCAGTTGGTGGAGTTGGTGGTCCTGTGTGGTTCACTGTACTGCTTTGGGTAAAAGCGTCTGCCAGATGGCATGGAAAAAGAATCATGCTAGATAATTCTGGAAGGGTACGACAGCAGTACATGTAAAGCGATCAAACGACTTCAAAGGACTAAGACATTCGAAAGAGGAGATCATTCGCTGAGCCTGAGAGGCTTTCGGCCGTAGCAGGTACCTCCATCAGGAAGACGTTGTTCTCCTTGGAGGCGGCGACGAGGTCCTGCACCTGGCGGGAGTTCATGGCGAAGGGCTTCTCGCACAGCACGTTCTTCCCCGCCCTGAGGAACATCAGGCCCACGCGCCAGTGCTCCGTGTGCAGCAAGCCCAGGTACACCATGTCTGCAGGGACACAGACGCCTCCAAGGCTCAGTCTTCAAACAGCTATACGTCATTAAGCCATTATCTCTGGCTGCACAGGCTGGGGGGCCTCTCAAGCTGTTAACCCACCAATCTCTGGGTCGCTGGCCAGCTCCTCGTAGCTCCCGTAGGCCCTGGGGACGCCGTGCCTCTTGGCAAACTCCTCGGCACGCTCCAGACTCCTTGCTGCCACCGCCACTATCTGTACCGGGGTGAAAAACACACACACACATTTATTACTGGGGAGCGAGCTGTCACTGCCGCCAGCCACTAGCGTCTGTGTGCTGCTGATGCCGGTGGTGCCGGCTCCTTAGCTCCGCGCCCCAAGACGGAGCCGTCCGCCTCGTCCAATGAAGATAGAATGTGTTTGTTTGGAAAGGGGGTACCTGGTGGTCTCCGCGAGGGAGGGTCTTCACGGCCACGCTGAAGTCGTGGCTGATCTTCCCCGCGCCGCAGAGTCCCCACCGGGTTGCCATGTTGCGCTGATGGAGGTTGGCAGGTGAGAGAGGGACTTGGATGTGCCTCGGGTCCCTGGAGGCTGCTGGGGAGTTCTGACCCTGAGAGCCTCTGGGAGTTCAAGAGGTAGAAATACTCGACAGCGCTCAGAGCCTCAGAGCCGGCGGCAGTGCCCCGCGGTGAACATGTTCACGCATTTATATGCTGGAGTGGTAGAGAATGTCAACGCTCCACTCTACTGCCCCTAAGGAGGCGGGTGCTTCACACACACACACACACGCACACACACACACATGCACACACACACACACACACACACACACACACACACACACACACACACACACACACTGCACACACACACATGCGCACACACACACACACACACACACACACACAGACACACACACACACACACACACACACACACACACACACAGACACACACACACAACTCACATCACCCCCACAGGTTAACACAGCCCATAGTGCTGCTGCTGCTGACACAAGTCTCTCCGACCAGGCCAAAGCGGTTTCCACAGGCTGTCTCTGACAATATGTAACATGCGTGTCAATGGGGCTCACAGGCATCATTAACATTTGCAGGGGAAACTCTGGGTTTAATGTGTAGAGACGGAGGCTCACCTTGCCCTCACATAACCACTCTCCCAGAACAAGGCAGGCAGGTCAAGCTGCGGAGGCAGGGGCTGCTTTGTCTCCCACTGGCAAGCATTGATTAGCCTGTGCAAGCTTGACAGCAGCATAGAGGCCAATGATTACAATGGTCCCCCACGGGGACCACAGACATGTGGGGTTCGCAAGCTCCCAGCACAGCACTTTAACTGGTCAATAAGCTGAGCTAGGATGACAATGGAAAAGAGACAGCTCTGTTGCCCTTGGGCTAAATATTATCCAATTATCCAGGCACGGTGTTGTGTAAACGATATACCAGTACTGGCCTCTAGATGGCAGTATGTTGTAAGCCTGGTTCACTGTTTGCGGTGGAACTCAAAGGATTTCAAATGGATTATTGAGTTGTGTTATCTGGGTGGTTTGTGTCAGAGCATCAGGTACAAGCCAAATGGAAACCGGAAAAAGAAACTGCTATATTTTTTGAGAACGTCCATACAAGGGCAAGTTAATCAGACAGAAAACTTTTGAATCCAGATAAACACGAAAGTACTGTTTTCTCATTGTATGTTAATCGGTGTCAAACAACATTGGTTGAAAATGGTTTATTTTTGCAAAGCAATATCCCCAGATTTACATATTTTAGACCATTATCTCCTTCTTTACTTTGATGTCCTTTCCAGCCACAAATAGAATATAAATGTAACATATATATCTGTGTATTTTCTCCAGATATTCAGTGTGTGCGGAAACAACATTGTCTCTCTCTCTTTGCGCCCTTTCAGTTAGATACCTGGCGGTTGGATTCAAATGAGAAACATGTTGCCGGCAAACAATTCCCATTGTAAAAAAAAAGAAAAAAAAGTGGAATTTTATCAATGACTGCTGGTCGACTGCTTTTCCTTTGTGTGTCTCACTTCCTAAGGCATTCTGGGAGCTGTGTGCCGTTGTCATAACGACAAGGTACCAGCTGGGCAATTTGTATGCAAATGGCATCGGGCTTGGCCTAATCTCCCTGCCTGTGCCACAGGACCTGGTTACCATGGGAATGCCCATCTCCTCCTTGGGTGAATTTGTACACTTTGTTTTGTCTATTTTGTTAAGCGCTCAGAGGGTTGTGTGGTGAGGCGCACTCAGTGATATCACTGCTGGCGTGGAGAAAGGGAGAGAGAGGGGGGGGGGGGAGAGAGAGAGAGAGAGGGAGAGAGAGAGAGAGAGGGAGAGAGAGAGGGAGGAGTGAGAGAGAGTGGTCAGTCTGGGTGTTTCATAGGTGTGTGTCTAGGTGTACTCAGTGATGTCACTGCTGGTGGGGAGAGAGAGAGAGAGAGAGAGAGAGGGAGAGAGAGGAGTGAGAGTGAGTGGTCCGTCTGGGTGTTTCAGAGGTGTGGAGGGAATGATTGGGTCTGTCACCTGCTGCTATTGCCAGCTGAAAGGGACTGGACCCAGAGGCTCAGGTGGTGTGTGTGTGTGTGTGTGTGTGTGTGTTTGGAGGTTCTGGCCAGACAGGCAGGCAGGCTTGCCCCAGAGGGTGGTCCCATAGGCAGACACTGGGACCTGACTGTCCCCCCAGCCTTACAAAGCTGGAGCAGCTATTGGGAAGAATTAAAACTGAAACTTTCTGACACGGCACGTGTCTCCAACTTCCTGCCTGGCTCCAAGGTCAAGATGAGGACACGCCTTTAAAGAGTGATCAGAGCGAACTAGCTAGATTTAACTAGGAGTGGCAGAGGGAGGGAGAGAGAGAGGGAGGGAGGGAGAGAGAGAGAGAGGGAGGGAGGGCGGGAGGGAGAGAGAGAGAGAGAGAGAGAGGGAGAAAGGAAGGCAGACGTGGGCTGGACGCTGGGGTCCAGGGGTGTTGTGTTGAGATTGGGGCTGGGAGAGGGACAGTATAGTAAAGATATCTCTAGAAAGACAGGGACTGTTGTCAAGCGAAGCGGTTCAGGAACTTGGCATGCGGAAGCCAGGGCCCTTCATTAATTCACCGTGGCCAGGACAATTGCCTTCCACTCCTATCACTCCTCACTGAGTGCTTATTTGATTAAAATTTCATGCATCGTCTCTGTCTGTGGCCCTTTGTCACGAGAGCTGGAGAGTGTGTGTGCGAGGGGCCGGGGGCGGGGGGAGTGTGTGTGTGTGCGTGTGTGTGTGTCTGTACGTGTGTGTGTGTGTGTGTGCGCGCCCGCGCGTGTGTGTGTGTGTGATACATCAAAGATCTGTGTCACATGATCAGTCACCGTGTGGTTTCCATGGACGGGAACATGTTGTCGGGCGGCTGTGAAGGTGGCTGATCGCAGCGGACACTTTTGTTTTGCGCCCTGTCACGTCGATTCATCTCAGCCATCAGCTGTCACCCGATGACAGTGTCCCTCGCTTGCCGGTACGGCCGCTTGATCTCACCGACAGAAGAACCGCTCCGACCGGAGACTTTCCATGTGAAAATAAAAGGTCCAGAGAGGGAAGACACAATCCCAGGTCCATTGATGTGCATGTACAGCACACATGGAGGGTGTCCCTAAGTGAAGCGTGCCTTGTGGTGTGTGTGTGTGTGTGTGTGTGTGTGTGTGTGTGTGTGTGTATTCGGAGGTGGGGGTGGGGGGGGACGGGGACGCGGACGACGACGATGAGTGTGTCGTTGTACTAAAGGGGTGACTGTGTCGTTGTATGAAAGGGAGCACCGTCCCTCCTTCAGATGAGGCTCTCAAGGTCACAGAGGAGGAAGGGTGACAGGCAGGCGAGGGGAGGCGAGGGGAGGGGAGGCGAGGGGAGGCAAGGGGTGACGGGCGTGTGAAAGGAGCGAGGAGGTGCTGGGGAGGTGCTGGGGAGGCTGGCCCAGCCGGCTTGATGAATGTGCGGGCAGGAAGAAAGTGTAGAAAGGAGCAATAAGTCATTTTGTCAATGGTACGTTCTGACGGTTGAGTCTGCTGAGGTGTTTTTTTCTTCTTCTTTTTTTCCTTCTTCTTCTTCCATTAGAAAACGTGTGATGGAGCTGGGGCTGAGGAGGAGGAGAAGAGGAGGGCTGTAATGGGAGGATTTGAGCTCTGCATTGTGCTGGTCCCTTTGAGAGTCCTGCTATCTACGTCTGCAGGCTGCAGCACGCACGCACACACACACACACACACACACACAAACAAACATGCACACGCACACGCACGCACGCACACACACACACACACACACACACGGACATGGACACACGCACGCGCGCACACACACACACACACACACACACACACACACACACACACACACACACACACACACACACAGGTCCAGGAGCAGGCTGGACCACAGCTGACTTAGCAAGCCCATCACCAGCACAGAACAGTGGAAGCACGGCCAGATAGAGACAGCTAATACACTTCCATTACCACTCTCATCTGGGTCCACTCGCCTGTGCACCACCCTGCTCCCGCGGTTTCCATGGTTATTCACCCAAATGCACATTAGGCATGGCAGGGAGCATGTACGTTGCCAGGTGCCCGCCTGATGTGCTTGTCCTTCCCGCCACAGCAGCTGATAACACTCATGTCACAGGATCGAGAGAGAGAGGCATGATATCTGTGCTCCAATTATCGTCAGGAGAGCAGTGGTATAGGGTTCTGTTCTAGATGCTTCCTGAGGTGAAGGTAATGTGAGAATGTGATGCACCTCTGTTCGGGCTGAGCCAGGGGCTTGTTTAGTTGGTTGTGTTAG
>NC_139673.1:5128064-5138064 GCF_951799395.1 Argentina silus | reverse complement strand
AACAGAAAAAAAGCCGTCTGATAGAAAGTGACGTAGCATGTAGGCTAGTGTCCCACTCCTGCACGCTAACAAAGTCAAGAGATTATACAATGCAAACGATATGTTCCTTTTAAAAAACCACATGATTTTTTGAACGATGATGATATGAATCTGTACATACACACAGTTTGGTGAACATTGCTTATCATTTCTGTTATGGTCATGGCATCACTTATAAGAATCTAAAATAAATACAGAAATATAAATAGGTCCTATGGAAATATTTAAATCTGTATATGTAAATATACATTGACTTAATATGTTCCTAACATCAGAATATGTGACATATATATAGTTCAGCAACAGAAAAAGAAAAGAAAGTTAAGAGAAGGAGGTTGGGAGCCCTCGCCCCTCCATGCCCCCCCCCCCCCTCCCCCCCCCTTGGCCAGTGAGAAGCACATGAGAACCAGACTCCAAATCAGACTCTTTTTCCTAACACATACAGTATGTGGTCCTGGCACTACTGCTAAACTGGGCTAAATCTGTCTCCTGTTCACACTGCCCAACAGCACACTTTGGGATTAAACTCACACCTATCACGTTATTCTGGTCTGACCGGGTCAGCAGTAAAATAAATAAATAAATAAATAAGCACAAAAAAGGGGTCGGTTGCATTAGGCTCCGGGAATGTTTGAGGTGTGTTGCTACTGCTGCTCCAGAAGCCTTCCTACGCCCGGGATGTTTGTTGAAGGTTAAGAATGAATTTGTGGGTATGAATGAGTAATGAAGGTGCCAAGTAAACACAGTCTCTCTCTCCCCTCGTAGCCTCAGGAAATCGCAGGTTCAATTCTGCTGCTGTTACACATCTAATCCCCAATCAGCTGATTTCATCACAGGATGCACCACTGACTCACCAACCCATATTCACGGGCCAGTAATACAGCACAAAGGCAAGAGGGAGGCGAAGATTAGGTTGTGAAATTGGGAGCGGCCCAAATGGAATCAAGGATGTCTTGTGTTACAGAGATGGCCATGAATAGGAAATGTAGTGGATATGCCAGGTGGAGCTTCTCCTAGGCTCCCCAAGGCCCAGCTGAGAGATCCCACCCCCCCTCCCCCTCCAGTACTGATTAGTGCTGGGCCACAGCATGCTAAAGCTACCACTGGGCCAGAGCACATTAATGCTAGCGCTAGGCCAGAGCATTCTAAGGCTAGCACTTGGCCAGGGCATGCTAAAGCTAGCGCTAGGCCAGAGCATTCTAAGGCTAGCACTTGGCCAGGGCATGCTAAGGCTAGCACTGGGTCAGGGCATGCTAAAGCTAGCACTAGGCCAGAGCATTCTAAGGCTAGCACTTGGCCAGGGCATGCTAAAGCTAGCGCTAGGCCAGAGCATTCTAAGGCTAGCACTTGGCCAGGACATGCTAAAGCTAGCACTAGGCCAGAGCATTCTAAGGCTAGCACTTGGCCAGGGCATGCTAAGGCTAGCGCTGGGTCAGGGCATGCTAAGGCTAGCGCTGGGTCAGAGCATGCTAAAGCCCCACATGGACAGGGCAGAGGAAAGCACAATGACGTGCATCTGCTGCAGGGGAAGGAGGACAGACTTCCTCCAGCCCATCTAAACTAATTTGGTCTTTTTACTGAATTACAGAATGACCACAGCCGGTGTATTTGTCCCTGTTTGCCCTGAAATGAATTCTGAATGTCGTGGCTCTTTGCATTTGGACTGAGCTCCTGCGGTGGTCACATGCTTCCGCTGCCCTTCATATGTCCTTCATACGCTACTGTATGTTTTCTCTGTCAGTCCAAAACAGCCAGCCCTCGGTCGTTGGGAGAAATGCTAAATGAGAGGAGGAATGTAAAGAAAACAGCTCTAACATGGCATGAGTGAGTCACTGTTTCTGTTTTGTCAACGTTCTCTCGAAAAAGATACCAACTTGCCAACTGGCATCCCTACAGACCGTCTTCAAACAGACTGGCAACATACAGTCAGAGCTGATGGAAACAACACATCCCTTTGAAGAGTGAATGAGGTGACAGACGTCCAGACGTGACGGTGAGGGAGGTGTGGCCCTGCAGTAGATGAGAGACAGAGCTGCCATGCTAATCCACAAGTGACGGCTCCCTGAGTGACAGCGGCAGAGTGCACTTATTGATACACTACACACCTCCTTATCTCTGTTAATGGTTAGGTCTGACAGGTCAGGTCCGGCCCAGCCAATCGATCACTGTCCTCAGCAGTGACCTGCGCCTCCCTCCTTCCATCCCCGCCCCCGCCCCCACCCCCGCTCCCCGCTCCCTCCCTCCTGGTCAGACACGGCCCCACTCCCAGCCATCGACCCCTGGCCATGCAGGGGCTGGCCTCCCGCAGACACACTGACACATACTGTTACCTGAGCAACACCCCTAAGCTACCTCAACCCCCCCCTCCCCAAATCAATATCCAGCCTGGCAGACATCCACCAGCGCTCAGCAACAATCATAGGGTAGGGGAGACATGTTTTCAATGTCCCCACCATAAACAAGCACCTCATCAGCCCTGAGTACCCCATGGGGTGCCTGTCTACCTGTCAAACTCCAGGCTGTCTGTCTGTCCTTCCACATCACTCCCGCAATATATCAGTGTCTCCTCCGATTTGGGCCTTTGACGATCAACCCTCCACCGAAACATTTTACAACAAGTCGACTTAATAAGGTCATATTGCGGGAACAAAAAAAAACGACAACAACAGAAATGGAAGACTTTTGCTCAGATATGTGAGACACATCAGTCAGTTAGCTTTGTGTTAGCAGCCCTAGCAGCGGCTGTAAGTAGACATCTATATTCCAGCCAGCGGAGCACTTTGCCTGTGTTGACTGTGTGGTGTTGAGGAGTGTACGCTCCCCGCCTCCCCATCCCTCCGTGTCTCTTCTGAGGGGATGCGGGCTTCCCACCGCCGGCCTGTCAGGGAGGCAGGTGCCACAAGTCAAACAGACACCAATGGGGAATAAATATTTCAGAGCTTTTTAGATAGGTACTCGCTGCCAGACGCAGACAAGGTGTTAAACAACAACAACAGCAACAACAACAACAACAACAACAACAAACAGACAGACAGACAAAGGAGGGAGTGAAAGGTTCTACAATGTGATAGTCGTATGTTGATAACCTTTAGGTGAAAAACAGAATACCAGCGATATCGACACCCTGACAACACTACTGTTTCACAGCAGGCAACAGCATCAAATAGACTAAACATAACAATCTGTTCTAACAGCCCCTGAACTGCCATGCTCTGAAACCTCAGTTTGGTATTAGCTACAGTAGAGCACCGCCACAAAGTGACAGTGTTATTCAATATTCTAAATGTTTGAAATTCAGGTCTAAATGAATGACTTTAGGTTAAGGAAAGGGCAGGGATGCCACAGAACGATCCATCGCCCCGATAGGACAGCTGTACTCATGTTCAAAGCCCTTTTATGATTGAAAACCTACCTACTGTGTCTAGTACAACTCAACTTCATTAGGAACTCTATCTGTTTAAGAAACATCCACAAACTAGAGAGTCCCTGGCTCCCTGCTAGATAAACAATGCTTCTGTGATAGACTGTTTACCTTTGCCCAACAGAAAAACAAGTGGATGAATGACAAGCAAGGTTCTCTGCATCGATGCAATGGCTGTGTGTGTCTGTGTGTGTGTGTGTGTGTATGTGCCTGCGTCTGTGTGTGTGTGTGTGTGTATATGTGCCTGCGCCTGTGTGTGTCTGTGTGTGTGTATATGTGCCTGTGCCTGTGTGTGTCTGTGTGTGTGTGTATATATGTGCCTGCGTCTGTGTGTGTGTGTGTATACGTACCTGTGTGTGTCTGTGTGTGTGTGTATACGTGCCTGCGTCTGTGTGTGTGTGTGTGTATGTGTGTGTGTGTATACCTACCTGCGTCTGTGCGTGTGTGTGTGTGTGTGTGTGTGTGTGTTGTCAGGCCTTGCTACGGGACTGCTGAGGCTTTAATGAGGGAGAGACCATGGTCACTGTGCACCTCTGTCAACTAGCCCATGCTGTTCTGTAGAGGTCAAAGGTCGCAGGCCCTGTCTTGTTAAATGAGGATGTTGTGGCTGAGTGGCGTGACTGTGGTAGGGACCCAGCTGTGAGTAGAGGATATATGCTGCTTCTCCTTCTGATGTGGGGGAGAGGAGCGGTGTGTGGAAAGACCATGGCATTCCTCCCTTCTATAGACGACCGATCGTGATACATCCCTGCCAGGGGAGGCTGGTGGAGGTAGAAATCGGAGGACAATTTCAGGGTTCCACCTGACCACCATACCATGAAGCCCCCTCTTACTGTGCCATCCAATTTGACACAACCGCCATTTTGTTTTCGTCTTGACCCTTCCTTCTGTCTTCACGTCCTTCGCGTCCAAAGATTGTAAAACCCAAAGAACAAAAATAATACCAAAAGTGCACACATTCAACACATTCAACTCAACACTGGCATTCATATTCATATTGTGGGAGAATGTCTATGTTGTAAAGCAGCTATGAGAAGTAATGCACAAATGAATAAAACATTTTAGAGTGGCATATTTCTAGGTCAAGCAGTTCGATAACAGTTATCCTGATAGGGACCGTTACGTAACGATAAACCCCCTCGCCTGTGTCTCACCAACTGTCTTTTTCCTGTGCGTTTGCTACATCATCTGACTTTGAAGTGTGGCGAAAGACGGCACTGGGACCACAAGAGACTATTGTCTTTTTTTTAGCATTGGATTTGAAGGGTTGGTAGAGGTAGCCTAAACAAGTATTTACACACAAGCTGTGATGGAAGTCCTATTACGTTTGGGGAAAAGGCAAAACTCCTCCTGGTCAGACAGGCAGATCAGGCTCCAGTGACACCACACACACGCTCAGTCACACACACGCACACACACACACGCACGTATACATGCATGCACGCACGCACAAACACATACACACATACACACACACACACACACACACCCACACACACACACACACACACACACACACACACACACACACACACACACACACACGTACACTTCCACACAGATTGCAGGGCTCAACTTGTCCTTCATATCCCAAAAACATTTGCAGCATGAGCTTGGAAGACAAAGTGAATTTGTTAGGACACGGTCGAGGACTCTGCAGTAAGCCCGGTCACTAACATGCAGTCTCCCTACGGAGATAGAGGGCCTGAAGCCCACTCAACACCCCCGGTATTACTACAATACAGTGGTAAAAAACATGAGGACACACAGGCCAAGAGGAGGTGGGGTAGATGTCTCCGGAGGAAAGTCTTTTTTGGTTTCCTAAAATCTCTTCTCCGCCTCTGAAGGTTTTGCAAAGTCCTATACATCGGAATAAATAAGTACAAGTCTAAATAGATACATTTAAGAATCAACAATATGTGATCCTGTAATTGTGGAGGATGATAGAAGAACGATCTGCTCTTTTTCTGCTAAAAAGGTAGATTCTGTTTTTTTTAGAACAACACCAAAAAAAACGTTTATACATGCAGGTATTAGTGCATAGGTTCCTGCGAAAAAAGTAATATTCTGTCCATTTCATAACCCTCTCAATAAACACCAAACCCTATCGGATGAATTTGGCATAGTTAGAAATAAATAAATGACCTTTTTCTTAAATAACATATCATTTCACACCCTCCTATCCCTTGATTAAGATATCTATTAAATATATTTCTATGCTTATACGAATATGAATACAAAAGAGAAGAGGACAAAAAACAAAAAGCAAAAAGCTAAAAGCTAAAAAAAAAAAAACAGTAAGTCTAGAGAGTTACCTGGTTACGCCGGTATCTTTTTTTTTTGTAAATCACAGTTAAGATTAAGTTTCTGGAGGGAAATGATAATAAAAATTGAAAACACAGTGAAGCTTTAAAGAGGGAAAGAAAAGGACATCATCACGCAGGAGGAGGAAGATTGTTTTGGGTCTCAGTCCAGGAGGGTGTGATCCAGCCTCACAAATTGGAGGGTAGTTTGGAGCGGACAGGTTCTAGTTCGGAGGAGTAGGCCCCTGCCGGGCCTTTCCTTGGCGGCAGGGCCGGGGACGCCACGGGAGGGGGCTGAGTCTGGTGGCGCAGGTGCCCGGGTGACATCGCCACGGGGGGGGACTGAGTCTGGTGGCGCAGGTGCCCGGGTGACATCGCCACGGGAGGAGTCATGTGTCCTGGCACCAAGCTACAGGGTTTGGGCACCAGCGTGGGGGAGGAGAAAGGGGAGCTGTAGAATCCTATGGACTCCATGGAGGATCGGGGGGGCGAGGAACGGGGGGGAGAGGAGCGCGGGGGAGAGGAGAGCATAGGAAAGGAGCGCGGAGGAGAGGAGCGCAGGGGAGAGGAATGCGGGGGAGAGGAACGCAGGGGAGAGGGCGAGTGGCCCATGGCGTGAGCCACCTCCTGGGGCAGGGACTGGTGGGAGCTGGACAGTAGTTTTAGTTCCTCCGAGAAGCGACCCAGGCCCAGCGGGGACTCTCTCCCCTGAGCTGCTGTTTGGTGGTGCTGCTGGCTGGGGGGCTGGCCGTGCAGGGAGATCTGGGGCATGAGCAGGGAGCTGTGGGACCCCGTGGGGCTCTGGACGGTGGGGCTGGGCCCCATCGGGGTGTAGCAGGGCGAGGCGTTGGCTGAGCCGTACTGGGCCAGTGAGGCCAAGGCAGACCTCTCCAGGGACAGCTGGGGCAGCAGGCGAGACTGGAGGCCTGCCAGGCTGAACTGGCCCAGGGAAGACGGGGAACCATGGGGCTGGGGGAGCTGGCCTGTACTGAAGGATGGGGAACTGGGAGGGGGGGAGTGGAAGAGACCACTAGGAGTCCTGCTGCCCCCGCCTGCAAACTGCTGCAGGGAGCCCACTTGTGGAGGCTTGGGGGGGGGCTGGCTGTGGAGCAGCTGGCTGGGTATGTGGCTAGCTGAACCAGAGGACAGGGGGCTAATATTAGAATCACAGGTACCCACAACTCCACCTGTCACTGCACCTGTAGCCCCTCCCATCACCGCTCCCATAGCCCCTCCCACTACCTTAAATGTAGCCCCTCCTATTGAACCACTCGTAGCCCCTCCCATTGAATCACACGTAGCCCCACCCATTGCCCCTCCTGTAGCCGCCCCTATTGGTACTCCATGACCCCCCCCTGTGGCTGCGGCTGTATGCCCCCCGGGGGCTCCGCCCACAACCCAGCCAGTGGCCCCCTCAGAAGACCCTCCCATTGCTCCTCCCCCTCCTGTCATCCCTCCTGTAGCTCCTCCTCCTCCTCCTGAAGACCCTCCCATTGCTCCTCCTCCTCCTGTCATCCCTCCTGTAGCTCCTCCTCCTCTTCCTGAAGACCCTCCCATTGCTCCTCCCCCTCCTGTCATCCCTCCTGTAGCTCCTCCTCCTCCTCCTCCTGAAGACCAACCTGTAGCTCCGCCCCCCCCAGTCGCTCCCCCCGTTGCTCCCCCCGTCCCTCCCCCCGAACCCGCAGCTCCGTGCTGGAAGAGGGTGGTGTGAGGCGGGGGGCTACAGGGGAAGGACTGCTGCTGGTGGGGCTGGTGGTGGAGCTGGGCGGTGCTGGAGGAGGGGGAGCCCGATGAAGAGAAAGGGCCAAAGGGGAAGGCAGAGGCCCCGACCATGGCGCCGCTCGGCCCATGCTGGGCCCCACTACCACTACACACCTGCTGACTGGGGCTGGAGCCAACCGCCCCTGACCCAGAGGTCTTGTGATGGGCCCGGAAGGACGCCAGCAGGGGCGTGTCCAGCCCAGAGCAGTGCAGTTTGGAAGGCGTGCCGGAGGGGGAGTCCCCCGCAGAGCTGAGGGGTTCCGTGGGCGACGGCACCGCCGTCACGTGGAACTTCTTCAGACACGGGTCTTTCAGCGACCCCAGGACGGAGACCGGAGGACGGAAGAGCGTGGCGGGGAGGTGGGGGTGGTGCGTCAGGGCGATGGCCACTGAGGTGGTGGCGGCAGCTGCCTGGAGCGGGGCCTGGATGAGGGGCGCCCAGATGACGGGGGTGGGGGAGGGGGGGTCCTGGGGAGGGACGTTCTGGAAGAGGTGGGCGCAGGTGGCCATGTCGCGGTCGTGCTGGACGATCTGCTGGATGATCTCGTTCTCCTGGTAGTTGAGGACGCCGGAGCTCAGATCGTGCTGCACCTTGTGCTGCAGGATGGAGTTCTTCTTCCCTGCGGAGTGAGACACACACACACACGCACACACACACATAGGCACACACACACACACACACACAGACGCGTACACACACACACACACAGACGCGCACACACACACACACAGACGCGCACACACACACACACACACACACACACACACACACACACACACACACACACACACACACACACGACAGTTAGTCAGCACCTACCACGAGTTCAACCCTGCCCTGCCTGGCGGCCTTTCTGGTGCAATAACAACTAGGTACAGGACTTCTTGATACTGTGAATAACCGGCACATTTAGTCAACAAACAACGATAGACGATCACCCCTCCAGGCTGCACGCTGAATATTAAAGCACAGGGGAAGGGCTGTGATCTGGTGACTCCCCGTCACCTCTTTGATTCCTGTTTCACACAGCCTCTGATTCTGCTGCAAGGCAGCACAGCACAAGGACAGCCTGAACAGAGAAAGCCTGGCTGAGGGTCTGGAGGAGGCAGGGGGGGGGAGGTTGGGGGGGGGGGGGGGTTGAGGGATGGAAGGAGAGGGAGAGAGGGAGGGAGGGAGTGGGAGAGAGAGGGAGAGAGGGGGAGGGAGGGAGGCCATGATAGCAGCCTGTGTGTGTGTGTGTGTGTGTGTGTGTGTGTGTGTGTGTGTGTGTGTGTGTGTGTGTGTGTGTGTGTGTGTGTGTGTGTGTGTGTGTTTGACTAGCTCTTACTGTGGAACCGTAGATAAGAGGCGACGGAGAACAAACATGAATCCAGAGGGGCCATAGCTACTGATATAGAGGAGTGTGTGTGAGGGTGAGTGTGTGTGTGTGTGTGTGTGTGTGTGTGTGTGTGTGTGTTTATGTGTGTGTATGTGTGTGTGTGTGTGTGCAGGGATCAGTGGTGTAAGGTCATCTGTATGCTCTCCTGTCATTGGACACTCAGGCCTCAGCAGGGATTAGCGGAGGGGTCAAGGGTCAACCAGGCCCAAGGTCACAGAGACGGGACGGGAGGACAAGCTGAGGCTGGGTCACGTCTGGATGACAGCCAAACTATGGACTGAACTCTGCCCCCTCGGTCCATCAGCTGCTTATGGGACCGTGCTACGATGCTACGGGCTAGCAGTGACAGGGTTAATTCACACGGCCATTGTTCTAGCTAGCGATGTAATCCGTGCCGAACAGCGTCAATGAGGCGGGAGTGAAACCTAACCCCCCCCCCCCTCACACACACACACGTTCGCGATCTCGCTAGTGTAAATGCAATTAGGCCCAGATCAATCTGTCCATTTTCGATAGGAGAGGTGCCGATTAGGCAGAGCCGTCTCTCGGCCTGCCCTGACCCCCCCCCCCCCACACACACCCATTGCCCACCCCCCCCACCCCCCCCTCCCCCAGCTCTGATGAGATTGCACAGGTTTCATCAAGGCAGTAATGAATTAACAGAGCAGCGTTGTGTGGATGACTTCATTAGGCGGTGGATAGGTGAGCATTGAGCACCATCTATTTACACCAGGAGAGGCTGGTGGAGGTAGAAATCTGAGGATGGGGTCATTGTAATCCCTGGAAAGGAATGAGGAATGGTATCACATTGTGTTTGATGGGCCCAGATGCCTGTGTGTGTGTGTGTGTGTGTGTGTAAATCAGGGGAGGCTGGTGGAAGTAGACATCAGTGGACAGGCACGTATGTTTGATACCATTACATATTTCGTTCCATGCAATACAATGAGTCCACCCTCCGATTTCTACCTCCACCAGCCTCCCCTGATTTATACACACACACACACACACACACACACACACACACAGGCATCTGGGCCGAGGAGAGATGGGCAGAGACCTATCTGCCGACCACATCGTTTTCAAAGCAGCTATTTTGA
>NC_139673.1:5118064-5123064 GCF_951799395.1 Argentina silus | reverse complement strand
TAGAATGGTAGAGATTCACAGCTTGAAAGTGCACCTGAAAAATCTGCAGGAATTGCGTGATGCAATCATGTCATTATGGACCAGAATCTCAAAGGAATGTTTCCAAGATCTTGTGGAATCAATGCCACAAAGAATTGAGGCTGTTTTGAGAGCAAAAGGAGGCCCTACCCAGTATTAGTATAGTGTTCCTAATAGTGCTTGGTGAGTGTATGTATGGACGGTCTGATCTCTTCTTCTGACTCAACACTTTGACTGTGACTCAACAGTCCTCTGACATCACTGAGCAAGCTCACTTTGGGCAGCTCTGGATGGATGTTCTAGGGGCGCGCGATTCTTCTTATCTGTCGTAACTAGTCCTGAAGCTCTGTTTGGGTAATCGTGTTCAAACACTGGCACCATGAATTCAGGGGTGAAAATTGATTTCATCACTGTGGTGAATCGTGCACAGCGCGACGGCCTGCCTGTATTCCTCAAGGCTGTGCTGGGAGTATGAAGAAGACATGTACTGACAATGTGCTCATTAAAATTAAATTGCTCCAATTAAAGATGGATGTTGTACTGAAACGGGGGAAAAACAGGATGCGTTGGCGTATGACCTTGGTTAGCACACATGATTGGTCCGCGTGGCACGTTGGAGGCGCCTGGCCCATGTGACTTGGTATCTCTCTGAATCACATGGAGCCGAGTACTGAAGAGCAGGCTCCCCAGAGCCCCCTGTTCAGCCACTCAGAGAGGAGAGGATATGGGCATGCTAAGCAGCATGTCAGGCAGACGGGGCTGCTCTGGAGAAGTGTGTGTGTGTGTGTGTGTGTGTGTGTGTGTGTGTGTGTGTGTGTGTGTGTGTGTGTGTGGGAGTGTGGATGTGGGTGTGTGTGTGTGAGTAGGTGTGCGTGCATGCCTGTCCGGTGTTTGTGTGCATGAGTGATTGCCTGTGTGTGTGTGTGTGTGTGTGTGTGTGTGTGTGTGTGTGTGTGTGTGTGTGTGTGTGTGTGTGTGTGATTGCATGTGCTTGCCTGTGTGCGCATACATGTGTGTACGCTCTTGGGCATGCCTGCCTGTGTGTGTGTGTGTGTGTGTGTGTGTGAGTGAGTGTGTGTATGTGTGTGTGAGTGTGTGTGTGCGTGTGTGTGTGTGTGTGTGTGGCCCGTGGTGAGGTATCCGTGTCCTGCGGCCTGGTCTGGGGAGCCTCACCTGGACTCTGAGCTCTCCTGTCAGCTCCCATCTCCGTCTCCCACGCCGCCCCCAGCTCTCAGAGAGGACACTCTCTAACCTTTGAATCATCCGCACCGGGCGGCCTGATTCCCAGTGACACGCCACGCCGGCTAGCTCACAGCATTAGCATAGGGAAATACAAACGCTTTGGCCAGCGGCTACACTAGCACACACACAGAGAGGTCAGGTAGGTGTCCGGTGTATCACCATGGTTGGTGTCTTGCAGGGGAGGCTGGTGGAGGTAGAAATCAGAGGACGGGCTCATTGTCATGCATGGAAAGGAATGAGTGTGTGATACCATTCCTCATTCCATCCCATGTGTTACAATGAGCCCATCCTCCGGTTTCTACCGCCACCAGGTGTCATGGTGTCATGGTGTCATGTCACTATTCATCTCATCTCTTCCTTCCTTAAATGCTAATATTCAGTATGTGACTGACTGTTCTGGGGGTGAGTTTCCCGAAAGCCTTCTTGGTAATAAGATCATCTTTCCTCCATAGAATACAATGAATTAAAGATGAAGTTGGCCCTTTTTCAGTTGCACAGAGACCACTACACCTTTATTCAAAGGTTAAGTTCATAGCATGTTGAGTAAATAAAGTGGTTCTAGGTAGACGGTACACTGTGAACTTCCCTGATCCAGCCTTTCTCCAGCAGGAGAGGTAGAGGCTGAGTTAAAGTGGGTTAAGGACCAGGAGGATTACCTGAGACTCTGTTGCCAACCCCTCTCACTGACTCACTCAGTAAGGCCGTTGATTTGGCAGCTCTACAGCCAGCCTCTCCACAGAGACAGAGAGAGAGAGAGAGGGGGGGGGAGAGAGAGAGAGAGAGAGAGAGAGAGAGAGAGCAAGAGCTAGGGGGCTACATTAAAACTTATAAGCATAGCTACCAGACAGACAGACAGACAGACAGACAGACAGACAGACAGACAGACAGACAGAGATGAGAGCAGGAGGCTGGGTGGTGACAGAGACAGCAGCCTCTCCAGTGTACCTGGGACTGTAAGAGACCAGAGATTTAAGGAGCACGTTGCTCAGAGTGGACTAACCAAAGCCGAGTCGAGCCACAAGATGACACCAGAGATTTCAGGACTGAACAGTCAATTCTTCCACTCTTTTTTCTCTCCCCCCCCCCCCTCCCCCCCACACCCACCACCACCTGCCACTGCTAGCGAGCTCACTTGAAGAGGGAAGTGAACCGTCGTGGAGGCACAAGGCACAATCAAAGCAGCCCACTTGATAAGCACCTCTCTGATGGACATCTACACAGCCACTGTAAGGTCACTCTGCTCTACTCTGTCCGGGAGAGTAGCAGTCCACCATTCACACAGCAATTACAGGGAGGCGCACAAAGGATGACCTATAACAACACAATAACGGCACCAATCTGGAGGAGCGAGTGGCGTTCTAGATGACTGTCCAGATAACAAGGTCTGAATAGCAGCCCTACAGAAGCTACGAGGACTGGGGTTGGTGTGTGTGTGTGTGTGTGTGTAGGTGTGTGTGTTTGTGGGTGTGTGTGTGTGTGTGTGTGTGTGTGTGTGTGTGTGTGCGGGGGGGGGGGTCTCTTGGCGTGAATATGGCACATGGTCACATTACATTTTCCCGTCCTCTGGATCACTGTGTGCCCGTCTACGACATGTCACACGCAATTCCGACATTAGGCTCTCGGCGAGAACTGATCCTACAGCCAGCAAATGGGAGACATGTTCTGTATATGCATGTGAATAATTCATACCTATTATGACATTCAACACACCCACACACACACACACACACACGCACAGGCACACACACACACACACACACAGACACACACACACAGACACACACACGCACACGCATGCACACACACACCATCCCTATTTGTGAGGAGCTGTAGCTGGGAGAGGGTCCATCTCCTTCTACCCGTCTGGTGTGTTTCTGCAAGATGTTCACTCTGGCTGATTTCCTGCTTGGTTGGAAACTGAGGCATGCTGAGCAGTCTGTCTGAGGAGTGTCACATCCCTGTGTGGTGTTGCACTTACATCAATGAATTTCCTGAATGGCTAACTCAATGTTTGGTAACAAACTCCCCTATGGATGTAGGCTTGGGTTTGCCTTCCCACCCCCGGCCCCACCAAAGCAGCCGAGAGATGCCAGGAATAGCAGGAGGATAATGGAATTTGAAACCAACCAAAGCCCCGGCGCCTCCGACGCGTTGGGGAACGTAATTGCAGATCCGGGGCTTAAGATTAATGCGAGGGAGAGCGAACCAGTTCCGTTCCCAAAAAAAATATTTAAAAAATACGGGTGCATTTTCTAGTGGTTTGGTGCTTTGGGTGATCCAATTCGTGGGTAAGTCCAAATAAATGTTTAAATAAGGGAGAGAAAACAACAAAGAGAGATAGCGCTCCTCTCCTCCTCCGCACCCCTAACCTCCCCTCGTCAAGGGAGAGGGGGAGGAGGGAGGGAGAGGAGGGAGGGAGAGGCGGCTGGGTTGGAGAACGCCGGGGCCCTGCCTGTTGTTGATTAATCTTGGCATGGGGCAGAGATAGATTGCTTGCCATCTTTCCATTATTTCGCAGAAGCCCCCCCTGGGAGAGGGCACGGAGATCGCCCGACGAGGGGAAGACGTAATTAAACTTCCACGCGCGGGTCATGTGCTGTTAAATGCTTCGCCGCGGTTTCTCATTACTTAAACAGTGTATTCTAAATGATACACTGTCACTTTGCAAATTAATTGGTATTGGGGTATAGGAGCTCCATAAGCCAGAGCTAAGTCCTACACGTTTCACACTCAGGCAGGGGACCAAGAGAGAGGCACAGACTGTCTGACCCGTACGGGGAGAGTACATCTGGTGTCTGAGGTTCACGTTGTTCAAAGACACCTTGGACATTCACAGGTGGACAGTTAAAGGCGGCTGCTTGTGCTGTAGCCAACATGCCAAATAGGTTCCAGTCACTTGGGACGTCGATACAAGTGAAAGGCCGTTCTTGTTAGCTACTGCGTGACTGAACACATACACAAAAATCGGGAGAATCCAGAAAAATGATAGAATGATAGGGATGAATTATCAGAATGATGAGCAAAGCCCCTAATAGACAATGGGCCGGCCGATGTCAGCTCAGCTCATGACAGAAAAGAACAAAGCAGGAATAATCGAGTCATGTATTCTCCAACCGACCTAGTCTGACCTCTAAAGAAGCTAATTTCTGCTGTTATGTTTTCCAGGCCACCATTATGAATATTAAAGCTGAAAAGGTTTAAGCTCTGCGGCATAATGTGTGTGACCTTTTTTTCTTGTGTGTGTGTGTGTGTGTGTGTGTGTGTGAGTGCATTTGTGTGTGAGTGCATTTGTGTGTAAGTGCATTTGTGTGTGTGTGTGGTTTGTGTATGTGTGAGTGCATTTGTGTGTGTGTGTGTGTGTGTGAGTGCATGTGTGTGTGTGTGTGTCTCTGGGATTGCCCTGGTTCTCTTACCCCCAAAGTAGGATCCGTCTGAGAGCTTAGTCTCCTTGTTGCCTTTTGTCAGCACGCTCACCACCCCGTGCTGAATGAAGTACATCTTCTTGCCGATGGTGCCCTCCCTGATGATGTAGTCTAAGGGCTGGAAGACTTCAAAGCTCAGCTTGGACAGCATGGAGGTCACGAAGTTGGGGTCGGCGTTGGCGAACAGGGGCATGGAGGCCACCAGCTTTCGACAGTTAAAGTTGATTATCTCCTGCGCGCGCACACACACACACACGCACGCATGCATGCATGCACACACACACACACAGACACACACACACACACAAGAGGAGGAAT
>NC_139673.1:5113064-5115564 GCF_951799395.1 Argentina silus | reverse complement strand
AAACTCAGAGAGGAGGAGAGGAAGGGAGGAGGGGGGGTTGTGTAGGAACAGAGACATGGCCAGACCTTAACCGCCCTCACTCTCCCTCCCTCCCTCCCTCCCTCCCTCCCTCCCTGTCCACTCAGGGGGAGAGAGACCTGTTGCCTCCAGGGAGAGTCTACTAATGAGACTGGGAACTCACTGGCTCCCCGAGGACCAGGCCCCTGTGATGAGGTGCCCACAGCGGTGCCTTAGGAAAAACCCAGCTCCTCTCCTCTCCACCACGCCACACCACATCACAGAGCCTGTCCAGTCGGAGTGGGTCACTCAATGTGAGCGCCGTGCACTCCGATGCCACTGGTGACGCACACATACACGCACACACACACACACACACACACGTCAAGGCAAGGGGGCGGAGACAGAGGGAGAGCCAGGTAATCAAATAACGCTCTCGCTTCATGGAGGAGCAGCAACCACACATCTCTATCTCTATCTCTATCTCCCTCTCTGTCTCCCCCCCCTCTCTCCTCACCTTTCTCTCTCTCTCTGTCTCTCTCTCTCTCTCTCCTCACCTTTCTCTCTCTCTCTGTCTCTCTCTCTCTCCTCACCTTTCTCTCTCTCTCTCTTTCTCTCTCTCTCTCCTCCCATTCTCTCTCTCTCTCTTTCTCTCTCTCTCTCTCCTCCCATTCTCTCTCTCTGTCTCTCTCTCTCTCTCCTCCCATTCTCTCTCTCTCTCTCTCTCTCTCTCTCCCTCTCTCACTCTCTCCCTGGTTGTGTCGGTCTCTGTAATCTTCCTTTTCATTCCCCTTCTTTCCTTTTTCTTTCTCTTTTTCACACTCTCTTTCTTCAATGACGTCTTTCAATAAAGTACTTTCACCTCCTCCTCCTCCTCCTCCTCCTCCTTCCTCAGAAGAAGAAGACATGTCCCTGTTTGTCTGTATCTAAGCCAGACCCTTCAGAGGCGAATCACATGTCTCCTCTCCTCCCTCCTTCAGAGAATGAAAGAGCAGTCTGGAGCCAGTGTGTCAGCGTGTGCATGCCGATGATGCAGCCTCGTCGACCGTGACTGCTCGGCTACAAATCGTAGCGCGTTCCTCCTGCTCCTCCTGTTGGTTTCTAATGTGCTGCCGTTCCTCTGATCACATTCAGGGCACACACACACACACACACACACACACGCATGCAGGCTCACACACACACACACACACACACACACACGCGCAGACACTCCATTTTGAACATTAACTGATCTGATGAGGGACCCCGAATCATTCCATTGTTCTCCTACTTCAGAGAGCTAGCTCGCCCTGACATCCAATAGAAACGCTTCGCCTCCGCTTCCTCAATCTCCAGCCCCATTGGCTTGTCAATCGAGTGACTCACGGGAGATAAACAACAACAGGCTTGTCTGTTTCAGATACTCCTCTGAAGACGACACATGTAACCTGTCTGTCCCCGTCGCTGACATCTCACTCTTGGCAGCGTTTGACGCGGCAAGCGACAGCTAGCGTTTCGCTCCCGTTTCATCGCCAGGATTACCGTTTCCGTCTGACTGACCTCTAACCCTTTTATTCAGAGAAGAAGAAGAAACACGATATCAAAAAAAAACAAAAAAACAACGTCATCGCGGAATTCGTCCGTTTATCCTGGGCTTTGTAACGCATTACAATTTGATTCCCCCTCGGCATGAAAGGGCATTAGCCAAGCGAACAAACAGAGGCTTTGAAGATAATGCCCCTGTTTTGCTGTCGTGAATATAAACGCATCTCAAAGGGATTTCTCATTTATTAATCACCGTTTCAGGCCCGGGGGAAAGAGAGAGAGGGGAGGGGGGAGGGGGGAGGGGGGCAGCTGCGGACTGGGGAAACACACCACCCGGGTGGAGGGGGGGGGGGGGGGGGGGGGGTTCTCCTGAGCATGTGATGTCGAAGATAGCGGCCAGCAGTGACAGGAAATGATTTTTTTTACCCCCCCCACCCCCCACCCCCCCTCGCCCACCCCTTCAACCTGCTACCAGAAGGAACTTTGCTCTACTGCCCCTCTACATGGATAAATCCAATGGTGGTCGGTTTTAGGGCATTAATCACCACTGTCTCCATCATGGTGGAGCTGTCCTCTCCAATGGTGAGCCTCGGTCAAGTCAATCTAACACTCTGTTCCCGTGAGGACCAGAGATTTACAGTGCAGCGTTTGATGCTATTTTATTTCACAGTCTTTTCTCTATCTTCTCTCTCTTTCTTTCTCTTTCTCTCTCTCTTTATCTCTCTCTCTCTCTCTCTTTCACACACTCTCTCATACAATCTCTCTCTCTCTCTCTCTGTTGATTTCTCCTATCTCTCTCCCCAAACCCCTCCCCTCTGGCCCTCCCTCCCTGGCTCTCCTTGCAGATGCAAATTTTCACCAAATAAAACATGAATAATTCATTACCCAAAAGAGATGTCAGCCACTTAATTATAATTTCTGAACATTTATTTTTCTCTCCTTCTCTCCGTCTCTCTCTCTCTCTCTCTCTCTCTCT
>NC_139673.1:5098064-5110564 GCF_951799395.1 Argentina silus | reverse complement strand
TGTGTGTGTGGGGCGAGGGTGTGTGTGTGTGTGTGTGTGTGTGTGTGTGTGTGTGTGTGTGTGTGTGTGTGTGTAGGTGTGTGTGTGTGTGTGTAGGTGTGTGTGGTGGGGTGTGTGTGTGTGGGGGGGGGGGGGGTGTGTGTGTGTAGGTGTGTGTGTGTGTGTGGGGGGGGTGTGTGTGTGTGTGTGTGTAGGTGTGTGTAGGTGTGTGTGTGTCTGGGTGTGTGTGTGTGTGTGTAGGTGTGTGTAGCTGTGTGTGTGGGTGTGTGTAGATGTGTGTGGGGTGAGTGGGTGAGGGTGGGGCGGGCGGGGGGGGGGGGGGTGAAGGTGTGGGGGGGGGGGGGTGAGAGAGGGATACAGAGAGAGGTGCAACACCACCTGGGATGCACACTTCCCTCCCCGGGGCAATTCCTCTAAATGCTAGGATGCTGCGAAAAAAACAACAAGCAAACGAAGGCAATCAGGTCAGACAGAGGCAGCTTTAGTTTGTTTTCCTTCCGCAACAATTAACGTTGATAAATTGCTCGGGTAATAAATCAGCGGGGAGGGGAAATCCACCCAAAAAAAAGAAGCTGTTTCTTCACGATTCTGTCTCAAGTGAGTGAACGAGGTGCTTACGTGCACGATGACAAACGGGCCTCTGAGAAGTGAGAAATGAATTCCGACCTGTCTGCGATGTCGCCGCCGTGTCACAGTTCAACTCCTGAGTCTCCTGTGTGATTGCTCAGCCTCTCTGTGTTGTGTAACGGTTAACAGGCTTCCTGATTCCCCTTAAGAACCCATTCTGGAATAGAATTCTCTATTCAGAGCAGATTGTACCCCTTCTTTTTCTGATGACCATTTCTTGCCGCCTTTGTGAGCATCGCAACATCGCAATCCTGTTTCCCACTGCTCATTCTTCTGAACTTTATTCACAGATTCTCTCTCTCTCTCTCTCTGTCTCTCTATCTCTCTTTCTCTCCCACTCTCTCTCTCTCTCTCTCTCTGTCTCTCTCTCTCTCTCTCTGTCTCTCTCTGTATGTCCTTCTCTCCCACTCTCTCTTTCCCTCTCCCTCTCTCTCCATCTTTCTCTCTCTCTCTCTCTCTCTCCCTCCCATTCCCTCTCTCTCTCTCTCTCTCTCTCTCTTCCCAGAGGGGATAGACTCTGACTGTTTTGCGGCCAAGTTAAACTGTCAGCCGTATGTCACCTCCACATTGTCTCGGTGCCACACTGGCAGATGGCCTCTCATCACTGCCCATGCATCCCTCTGTTCTGTATATAAGGGCCTCTGTCTGTCTCTGTCTGTCTGTCTGTCTTTCTGTCTGTCTGTCTGTCTGTCTGTCTGTCTGCACCTTTACAGCTAATTTCCAGCTAATCAACAGCGGGAGCGGGAGCCTCATCTGTGCCAGTTGGGACTGTGCCGTAAGAGAGAGTTAACAGGGCAGATGAATGCGGCGTGGTGCTGCTTGGCATGGCTTGGCTCAGCTCAGCTCAGCTCTGCTTCCCTCTCCTCTGTCTCTCTGCCCTGGTTTCACTCGCTGTGCTGCCGAGTCCTCTGGTCTGCCCTGTCCTCTGCATTCCTGTGTGATCGTCAACGGGACACAAGCGGTTTTTACCGGGGTTGGCCCGGGCCTAAAGCAGGACGGAACATCACCACACATAACACGGCGGAGTTCAGAACGTCAGCCCAGACATCGCGCATAACAATGATGCCCTTCAATCACACTCCGTTCTGGAGCCCTGCTTACTGAAATCCTCAGAGGCTCATCAAAAGCAATAGTCTACAGTGCTTCCACACACCTCTCTCCATCACTAAAGAGACCGGCGGCCACTACGATGACTGGCCGAGTCTGCCCATTGGTTGCCGGGGCTCCGTCACCTGATTTCTCTCTGGGCTGGGGCCCTAGAGACAGAAACAGATGTGCTCTCCCATGCATCCGCCAGGCAATGGGCAACTGGATGGCACGACATGGCCACCTGTCCCGTCCCCGAAGCTGGAGGGATTGTCCATTATGGTATTAACTTCACACTGAAAAGCAGAGTGGATTGTTACAGGAGCAGATTCCATTGACACACAATGAGCTAAAAGGCCTAGTCTAGTGTTCACTCTGAGAAAAAAAGGGTTTCAAAAGGGTTCTTCATTTGTCCCTATAGGGGAACCCTTCAAAGAACTCTTATGGGGTTCCATTTAGAACCCTCTGTGAAAAGGGTTGTATGTAGAACCCAAAAAGGGGTTTACATCTAACCCAAAAGAGTTCTACATTGAACCCAAAAGGCTTCTTCAAACGGTTCCCCTATGGAGACAAATGAAGAACCCTTTTAGAACCCTGAAGAGTGTAGTGTAGCAGAGGTGGTTTGGAGCCACACTCTTGTGACGAGGTAGCCTACGGTAGCCAACTTTTAAGAGTAGACAGAAGTAGAGAGGTTGGACCTACAACGGAAGCTACACCTCCATGTCTCAGACTGGCAATGAAGGTAGCCTCCAGAGCATGTCTAATCACCCAAGCATGTAAACAGGAAGAGAAATAGGAAAGCCCACACACTCTTAAATATTTAACGCAATTTATCTTGGTAATGTTTCTCCAGTCAAGCCTGTCTGGAGGGTTGTCTGGCTGTCTGGCTAGAGTTGGTGGAGGGGAGGATTCCGGAGGTGGTGGAAGGGAGGATGCTGGATGAGGTAGGAGGAGAGGATTTTGGAGGTGGTGGAGAGGAGGATTCTGGGCGCTGTGGGGGGTAGGACCGTGGGCTAGTGCCCCATGGGGTACGGACGGGGGTCCGTGTCGTGTGTGTCGGCCCAGCCCCCTGTGGGGCTGATGGCCCTGGTTCTGGCTCCACATGCTGATCCGTGATCTGCGGTGGGGCCGGGCCAGCTGTTCAGCCTACTTGGCAGCGGTGCACCTCCAAAGGAGGGCAGCAGACGAGATGGAGACGGAGAGCTGAGCTGGATGCATGTCTAGAGCTCTCCCCTCTAGTCAAACAGCAACTCTGCTCCCACAGAGTGAGTCATGCAACCACTATTTTCTCCGGCACAACTTTTTTTACAGCTGTCGAGGCTGTCTCACACCCCTGTCGACCCCTCCAGGTTTGAGGGGTTCAGGGCTTTCATGATTTTTTCCAAAACTCACGTACTTTCCAACACAGGCTTAAATGTCACACAGTGTAAAAGAAAGACTGGTCTCTTTCTCTCTCTCTCTCTCTCTCTCTCTCTCTCTCTCTCTCTCTCTCTCTCTCCCTCTTTCTCTCATTGCACAGGGGTCACTACAGTCCCTCTCGGGAGGTCTTCCCCTCTCTCTGTCTCTCTGTCTCTCTGTGTCTGTCTCCATCTCTCTCTCTCTCTCTACCCCCTCCCTCTCTCTCTCTCTCCCTCTCTCTCTCTCTCATTACATGGGGGCCTCTACAGCCTCTGCCTCCCTCTCCGGGTGTCTCCCTCTCCCTCTCTCTCTGACCACAGACGGTGGGCCATGTGGCAGCCTGGCAGCTCTGCTCATTACGGCCCACTGAGGAGTACTGCAGGCCGGCCTTCACAGCCAGCTGCCAGGACTGACCCTTCCCTTCACTTCTCTTCCCTCCCCTTTCCTTCCCTTCCCTCCCCTTCCCTTCCCCGCACCGGGGAGCCAGGGAGCCAGGGAGCCAGCGAGTCAGGGAGTCAGGGAGACAGGGAGGCAGGGAGCCAGGGAGCCAGGGAGGCAGGGAGTCAGGGAGTCAGGGAGACAGGGAGACAGGGAGCCATGCACAGCCTCCCACACAGGCTCACAGGCCCACAAGCCCAAAGCAACACTACAGGAGGTGAAGGTAGGAGGTGGACACCTGCCTGAATCTGGCCTCATTTACGGCTGAAACTGGGCTAGCTGAGCAGCACTGACTGGCCAAAAAAAAAAAGTTTTGAAACATCGCGAACAAAATCCCCAACTTCTAGCAGGGTGCACGGGCACTGTGCCAGCGTCACTCACCTTCTCCTGGTACTGCCGGCGCGACGAGTCCAGAGACTGAATGAGGGCGGTGGCGTGACCCACGAACATGGCGTAGCAGGTGGCGCCCACGATCATGCTGAGGATAGTCAGCCACACGTCCGTCATGCCCACCGGAGGGTACATGCCGTACCCAATACACAGCATGTGGCTCATGGCTTTGAAGAGGGCGTAGGAGTACTGCTGGCCCCATGTGTCATTCTGCATGGGGGGGAAGAGAGAGGGCGTGAAAGAGAGGGGTTGAGAGAGAAGGGGTGAGGGAGAGAGGGGGGGGGGGGGGGAGAGAGGGAGAGAGAGGAGGAGAGGGACACTGTGACATGGGGCACTGTTCTCTCTTTCTCTGCCAGACGAGTGTGTGTGTGGTAGAGGACACCAGTGAAAAGGTCAGTGAGCACTCAGACTCGCCAGAGTCTTGCTCTACACACGAGAGAGAGAGAGAGAGAGAGAGAGAGAGAGAGAGAGAGAGGCAGATGTCCTCCTCATGGTGTGTCAGAACAGGGACAGGAACACTTGGTTCCACCAATGCGATGCACAGTAATACACTCCTCTAAATGCAAATACTAGAAGAAGAAAAACTGTTTGGCCTTTCCTGCACATCAAGGAGAAACAGAGAATGAATGAATGAGTCTGAAACACAAGTCTGAGACACAAGAGGCCTGCGAGGCAAAAAGTAGGTCAGCTATTTAGAAAAATGTGATTTTTCTGTGAGTTTTCTCGTTTGTAGATAAATTGCCCTATTCCTTCGGATCGCTGTGGTAGCCCACGCGGAATCAATATGGGCTCTCTCCCGAGGTGACATGTCCAAATTGCTTTCAAACTCATTTCCACCGGGGGGGGTGGGGGTTTGGGGGGAGGGTGGGGGGGGGGGGGGGAACTAAGAGATAGCAATGTTATTAGTGCCACCTAAAAAGGTAAGAAATGATGACCCACTAAGATAATAGGACAGCTAACTTTAAGGAGAGACAAGAGTCGCTGTGTCAGCATCCTCTTATAATCCTAATCTGTGTCAAACCTCTCCTTGTAGGATAGTAAAATAGCTGACAATAAAACACATTACAATATGCCCTAGGACCTGTCCATCAAGTGTTTTATCTCTGTCTAATTAGTCTAGTAAGCTACTATGTCACATTGAAGATCGTCCTTCTATGTAATGCGATTAATTAGCCAACGTTTACTCTGTGAAACAAAACAAAATCTGTTGGATGTTAATGAAAGGGCGCTCATTTTAGCAGCTCGGGGGGGGTTGAAACCATGTGTAATTTCGACCAATGAAATCCAGGCCTAAACGCTGTGTAGTGTTTTGTGGTGTTACAGTCTATGCATCTTCAACGCATCACTGGGGAGCATTATAGATTTGCTGACATCACTTTTTAATTTGTTCATTTTTGTCCAGCACCTGATAATTGGATGTGTGTATTTTTTTTTTCTCCTTTTTCCAGGTTGTGGCCTGAAAGAGCAGACAGACAGGCTGTCCCCGAGAGCAGACAGACGGGCTGTCCCCGAGAGCAGACAGACGGGCTGTCCCCGAGAGCAGACAGACAGGCTGTCCCCGAGAGCAGACAGACAGGCAGGCAGACAAACAGGCAGACAGACAGGCTGCCATGCCAAAGGTCTCAGGTGCTGTTCCGCTATCACTGGCTGTCTGTCTTTTTAAAGGTCTAATTAGAATTTGATGTGATTGTTTTTTGTGTGTGTTTTTTTTTTTTTTTTTTGTCAGGAATGGAGCGTTCACACACAGATCCCAGATTTAATCCTCTTTTGAGGGCTGAGAGGTGCCGTGAGCCTCACAACAAATCCTCATTATGAATCAGCTCTCTCCAGAGAGGGCCCCTGGCTCATTTGTAACATGCCAGGTTACTGTTCGCCCAACCGCCGATTCAGAGTTCACACCTCAGGTATCTCACGGTCCAGCTGTATAACCGCAAAGAGAACTCAATTACAGAGGAGAGAGGGCGGTTATTACCAGACGCCGGGCTTTACAGTGACTCTTCCCAGAGACACGGTTGGCAGCGGCGCAGCTAACAATGCGGTGGAATTAAAGTGTGTTGCGAGCGCTCACTGGAAAATTGTCAATACTTGACCAGTATTGGATAAGGGCTTTTCTGTCCTCATGTGAAAAAAATCATTATTTCACACGAGGCCTCAGTGCCTCTCATGTTCAGACTGTGGGTGACCAAAACAATGGTAGAGAGCCCGAAATAAACGGGGGGGAAAAGCAGCAAATTGAATAAATGTGGGCGGACAATAAAAAAAAAAAACGACATTTGAGTTCGGCAGGGGACATGGTAGATATGCAAGAAGACATCGTTTCCCATGATGCTTAGAAGGCTTAGAGCAGTAATTACAGAGACAGAGCGATGCGATAACACTCTAATCTGATGTAGACAGACTTGGGGGGGGGGGGGGGGGGCGACACTTACCACCATCTTGTTTTTGGAGACCCAGCAGTCCGGGGGGAAGTCCTGCAGCATAGGCACCAGGAACTGCAGACACCCATCCCAGTGGCACAGCAGCAGCATCATGCCAATCAGGTTGACTATCCTCACCATGGCACTGGCAAGGTCATAGGTCATGTGAAAGATCTATAACAAGAAGAAACTTGCGTGTTAGGGGGGCGGGCACGTGTGTGCCGATTGACAAAACTGTGAACCAATCTGGATTACAAACAGAGATAATTTCCCACGGGAGCTGCCTGCTTCTTTTTTGTTGCCTAATTTCTAGGTCTTGTAGTCTCTGTTCTCTTAAGCCACAAGGTCAAGGCCAAGCAGTGGATTTGCCGTGTTAGAAATGCAATACTGTTGGGTCGGTCCATCACGCTTGGCTTTAATCTGTGTTCCATTCTAGGCCACAGTGTTAGGGTTAAGGTTAGGGTTAGGGTTAGGGTTAGGGTTAGGGTTAATCTGATACACTGGCCAGCACAGGGCCTTGAACGTAACTCACCGACCATCGGCTGTGATGCAACACCTGCGCTTGTTAAATTTGTTTTGTGTTTTTTGATTTCGCTAGCTAATGGTCTACAGTCACACTGGGGGGGGTCGCCTGGGAGTAGGGGGGGGGTAAGGAGGAGGAAGGGGCTTGATTGAATCACTCTAATCAACCACTTAGGTAACCACAGAAATAGAAAGAGGATCGAGGGACAGACCAGGCAGGCGTGTTCCTGCAGAGTGAGTGAAAAACACACACACACACACACACACACACACACACACACACACACACACACACGCATGCATACACACACACACACACACACACACACACACACACACACACACAGGCAGGCGGGCGAGTGAGGTTGGTTAGCCTAATCCTAATGATAAATGTACTCATAAGGAGCTCCAGGATGTCGGCACTGCTGGTGTGGATTCTAATGGCCTCAACAATTGAAAGCCACTTAATCCCATTGAGAGCCACAGTGTGCACAGCGCTAACTGCTCCTCTCCTTATTAAAAGCCACTCAGCGCTGTTTAAAAGCTTACGGCTGAGTAGGGGGATATTCCACACCCACACACCACCCCTACCCCACCCCACCCCACCCCCTTTGTTATGGGACGCAGGGAGGAGGAGGGCGTGAAGCCACATACATCATCCACAGTCCACAGTCACTCTCTTCACATTCTTCCTGACCCTCACTCGTACTCAGAAATGGCTCCTAAAGCTGGCACTAGCTTCCTGCCTATTACTGGCACTAGCTTCCTGCCTATTACTGGGACTAGCATCCTGGCTATTACCGGGACTAGCATCCTAGCTATTACTGGGACTAGCATCCTTGCTATCACTGGGTAGCATCCTGGCTATTACTGGGACTAGCATCCTAGCTATTACTGGGACTAGCATCCTTGCTATTACTGGGACTAGCATCCTTGCTATTACTGGGACTAACATCCTTGCTATTACTGGGACTAGCATCCTGGCTATTACTGGGACTAGCATCCTGGCTGTTACTGGGACTAGCATCCTGGCTGTTACTGGGACTAGCATCCTGGCTATTACTGGGACTAGCATCCTATCTATTACTGGGACTAGCATCCTGGCTGTTACTGGGACTAGCATCCTGGCTGTTACTGGGACTAGCATCCTTGCTATTACTGGGACTAGCATCCTGGCTATTACTGGGACTAGCTTCCTGCCTATTACTGGGACTAGCATCCTGCCTATTACTGGGACTAGCTTCCTGCCTATTACTGGGACTAGCATCCTGGCTGTTACTGGGACTAGCATCCTTGCTATTACTGGGACTAGCATCCTTGCTATTACTGGGACTAGCATCCTTGCTATTACTGGGACTAGCATCCTGGCTGTTACTGGGACTAGCATCCTTGCTATTACTGGGACTAGCATCCTTGCTATTACTGGGACTAGCATCCTGGCTGTTACTGGGACTAGCATCCTTGCTATTACTGGGACTAGCATCCTGGCTCTTACTGGGACTAGCATCCTGGCTGTTACTGGGACTAGCATCCTTGCTATTACTGGGACTAGCATCCTTGCTATTACTGGGACTAGCATCCTGGCTATTACTGGGACAGTGTGGGTGCTGCTGTCTGTGCCATCGAGTTAGATCAACTCAGCCAAAGGGGGCCAAAAGTGCCCGGGAGGGACTGTGCCCTGGTGTTTGGGGAAGGGGGAAGCGCTAGCCTCCGTCAGACAGAGTGGCAAGAGAAGAAATTCCGACTCATGCTCTCTCCCTCTCTCTCTCCCTCCCTCCCTCCCTCTCTCTCTCTCTCTGGGCTCTTGTTCATAGTGTTTAGCCCCGGGCGCATTTACATCATCTGAGCCTAGCCAATCGCCCGGCTGCGCCTTTCTCACTCAATCTACCACTCACTTCTTCTCCTGCATCGTCACCCCTCGCTCTCCACAGCTGCACCAGCAAACACAAGGCGGTATTTGTTTTTAAAGAGCCACTTCTGCCTTCGTACACGGTAATGCATATGTTATCTAATATGAGGCAATATCTTGTTATGTTGGTTTTCTCGCCGGAACTAAATGGCATTCCATAAGATGAAAGAGTTATGAAATCTCGCTGCAGTGAAATGAATAAATCATGAACTACCCCATACTGACTTCCACATTGAGATTGATATCTCCATCGTTTGTAATATTGTATTTCCAAGCAACGGGGGGGGTGGGGGGGTGTGTGTGTGAGTGGTGGGGGGGTGAGTTTTATGAGAGTGTGTTTGCATCAATTTGCATTGCACTAAATAACTAAACAGGTAACATATTCCAAAGTACAGTACTAATTTCCTGACTATAAAAAATTGATAGGCATAAAATATACAACGTGAAAGCCCACCGTGTCTTAAGTCAACACATTGAATTAATTATAATTTTACATTTCCCATTTGAGGTTCTTATGTAATGGAAATGCTAATATTACACTTGTCCTCTGGCTATCTGGAGGGGTAGAATAAACATTTGTCAAGCTGTTAGGGTTAAGAGGGTTCCTGTACTATCTGTCTACTGTACTGCCCTGGGAAGGTAGAAATCGGAGGACAGGTGAAGGTAGAAATCAGAGGATGGCCTCATTGTAATGCATGGAATGGAATGAGGAATACCATTCCTATGTACCAATCTCAATACCATTCCTCATTCCATACCATGCATTACAATTAGGCCATCCTCTAATTTCTACCTCCACCAGCCTCCCCCTGGTGGATTGTGAGTAAGTGGGTTAGATGGTCGTGATAAACTAATAGGTGTATTAATCATACAAAAAGCTAACTGTCCAAACTTAATCCCCATACCTGTAGAAGTTGCACCTGCCCTTAAAGGATTTCTACACTGAAAGAAGAGTAATGCCCCATGTGACCTGCCAGAATAATGCCATGCAAATCTGGCAGATAGAGCTGGAGCAGCTTTAAACAGTGTATTTCAAAGGGGGGAAGTGATTGCCATATCTTTTCTCTCAGCCTACAGTCAATTCAAATGAATTCCGGCAAAGCAAGAACAGACTGCCTCTCAATTACCCCGAAAATATTCAGGCGAAATGGACAAAAATCTGTTCTGATATAGGGTTATTACAGGGTCATTATTTTGAGTCTAAGAAATGACGCCGCTTTATCATGCATGGATATCTTTCTTTCTTTCTCTCTCCCTCTCTCTCTCTTTCTATATATATATATATATATATATTAAAGAAAAATTCAAAATGCAGAATGAATGCAGCAGATCAGTTAATCTCAGTTTAAAATAAACAAGCAAGCACCCAAACACGCACACGCACACGCACACGCACACGCACACGCACACACACACACACACACACACACTCCTGCAGAGTACACTGCATTACATTAAGGATGATGGATTGCCGGTCTCTTTCTTTTAATTGATAGGGACGTACAATAAGCCTGGCTGCATTGCTATCAGAGTAAACAAGGGAGCCTTTGATTGATGAGGGCACGGAGACACTCTCCACAAAGGTATCTTAAGGGCAGGGGTTCGCACATTGTCAATCATGTTAACCTCATCACTGCTCTCAATAGACCTGGGTCTGCTTTCTCTGTTCCATCTGAAACATGGGGGTTTACCACCTCAATGCCCTCATATCAAATAAGGTTAATAACCAAGGAGTCAGGCTATCGATGGAAATGACTACATTATTACAAGTAACAAATTATCAGATTATTTAATTATTTTGAGTCTGCAACGTTAAAAGAAATTAACTAGTGCTCAAGCTTTATGTCTTAAGTCTTAAAGATGATAGAGTAGTGCATTATAATTGATATTAAATACCTATTATTTACGATCGCCTCTACGAGGTGTTTCATTCAGTGCAGTAACCATAAAGTATACCAGATTAATTTCAGGGAGGGATTTACATTTTGTCTTCTAGAGGAAAAGTACAGTAAGTATTGGAAAGAGAAAGTTAGTTGGAAATCTGCCACCTCTCGTGAAATTCAGTTTGAACTTTCAAACAACAACATCCTCCCTAATGACAATGTAACCCTCACGAAATGGACTTGCAGTGTCGGACATTAGCTGCTGTGTTTCTGCATGCGCACACGATTCGAAGAGGCGGCCACCAGAGACAAGAAAGGCGAAACTCTGTGAGACCGAGGAGCCGCTGAGACAGTTCTCAGACAGATGGAGAGGAGAAGAGCGTCGTCCAGGTGAGAGAATAGCTGCATATGTCCCTGAGTGCTGCTTGTGGTCTAGCCAGGCACAGCTCAATGTAGAGATATGATGAGGCATCTGGTGTTTGCTGTCCATGTTGCTAATGATGATGAATGCTTGGCAACGTTCGTCGGCACGGAATCCAAGAAAATCATTCACTCACATTGTTTCAATGATGAGTTCCACTTTCAGTCCCCTCACCCCCTCTCTCTGATTTTGGTTTGGCTTCGAGACTCCTCAGTGTCTGTTCAATGGGCTATACAAAATAGAGGTGGGGGGGGGGCTTGTTTAAGGTGTCTAAATTAAACCGAATGACAAAATGTCAGACTCGTGCACAGCGTAATGGTGAACAAGTGTAATGGGAGCAGTTTAGATTAAAAAGTGGGGGTGAGAGCGGGCCGCAGGGGGCACTCTTCCATCATCTGTCTAAACAAGCCTGGGGGGCTTTGAGTCGAGCCACTAATTCAGCTTCCTACCGAGCAATATCGATGGGTGTATGCCGGATTACACATTTTTATGTAATAGTCTTTTAAGGTGCCCTGCTGTGGGTATTAATAACACACAAGGCACATTCACCAGTCTTGAGGAGCTGTCACTGTTGCTGGCAAGCCGCATTGTGAGCTCAATAATACCCCATTAAACCCTTTCTTCGTGCCTTTCTTATCTCTGAAAGAGCAGCCCTTGGCCCACGTATCAGGGTCACCAAGCGGGGGTCTCATTGGTGGATTTGCTGTATTTACATATTTTTGTGCCGATTTATTGGGCGGAAATGAAAGGAAGTTTGCTCCCTCGCGACCCGCCGGGCTGCAGCACCACGTGGTTCGCTCCTTATCGGAGCACCTTGGGATTTCGGTGACATATCGGATCGTTCCCCCCTCTCTGTCATGCACACAGTCAGTTGGGCAGCAAAGCCATCAATCTTAACCGCCCCAGATGCCAATATTAATAGAGATGGACTCCCTGCCTCCACGCTATAAACAAACACAGATGGTATTGCTCCTAAAGCTCCTGACACCAAGATCAAACGCTATATAATTGTCTGTCATGTCGGAAATTTTCCAACCCCGCTAATGTTATTACTCCTCATTGGAATAATGTATTTAGGATGTCCTCTCTCCATGTTGAGAAAGGGGCACGGGTTAAGAAAAAAATAATCATGTGGTCAAGGGCTTGGTGCTCCTTTGACTTTTAAACTATTCCCCTCATTAAGGCCCCTCAGTGATTGCCACCCAAAATGCCTCCGCACCCCCGTGCTAAAAACTCAGCTTATTCTGACCACCATCGGAGGACAGTGATGTTGCCGGCATCTGGTGCGAGGGCCACTCTCAGGGATTAGTCATTTGTGCACCGGTTTGAGTTTGATTTAATAACACGCTGACTAATTTCATTCAAGTCACTGGTTTGCCTGTGACGACTCCGATGAGGAGAATATCCGG
>NC_139673.1:4878064-5093064 GCF_951799395.1 Argentina silus | reverse complement strand
GCCACTCAGTGGAGGCTGGTGGAGGTAGAAATCGGAGGACGGGCTTATTGTAATGCACACGTGTTTGCATTCCCCATTCCATTCCATGCATTACAATGAGCCCATCCTCCGATTTCTACCTCCACCAGCCTCCCCTGATGCCGCTGTCGGGTAACCCTGCAAAAAGACGGTCACATGTACCATATTGCAGCAGCATATGGAAATAATATTGGCTTTTCCGCACCTACTGTATAATTTAACTAAAAGAAAATAAATGTGTTTCTGACCCAGGTCCGCTGAGAAGCACACTGTGTCTGATGACAGTAGACGGTAGACACTGTGCCTCCCACTGCAACATAGATGAACAGCGACAGAACAGTTCATCCCATAAGCATAGACGGTCAACAATACTGGGCCCCGGTCTCACAAAAGCTTTGCAGCTAACGGGGTAGTTCATTTCTCTCGACAACCCAGAGCTACACAGGCTGAAAACAACAAAGTGTTTTAATTTATCAAATTCCTTTTGGTCACACACAGAGGGTTGGCCGGTGGGGAACTGGGTCCTGTTCTACAGCTTTATTCCAGCTCGGACATCCCACAGAAGCACTGTCTGCACTATGGACACTTTTTTTTTTTCTATGTGCTACCTCTCTTTGAAGGTCTTTTTTAATTCCATTTAGATATTTCATATTACACTACAAGCTTCACTGTAAGCCAAAGACCCAGACTTACACCTGTCGAAAACAACAACGCCACCACTCTCTTTGCCCCCCCCCCCTCCCTCACCCCCCGCCCTCCCCCCCCCACCCTCTCTCTTTGAAGGACTTTTTTATTTATTTTCATATTTAATATTTCAATACAAGCTTTACTCTGAGTCAACGACCGAGACTTACGCCCGCCGAAAACAACAAAGTGCTTAATTTATCAAATTCCTTTTGGTCACAGACAGAGGATTGTCCGTTATGAAACTGGGCTCTGTCCTCTGTCATCCAACAATAGCATTGTCTGGGCTACGGCCGTTACATTTTTTTCTCTGTACCACCACCCCCTCTGTTTGAAGCACTTCTTTATTTCTATTCACCACGGCCATTTTTAACTCCAGAGAGTGAGTCATGTGGCTGTTGTTGAGATGTCTGTTCCCGTGGACTTGTAGACTTCTACTCAGGCTTTCATGAAGGAATAATGGCCCACCACACATGACGCCCTCCCCCACCCCGCCACCCCCCCCCCACTCCCCAACCACCCACTAGGCTGGCTTGGCTTGACGTGAAACCTATTTGTGTTGCATTGTAAATCACAACTCCTGCTTGCGGTGGCTGGGGCTCCCATTTAAAAGGTCAATGAGGGTTAAATGTTGATTACAAAGTGTGGCGTGACCTCGTCCATCTTCTCAGTCAGTGAGTCGGGTTATAAATTGCACTCTTTGCCCGCTTTGTAATTGAATCCAGATTGGTTCTGTTGTATAAAGCATGATATATCCCTACTGTAGTGCTCTATAGATTGCATCAAGAGAGAGATGGGTCTGTATTGTGAGCCGCATCTTGTGAGCCGGATGATTTAACCACTCAAGTTTAGCTGGCCCCATAAAAATCCATCTCACAGCAAAACCAATTTAAAGCAGAGAGGACCAAAAGAAATGAAAACCATACTATTCACAATGTTGATGTTTTTCAGTAAGGGCTCTCGCGAGAGATGAAAGTCCCCATTGACTCTGAGAGCACGATGCTGTCTGCGGATACGTTACATTACTTTGAATAAACACTAATTACAGAGAAATTACACACACAGCTGTCTAAGACGGTTGAGCTGCATTGTGCGTGGATTAAGGTTTACAAACACCATAAATACACATACACACACACACACACGCACGCACATGCACACACACGCACGCACGCACACGCACGCACATGCACACGCACGCACGCACGCACACACACTCACATACAAACACGCACGCACGCACGCACGCACGCACACACACATACAAACACACACATACAAACACACACACAAACACACACACACACACAAACACGCACGTACACACACACACGCAGGCACACACGCACACACACACACACACACAAAACGAAACAGTGACAGTAATTGGAATTCTTCAAAGTAAAATGGCATCCACTGTTTCAGTGTCTTGACAAGCGGAGTTATATTTAGAGAGACGCTCCTGCCACTGTGTTTGCTCATGTTAAGATGTAAAGCCCAAGAGGACAAGAAAAAACTTCAAAGGAAATAACGTGTACATGGTATAATGACATTTGCTCCTTGAGTTTTTCCCTGTTGCCTAGCATTACAACTGTCAGAGACTGTGAATTGACATTACAAATACAAAATAACTGGAAAACGTGTGTAAGGGGTGCCAGAGGAGCTTCATGGCAGTGAAATCACAACGAGCTAACATATCTCTTTCTTTTTTGCACCAACACCTGTTCGTCCTTGTAGCTTGTGACTTTCTCTGCCATGAACTCAGAGGACCTGACGGTGAGTTGTGAAACTGGGTCGCAAAGAAAGAACACTGAAATCATGAGGTGAAAAAGCCAGACTGGCAGACAGGTGTTCATTTGGGCTGAGAGGAGGCGGGTGAGACAGGTGAGCCTGAGAGGAGGCAGGTGAAACAGGTGAGTGGGTTTGGGCTGGTGAGACAGGTGAGTGGTTTGGGCTGAGAGGAGGCTGGCAGACAGGTGGGTGTTTGGGCTGAGAGGAGGCGGGTGAGACAGGTGAGCCTGAGAGGAGACAGGTGAGACAGGTGAGTGGGTTTGGGCTGGTGAGACAGGTGAGTGGTTTGGGCTGAGAGGAGGCTGGCAGACAGGTGGGTGTTTGGGCTGAGAGGAAGCTGGTGAAACATGTGAGTGGTGAGACAGGTGAGTGTGTTTGGGCTGAGAGGGTGAGACAGGTGAGGGGTGAGACAGGTGAGTGCGGGCTGAGAATAGGCGGGTGAGGGTGAGACAGGTGAGTGTGATGAGGGGGTCTGTGGTGTGTCCATCTATGGTCAGCAGCTCCCAGCCTGTAGTCATCTATACCAGGGGAGGCTGGTGGAGGGAGAAATCTGAGGATGGGCTCATTGTAACGCTTGGAATGTAATGAGGAATGGTATCAAACACATCTATACACAGACATCAAGGGATGAATACTGACTCTCCTCTCCTCTCCTCTCCTCTCCTCTCCTCTCCTCTCCTCTCCTCCTCTCCTCTCCTCTCCTGGTATCAAACACATCTATACACAGACATCAAGGGATGAATACTGACTTGTGATCCGCTCATGTAACTCTGACTCTTGTAACATTTGCAATGATGTAATTTGCGTTAACCACGGAGGACATTTGCGCAAACCGCGGAGGACATTTGCATAAACCTGTTTATATCGTCTCTGTATGTCTTCTAATCTGAGAGTCTAAACAGTGCTGAACTTCTCATAACAGCAAGGTGAGTTTAGGCGACCCACAAAAATAGTGTCGGGGGAGCTTATTTTTTGTCTATACACTACGAAAGTCCGTACGTCACAAAACTACAGAACGTAAACGGAGACACTCGTCCTTTTCGGAGACAGACGTCACCACTATGATTGGTATTGAGTATTACCAGAGGTTCAAGGGCACAAATCTGACTTCTCTGTGTTTCAGTATGCTGTGTGTGTGTCTCTCCTTTCCACTCGCTTGCTGTTGCCTACTAATGGATGTCAGTCCACCTAAACATAGCAGAGATCCATTTACTGTGTTTTATTATGCAGTGGGGTCCTGACATAGAGGAACACTGCTCTATAAATACAGTTGAAGAAAGAAGCGCAGCCCGGTTTGGTGGACGAACATCGCAAAGGCGCAAAACCCCCCCCTATCTCTCTACTGTATGTCCGTCCGAACGCGCTGACTTGTGGATTGATAGCTCTTCCTTTATGGAAACAAAAGGCAGCGTCCTTCACGGTGATATCAATGCAGGGGTGAAGTTGCTGCAGCATAGGGAGAGGGGGCAGAGAAGGAGGGGAAGGAAAAACAGAGAGGAGAGAGAGTGAGAGAAGAGGATAGAGAGAGAGAGAGAGAGAGAGACAGAGAGAGAGAAATAGAGGTTGGGTGGGGTGGTGGGGGGGGGGGGGGTATGACCCCAGTAGCATAGCTCTCACCTGAGTTGCTGTGGTGCTGGGGGACAGTTCACTCTCATGACGGGAGGGAGCCCTGACATTTCCGTGCCTGCTCGTCAAGAGAGACACAAGACACCGCGCCACACGCTCTGTACCCCCCGTGAGGTGACCAGGGACGGCAGATACATGTTTTCACCCTCAGAGTGCCTCCGGCTACAAGATAAGCCTCTCTCGCACTCCCCACTCTGCCCTGCAGGCAGCTGGCTGGGGCCGTCGTGACCCATCCTAGACGCCAAGTCACACCGAGGCTCCATTACCGCAGAAGGGCAGAGCTGGACATGCAGCAGTTGAGCTTCAGTCCCTCTAAGAATAATCAAGTAGATGAGCCATGAGCACGTGCGTGTGTGTGTGAGTGTGTGTGCGTGTGCGTGTGCGTGTGCGTGTGCGTGTGTGTGTGTGTGAGTGTGAGTGCGTGTGCGTGTGCGTGTGTGTGCGTGTGCGTGTGCGTGTGTGTGTGTGTGTGTGTGTGTGTGTGCACTGGGGGGCCGTCTCTACCTGTTGGCTGACACGCTGGCAGAGTGACGGCATTGCAACCAGGTAAGTCGTCTGTCATGTCGTGTGTGCTAGCAGACGGAGATGAGGAGTGCTCCTCTTCATTGTGCATGGCGCTGACTGAATGAGGACAGCACAGGCACAGTGTGTGTTCCCACTCCTCCCAGAGTGCAGCGAAATCATATGCACTGTAAATGTGATTCTGGCTGATTGAATGATTGAAGTTTATCTATTTATGAATATGAAAAGCAGTTCCCCTCTTGAATAATTCATTTCCTTGTTTTCTGTTCTAATTTTTTTCTCTGTCTCTCGCTCTCTCTCTCTCTCTCTCTCTCGCTCTCTCGCTCTCTCCTTTTAGGGGTTGTTTTTGTCGGAGGAATGCTCCTCAGAAGTGCTGATTCGCAAGTAGCCCAAACTGCCCACATTGACCAAACAGCCTGCTAGTCCTGTCTTAGGGCTGTCACTACTGTTCTGCAGAGGACACTAAACAGTTGGCTCGGCACATTGTGTGTGTGTGTGTGTGTGTGTGTGTGTGTGTGTGTGTGTGTGTGTGTGTGTGTGTGTGTGTGTGTGTGTGTGTGCGTGCGTGTGTGTTTGTATTTGTGTGCGCAGGCGTGTGTGTGTGTGTGTGTGTGTGTGTGTGTGTGTGCAGGCATGTGTGTGTGTGTGTGTGTGTGTGTGTATGTGTATGTGTGTGCGCAGGCGTGTGTGTGTGTGTGTGTGTGTGTGTGTATGTGTGTATGTGTGTGCGCAGGCGTGTGTGTGTGTGTGTGTGTGTGCGCGCGCATCCGTGCGTGCGTGCGTGCGCTCAGTTGGTAGAATTCATTAGCCCTGGAGATATTTCTGACAGGGGGGCGGATGAGTGAAAATTAAGCATATAAGTCTCTTCCAAGGAAAACATCTCCATTAATTCTCCAGACACCACACTTAGCCAAAGGGAAAAGCAATCTAGGTAAAACATGGGACTGAACACGATAACATGAAGAACACGGCGACACACGCCTTTGTGTGAGTTCTCCATTGGCATTAGTTACGAGGTCCTGATGGCTATAGTATGTATTCACTATGACAGAACAACAACAGTTCAATTGAAGTGTCCGGGGGGGAAATCAGGTTAAAAGGGTTAATCCTATTTTCGTCGACACCCGCCCAATGAGCTGCCTTGACAGCACTGACTTTGCTAAGCGCAGCCGGCGGCCACGCTGGGAGCACATCACTGACAGTGGCTGCGCACTCACAGGTGGCTATATTTAGGTGAGGCGGTGTTTTATCAGTCCTGAGCACTGGCGCTATCGTGAGAAGATTTCATCGGAGAGAGAGAGAAAAGCAAATCTCCTCAACCTTAGGCTGAGGAAAACCAGATGGGATCGGCTAAATACCCACATAGGGGGATGGAGAAAGGCAAAATCTATTGAAGAGAATCGCTCTTTTATCTAATGTTGAAAAAATGATTGTATTCATCAGATTACAAGCCTGGTGAAGGTGATGGTTCGTGGCGTTGTTTTCATCCAGCCCGGAAGCCCTGCCTAATGCTGAGTTATTCTACAAAGGCGAGCCAAAGACATGCTCACGTACAGCTGCTGCTAAACCCCAGAACACAGCTTCTACCAGACAGAGGTTTGACCTCTGACCGATGCTGCAGCTGTAAGAGATGTAAATACACAAGGCCCTAATACCTACTCTAATATCTCGTATCCAAATCTCTGAATGTTGCACTCTTGTTTGTAAACTGTAAGTAAAACATAGGTTTTTTCTTTTTTTATTTGTGCAAGTCGCTTTCGGTAACAACAGCCTTAGATACTTTAAAACATGTCGTCCTTAAGTGTTCCTTTATGGATTATGAACATCTAATTAGAGATGCCACGTTGCAGAACAAACGCAAAACAAATATAGACGAGGCGGGGGAGAAGGAGTTTGAAGGAGAGGAGAGAAGACAGCCCTGTAGCTTATTGGCTTTTTTTTTTTCCCTTCTAGAAAGGTGCGGCTGGCGCCACCGGTGGGGAGGCACAGTGTCCCTGTCCTTGTCCCTGCAGCCCGCAGAGTCCTTCACAGCTCCACAGAGCACGGCCCGTTAGGTATCTGCTCGGGGGAATAAAAGACTCCACAAGGATACTCCGCAGTCAGCAACTAAGTGTGCCCTCCACAAAAACAAGAGGACCAGTGTGCATACACACACTCACAAACACACACACAAACACAAACACACACACACACACAAACACACACACACACACACACACACAGACACACACACATACACCCAGCCTCACAAGAGGGGAACACGGGGGACAGTCAGGCAGCTCTCCAGCCTCTCTCTCTCTCTCTCTCTCTCTCCATCAGCCTCCCTCTTATCCTGCTACATGCATCAGTATCTCCATTCTCTGCTCCCTGCCTGCCATTTGGGCCCTAATTGCATCCCTGTTGTGATCATGATCCCTTGTTATCTCCAAAGGAGGACTTGGGTGTCATTTCTAGGGGTCCCCTATCAGCCAGCCACTGAGTGTGGGAGAGAGAACACCGCACAGTGCCCCCTACGCACAATCAGAGCCGGTTTCAGAGTGGGAGAGTGAACAGCTGTATCCCAAACCAGATGAAGAGCTAACCTAATGTACCGCCTATATTAGCAGCTCCAGTCACACTGTACACCGTCACCTCGCCCCCTCACCCCCTCGCCCCCTCACCCCCTCACCCCCTCGCTCCCCGAGCCCCGGTCCTGTCCATTATCTTCCCCAACCAGGTGATGTAATCAGCAAATGGAGCAGCCAGAATGAAAGCCTTTCTATCCATCTCCGGGATGTTGATCCGGGGTCACAGAGAAAGAGAGAGAGAAAGGGTGAGAAAAGAAAAGAGGAACAGGGGAGTGGGGAAACAGAGAGAAAACGAGATAGTGTGAAACAAACGAGTGGGAGAGAAAGGTGGAGGAGAGAATGAGAGGGGAGAGAGGGACAGGAAAAAAAGCGAGGAAGAATTCATCTCCTCACATTCTGCTCAGTGGATAAAAAGCACATCATCTCTCTTCTTTTCTCATGTGCTGATCCCCGTTGCTCGAAACACTGCAAAATTGTTAGACCATTTTAGCATCCCCACCCTCCCGCCAAAAAAAGATATGGGTAAGAGAGGGGAAAATACAGCTAAAATTAATGCCGCTTAAAAGCCAGTAGTTTATGGAAAACCCTCACTAAGAAGTCGTTTTAAGCATAAAATGAAATAAAAATGTGGGACGCCATGTAGAGTTTATCTGGTTTTTACTGGTCTGCGTGAGAAGGCAAAAGCAGAGGCTTATCTGACTGTTAAACCAAACAGGACTGGATTTATCTTGTTTATTTGTTATTTCTATAATTTCTTGAGTGTATGTGCTAAAGAGAGCCATGCATTTGATTAGAATGCGAACAACTTTCTCTTTAACTGCCTCCCTTTTCACACTAACGTGCTAACAATAACCCAGGGAAAATTAAATACGCAGCACAAATTACCTGAATGACAAATAACAGGGGAGATAGAGGACATCCCATTGTCTTCAGAGACTGTGAAGAAAAATGGGGAGTCCCCTCAGAGGGGAGGAGAGAAAACGATCTGTCTCCCACCACTGCATGTCTCTTAATCCTGCCATTTGTCTGAGTCTTCCAGACACCCAGCGTGTGGTGGGAGAAGCCAAACACATTGATCCAGGGACGTTCTTCCTCTGAATCATGGCAGCCACACAGACAGGGGCTCTTTATTCTGTGTGCTGGACTCAGGCCCTCGATAAGTGGGGAGGCTGCACTGAGTGGGAGCCCCACTGTGTTCCACATGGTTACGGCTCTGTGAATAATGAATAGAGGTGATGTCTGTTTCTAGAACATAAGTGGCGTAAGTTAAAAAGGAATGTGAGCTAGCAAACATTCTCCTTGACTGCAAGACAGTAAATAATAACGTGGGCAAAACATCGAATGCAATTATAACAAAATGGAGTATTATTTTTTTCAGCCATCTTTCCAACTGCAATTCATGTCCTGGTCGACAAGGACAAAAAGAAGCGTGCAGCTCTTTGCATCATATGAGAGGTCTGAATGTCCACTTGAGATACAGGCAGTGAGGTAGAGAAGAAAGCAGTGGTTTTGACTGCTTCTGTCTGGCTTGGTATGTGTTGAAACGGGGGATACGACAGACTCAACAAGGTGGATGTTCGTGAGGTCCCTGAACTGCAGGGAGTGAGCTCTCACTATCGTTTGCCGATCTTAAAAAGCAGGACCTAGAGTGTTAGCTCTCTTTTACTCATGTTCACCTCGAGAAGAGAATGTGCATGTGTGTGGTCCTCTATGGCTCAGTTGGTAGAGCACGGCGCTAACAACGCTTAGGTTGAGGGTGTGATTCCCGCCGGGACCACATATACTGAACAATGTATGCATTCACTGCAATTTAAGTTGCTTTGGATAAAAGCGTCAGCTAAATGGCATTTGTTATTATATTATGACAGTTGAGTGTTGGCATACTGGGTGGAGACATGGGCAGATGTCAACATACAGTACAGTGTATGTGCTGTAGCCTATATGCAACTGAAACATGCAGCGAGGGTAATTACTGCTTCAACTGGCTTTAATTGCAAATCAAACCCTAGATTACAATAAGTACTGAAGTGTAACATGAGATTTAACAATCAGCAGTTCTCCTCGGAAGAGGTTTAAATTCAACAAGGCTGCCGTCACCTCATGTCACCAGATTAAAAATAATATCACAGACATAACTGTACGCAAATAGTTTTAAATTTCCGAAGAACAGATCTATTCCTCATCAACGTACTGTATCTCATAGGGTGGTTATGAATATAAATGGACGAGGGGAATGGCATGGCCGCGGGGGCTGCAGCAGGCCTGCGGAGTTCTAGGTCACCTAAATGTCACACCCAAGACACACAGGCCTGAGACTTCAGACTGGGGGGTGATGAATGGGGAAAAATAACTCCCTTTTTTCACATCACCCTCCCTGAAACGTTGAGATAAGTGAAAGTGACATATTTACCACGGGTCCTCAGGGACAATAATCACAGACGTCTAGCGGCAAAGAACAACACGTTTGATAACGAAAAGTGTTAAAAGAGGGAAAACTTGAGAATGGATGTGGGGCTAGCCGGGCTTGTGTACCCACCTGGAGAGATTATAAATAATTGATGTTGCAGAGGACAGAGGAAGGGGAAGCACAGCGTTTGCCAGGTGACAAAAATACATCAAAAAATACTCTACAGGATGACATGCAGTACATGACTTACCAGCGAATGGCGGAAGCAACCCTTTCCCATTTAGAAAATGTACATGACAGATCAATCAATATAATCTCGACGCCAGATTATCACCACTATGGCAAGGTTAAATTCCACTCTCGTCCTAATACATATATCAAAATGAAATGGCATACCAGGAAATCATTGACATCTATCCACCAGGCGTGCCTGCGTGTCCTGGTTTCACGCGATCCCACAAGTGTGCTGAGGTCGCACGGTACATTTCAATCACTCTGCCACGATGACTGGTTGCCCTCCCCCACTGCCCCCCCCCCCCCCCCCCCACCCCCAGCCTCCCCAGCCTCCCCAGCCTACATCCATTAAATAAATTGTGTTGTAATAATCTCCTGTGATGTGTGCTCCTAATATTGGTGGTTGGACACGGCAGCCTATTTTGATTACCCCACTTTCAGGCCCAGCCAGACCAGGCGGTAATCCTGTGCTTTACCTTCACTAAATAAAAAAAAAAAAAAAAAAAAAAAAAAGGGACTCATTTTACAGAGAGCAAAAAAAAACGCAGAGTGCAACGACTCCGCTGTCAGCTCCACCACTACTGTATGGCGCGGTCCGCAGATTAGCACTGTCGAGTGCAGAGGAGAAGCAGGCTCCGTGACGGCTAGGGCGGCACTCCCACCTCCCACCAATAGGGCGGGACCGGTTCCTGAGGCCGGACCGGGGGTGCAGAGTCTGCATTTCCCCGGCTCATTTTCAATAAATCACCCAATGACAAGCTAGAGGTCCTGCAAGACCCAAACAAATCAATAACAAAACGCACCCTCAAATCAACTGCAATCAACCTGACTGAAAGTAGAGAACGCTGTCATTTGATATGTACCCCCCCCCCCCCCCCCCCCCACGCACGCACACACACACACACACACACACACACACACACACACACACACACACACCTCCTACCTGCATGATGAGCAAGTCGAGAGTGTGTGTATCAGCATGCACAGGAAGAACACTACAGCAGCAGCAGTGTGTCTAGATACCCCTGTCATCTTTCATTTGAAATGACCATTTTCTGAGAGTCATTACCAGAGTATAACTAGTGTTATATTGGGATATTGTTTCCTTGACCAATGCGACCACAAATGGTTCACTTGACAAAACTGCAATTCTGGATGAGATGGTGTACTGTACTTCAACATCAGGCTTAAACACAGTTACGAAGCATTGGCCTAACACGCAAAGACGTAACAGTGACAATGTTCTGCATGTGTCTTTCATCAATATATAATTTAGTTGTGGTCATTGTGGTCCTCTGTGGCTCAGTTGGTAGAGCGTGGCGCGAACAATGCTTAGGTTGGGGGTTTGATTCCCGCTGGGACCATATATACTGAAAAATGTATGCACTCACTGCAATGTAAGTCGCTTTGGATAAAAGCGTCAGGTAAAGGGCATGTATTAAATATTCGGCTGATCAATAAGGCCAATAGTGGGCTGATCAATGACAGTTCTACAAACAGAAAGTATCTCCCTTCAAAATAATAAGCTACAGCATTGAGCTGTAACCACCTTTTTAAAGCTGAATAGCAACATTTTTAAACAGACATTTACTTAGGTAACAGAATAATGTACTCTGTCTGATAGGTATTAGAATACACATTCGGAAGCAAACATTTCTACACACATTTGGGTATTAAGGTGTCTGTGTTCTTGTCCTTTGAAATACATTCAACCCTTAATGTGCTTTCTGTCTCCAAAATCTGCTCTACTTTTCTTTAATGTATTCCACTGACTGTAAAGGCGACAGCGAAGGAAAAATATCCTGGAAGATTTCTTTTCTTTTTTTCTTTCTTTCTTCCTTTTTTTTTTTTTTATTATTCCTTTTTTTTTTTTAAATAATTTTCACAGCCGACCTAAGTCTCTTTCGGGAGACGGCAATGCGGCAGGATAAATAAAAGGCTGCTTGTAAGAAAAGTGTTGGTTTCAAGGAGGGATCTCGTGGCTGAGGCTGAGGGATCGGACTGATTGACAGACACTGCAGGCAAGGCTAACCTCCCCTTCTGATAGTGTTGGCAGCACTGTCCAGGAGAATGACAGGGCTTAATGGAGCCTTAACCAAAAAGAAATAATGAATGTTAAACATCTTACACTTTATTCCTTCTCTGTGGGGGGACGCAGAAGAATTAAATCAAGTATACATGTCCTTCGGGCGCCCAATCACGCGATAATTAAAAGGCACTTGAAGATTTGAGGACGGCATTTATGCTGCCATGCTCGCATCACCCGCCATTAACCTTCCCACATGTCTGACTGACTCTGTCCATATACACACCACCGAGCAATCACCTCTGGCCCTAGCTGGCTGCTACTCTTCCCCACAGGAAGGTGCATGTTAAGAAATGAGCAGAAATGAGGCTGAACAGCTTTGGATTTGGGAATGAGCCTATAGATTGGATTATGATGCCATTTGTAATCCTTCTTTTCCCTCAGAAGATGTGCTCCTCCCCTGCCTCTTAGCGTTACACAATACTTGACAAGGGAAAATATTGCTGAATTCCAGCACTCATGACTGTGGGACTTCTAGTGACACTTTAATTTGTGCTTTATAATGTCATTATTAAATACCGGGGCTTTGGTGCGGCCAGGGGAAATGGAACTCTTAATCACAGAGACACTTTTCCAACCATGCCCATTAACAAGGTCCTCCATCATCTTCTTGTGTACTTTCATTTCAGCCATCTTGTGTTATTTCTGCCCCTGACTTTGCTGTAATCAAACGCCTGCTGCCAGTGGCATCAGCATGCTGTTTATTCCCTTTCAAAAAGGATCTGAATCTAGCTGAATAGCATTATTAAGCCTACTGTAGATTCATTCTTCTAAATATCACACATTTTCAAGTGACATTTGAAGGAGTCTATTTGTCATTCCATACCACAACTAAGGCTTCTCCTCAAGCATCCAGTCTGTCCTCATGCCTTTGCAATTACTCAATGACGCATGTCACACCTCATGCAACATACTGTACATACGACGATAAATCAAACCTCCGTCTATCTGTGAGTCTATCTGTGTCAACGCGCATGGTTTACGGAACGAATAACGTTACATCTGAGGGTGTTTTGTGGAATGTAAGCCTGTTGTTTATTTCAGTTTGCCACTCCTGTGAGTTGAGACAGCTGCACTCGTTAGGATGGCGTTAGAGTTCAATGGGACCACTTGAGCATGCTGATCACAGAACCGGTGGTCTGACCTGCCGTGAGGGGAACGGCATCAGCTAGATGGCTGAATCATAATGATACTGGATCGTTCTGCGATGAGTCAGGAGCGAGAGAGGGTTTTAATTGGAGAAAGTGAGAGGAACGCCCCCCCCTCCTAATCACAGAGTCAACTGATTTTATAGTGTGTAAACTGCTGTCAGCTTCCAGAAATGTTTAAAATATAATTATGCTGTTATACAGTAATACCCTCCCATCCATATTGAGCAAGCAGGTGGTTGACCTGAATCTCGTCCGACTTGGCGCAACAGCTGGACAGTAGGACATGTTGAATGCAGGGGAGGCTGGTGGAGGTAGAAATCGGAGGATGGGCTCACTGTAAGGCATGGAACGGAATCATTCCTCACTTCCGTTCCATGCATTACAATGAGCCTATCCTCCGATTCCTACCTCCACCAGCCTCCCCCGGTGGAATGAGAGCCTGTAACGACATGTGGGAGGTTTACAGTATATTGGAAATAGCAGACTAGAGTACGTAACTGCCTTGTTCCTTCATGGGGAAAAGATGGGGGAGTAGCAGGTCATTATTATAGACTTGGGAGGCAACGGGAGCTGTGGGAGATGGAAGAGAGACTTTGATGTGGGAGGTGCACTGTTGTGGTATGAAAGGGAGCTGGGTGACGTTGGGAAATGGAGATGATGGCAATTGTGGCAGCAAGAGGGGTAACGGATAATTGATTGCGGCATCTGTGATCCAGCCCTGGATTATGAATACCAATATTCCCCCACGAGAAAAAAAAAATCACCTAATGTCCCTGCTATCAAATGCATCAACGTAATCAGAAAACTGACAATAGAACAACAGCAGGCCAGTGTTCTAATTAATGAACGTGGTCTACTATCAGGGATATCCCACGCTGTTGGAATATATCCCTGGCTGAAACTGAGACTTAATACATAGGCCTAATATTACTACAAATAGCATGGTTCCATTTGAAATACATGACAACTCCCAAACGCACGCACGCACGCACGCACGCACGCGACGCACGCACACACACGCACACCCAGGCTTCATGTAAAAAGCAATGGCATTTCATTTCATCTCTTGGCAGCACAAGCTAAGTAATCTGGGCATCTGAGAAAAGTGCAGTGCACCATATCATGATATACTGTAGAGGCAAGTGAGTGTCTGAAGATTCAACAACACCAATGGGTAAACAAGTAGATAAATCAGTCTGTTTTCCATTGAGAGTGCCTTTTTTGCTGAACCATCCTTTCTTTATCCACTGCCTTAGGCTGCCTGTACTGCTCCCGGTTCTCACTGCTGGCCTAGCCAATACACATTCCCCAGTCTTATCTCCCAAAGCCACACACACCGGGTCTTGTTCTTGAATCACTACTATTGTATACGCTGCCACGGTATGTGAGAAGTGATGGTTAGAATTACATTATACCATTATATCAATGTACAGTAGACGATTCAAAGAGAAACTGGCGAGATCATATTCAATGTCAAGGACAGGGGAAGATCTGTCTGGCAATTAAGCTTCTGTTATTGTCTTTCACAACACAATGATACAATTTTGGCATTTGGCACCTAACAAAGGAATGAAATAACGTCAGTTGGTGACCTTAACCTAATAGTGTGTGTTTTGTTCTGGTTTACCATCCAATGCCGTGTCAAAATGGTAACGGTAAGCATGAGACCAAATGTTAACTCTTTAAGAGGTTTCAATATGCTATTCTCCTAAAAATGTTGACTTAGACTGTATTAATGGTCGAAATAGATTGATGTAGTGCGCGGGAAAGAGTGAGTTAAGTTTCAAATATGACATTCCTGTAGCTATTTTTTTAGTAATTAGATTTACAGTTTCCTAACATTCCTATTGTCTGAATTGATGTTTTATTTACATTACAATTCAAAGTAGCCATCGCATGATATATTTCAAATTAAACACAACAAACACCATAATGCTGCAACAAACTTTGCATCTGGTTGCTCTGTCATATTCATATTCAATAACATTTTCAAACTATATTAATAATATTGTTAATTATATGCACAGTATTTGGACGATTCAAATCACTCAAAGGTAACGGGTGTTAGAGGTCATTATTCCCTTCATGAGTTATTGGGCTCGTTGTGATCACTATTTGGAAAATGTGTGGTCTGGATATATGAAAATGCTAAAAATTCATATTTGTTTATGTATTACATTTGTTTGCAACATATTATTGTTATGTTGCAATCGTTGCCTTAAAATGCTTTCTATTTCACTGGACCAGGCTTTTGGACACATATGGTCTAGATAGGCCTTATAGAGGGAACCATCAATGATGGACCATCCCTAAAATGCTGAGCAATCCAGAGCCTTTGAGGCCATGCATCAGTTGGATGGTATATAGTCAATGTCACACTCAAGGGCAGTACTTCATTGATGACAACAGAAGACAAGCTGCATGGAAAGAGTCTAAATGGACTTCCACTATTGACTTTTGCAGTTTCAGCTAGGCAAGGAGTAAAAGGACAAGACACATAATCGACTGACAAAGCAGCAAAAATGGTTCTACACCGTGTTCTACAGCATTTGAGGAACGATACCGGTTACTAGTTAAAGTTAGATCATTTCATTGGAATGCATATAGCCTAATGTTGAGTATGAAAGGATGAAGCCCTCACTCTTAAGAGCTAGAGAACGTAAAAAAAAGCCATTATTGACACATAGCCTCTTATACATCCATTAGGCTAGTTGCTTTACGGTGATAGAGGGATAGATGATATTCTCTTAGCATGTGATCTCTGATCCTTTCTTTCCAAATGAAAAATAGAAGACAAGAGAGCATTAGAACACTTTCATTGATTATATGCTTTAAGAGGTGATTGATCCCAGATGGCCTGAAAATGAGCAGAGACAGAGGACCAATTTCAACTATATTATGTGGCCTGTTCCTTCACCACAGCTCATATTTGGCTTTTTCTAATCTTCTTTGAGTTAGTGGATTTTCTTATTCTATTGAAAAAAAGCATAATGTAATCCTAACCCACATTGTGGAGACAAATTCAAGATGATAATGACTTTGTGTCAAATACATTTAACAATGATTCAAGATGAGATGAGATTTTCTGATTCAATATTTGTTTCTGACCCACATAATTGTTAATGTTGTATCTGTGAGCACAGCATGATTACATTGATGTATAATTGTCTGCATAATTACTGTGCTACATTGCGCATGATCTTGAAATAATGCAAGTATCAGATGGAACGAAAATTGCATATTTGACTTGTATGGGAGTGTCATGACAGCACGCTGACACTTCAACAGCGCAGACGCAATGTCTGGGCAGAGCGCAATGCATAGCTAGTTACCTGAAATCACTGTACGGGTGAATTATCCAAAATCCGGCGGACTTAACCCGCTCTTGTTCCCGTTCCACCGCCTTTTCACTCCCAAACATCCGTAGGGAGAACTTGTTGACCCCAGGCTGCAACATTGCCCCAAACTGCCTATGTATGAATCCTGCCTGGTACAACCTTTCGTCGTCCGGCAAAATTTGATCAATGCCATCCAACTTTATGAACCCTGATTCCGGATCGTGGGAACCATGCTGGGCACCAGCACCGCTGCCGCCTTGCGCACCTTGGTCCGCCCCGCCGCCAATAGCTCCAGGGGGGCTCTCCTCGCTAGGGGTGACATCCCCCTCGGTGATGAGGCGCCTCTCCTCCGCCGAGTCTGAGTCGTGCACATGCCGACTGGTGATGGAGGAGAGACTGCCTCGAAATCTCCGACAATCTCCGTTTGAGCTGGTCTTCATTGGTCTCCCAATGTCCGTCTCCATGATCACCGAGTCCCCACTTTTGGTCTCACCAATGCCTTTGCAGCTTCCTCCGGAGGTCGGCGATGGTAAAGGCTTCAGCCTGATACTCTTTCTCCGGGTGTCCTTGTCGCCGTCTTCTCCTTCGCCCATGATAGAAGCTTTCTGTCCAATATGCTGTGGCAAACTGTAGAGCCTTTTACGCATGGAGGAGTGCAACCTGTCCATTATGACATTGAGACGGAACGAACAAATTTAATAGAATAGATGTCCAGAGGAGGATTCTTATTGTTAAGATTATTGCCACGAACCCCAGAGCTCCCTATCTGTGAGTGAGAGCGAACGGTCTGGGGCTAATCTGAAACCCTGAAAGCCTTACACGGATGCACATGACATGGGCTGCTGTGGCTCTGGTGCAAATACAGGAAGAGTCTCCTCTCGATCATTACCTGGCAGTTTACATGCCTTCTCGCACAGCTTTGACAGTCCGCTTCACCATAACACTTCTGTTAGGCACTATTACGCTCCAACCGTGTGCGCACCAAGTGGAAAAACAAAGCCACCTTCGCATGACATGTGAGGGACGTGCCGACGGACGGAGATAGGAAACGAGGAGGTCATGAACAGCGAGGGATGCTCTTCTTTCCCAGATCCTGTCAGCTGTCAATAATAAACAATGCAATGCAATCATGTAACATACATCTGCAACCATGGACCGCTGACATCACTGATCTATCGTCCCAAGCATTCTGGCATTGTGAATATTCATGAAGCTGATCTATTGGGTTGCCATAGGAGCGAGAACTGCAAATAAGCTCAGCCCACCTTAGACTTTGGTTTAAAGGGGTAAAGCTCTCCCCATTCTTAAAACGCTGCCGTGTCCTTTTAAGTTATCCTCTCGTTGTTTCATATCTGCCAAGAGGCAATCGCAAGTCCTCGTCAAAAATTCTCACTCTCAGTTTGTCATTGCACGTGATTTGGTCAATCAGACTGAGGTTTCACAACATCTGTTCTGATCTGCAGCTAGGGTTAGTGTGCTACGGTGCGCCACTATGCGCAATAGGGCTAATCCCCACCATGCTGATCTCCACCACGCCGATGATTTAACGAGAGACGTTCACAGATCAAACAGGTTTCCATCTCTATCTTAAACTGATTTTTTTCGTTTATTTATTGAACTAAAGGCGTAGTGGGTTAGACAAAAGGGTTCTTCGGCTGTCCCTGTGGGGTTCAATAATCCTTTGTGGTTTTACATAGAACCCTTTCCACACGGAGAGGGCTCTATGTGGCACCAACAAAGGTTATTCAAAGAGTTCTCCTACAGGGATAGCCAAATAACCCTTTTGGGTCTAGGTAAAGTGAATAGCCTTAGCCAATAATTAACATTATTGTTAATTTTGCATTGCCTAGCATGAATATACAATGAACCTGATGGTGCCAGAGATCAAGTAAGTTGTTGGTCCCATTAACTGAATATAGGCAGTAATTAGTATGTCTAACATGGCCAACATGTACCTGAATCCTGTCCTGAACAAAACACTTGCCAGACAATGGCAATGGAACAGTATAGGCTATACAGACATGACTGTAGAATTTCAGTTGTGTAAGGATCATTTTTAAGCCTGATTTTGCTAATCAAGGGCTTGGTAATTAGTTGATTAGTTGCAGCTGGGCTGCATCCAATGATCCCGCAGGAACGATGGAAGATCATTACGCGCGCATTAAGACGTGAGTCTCAGGTGTGGTCCTTTATTAGCTACTGTACTACTTCTCCCGCGCGCTTGGCAGCAAACTTGGCGAACTAGAGGTTATAGTTTTTTATTAATTTAAGACATTATAAATGGCATCTGTGAGGAAATCTGTATGGAGACTTAAACGTTTTGGCCGTTTGTTGGCTGGGACCAAAGAGGACTGTGGCAATCCATGGAAGGTAGAAGGCGCGAATATTTTCAACACCTAAAAAGAGCTAGCTAACTTGATGAGCGCAGTTAGATTATTAAACAAATAAACGTTTTGTTTGCACTAATTTGGATAATTGGTGATTTAATGATATAATCATAATATTAACTTCTTTCAACATCATCAGGTCTGTAAACATGTTAGGTCTATATCATATTTGGCTATATATCGATATATTTCTCCTCTCAGATGTCAGAGCCAAGCGAAAGTGGAGGTGAACTAGTGCTCACGATTGTGGAATCCGGTCACATGCTGGTTTCCCAGGGTCAGGAGCTTCTGGTAAGTGAAATTTGTTACATAGCCAAAAGTTTGTTTTGATTTATTTATTTATTTATTTATTTTAGGAGAGTGGAATTCCACTTTCCTTTGCTTTTTTGTATCGACAATTACGTAACATCCTCAGCCGGATGGTACTGTATAGGCTACTCGCGCTGAGGGTCAGGAGTTTCTGGTAAGTGAAGTTTGTCACACAGCCAAAAGTTTGTATTTATTTATTGATGTATTTTAGGAGAGTGGAATTCCACTGTCCTTTCCCATTTGCATTGACAATGACGTAGACGGGAACATTCGAGGCCGGCTACTCGCGGCTCGAGCATCAGCGTGATGCTGTTGCGCGCGGACCTCGATTCAGCCAGGCACGCGTTAGAGTCACGTTTATGCTGGACCTTCTACCCCACATAGTAGCAACAACAGACGGCTTCTGCTCAGGAGCAAGACAGACTGGTAGGTAGGACAATTCATGGTCACATTTTACAATTCAAACCATGCACCTTGTAAAGTGTGCATTCCATCAAAGAGTTGGCCACCATTAAAAACGTAACTAATGGAGCAAATCCCGTAACATCAATCTCATTATTTCTATGGAATTGGGAATATTTTGATGATTAACGCCTTACTTCTGTATTAGATAAGATACATGTCCACTTGTTCTGCCACAAAGCTGAACTAATCAAACATATTTTTTTTTTTTTTTTGTTGCACAGAGAACTCTTTGCTTCATTCTCAATCTCTGGAAATGCAGGAACGTTTAAAGCTGAACCAGTTTGCTTGCACAGATGCCTGATATGCCTGTGTTGTGTTGCTCATCCTGTTTCCTCCTAAGATTTGTTGCTGCCAGACTTGGTGCAGCTGAGTGCCTCAGATATCCCAGCTCAAAACATAGGGGTTGCAGAAGAAATACAATGGCCATGCTGCTCCATGCCACGTTGAGTGGTGTGTGGAAGTGACTACAGCTATCTTGCAGAGCCAGGGCGCCAGGACAGGCGACATATGTATTCAGGTCAGAGCACAAAGTGCTTTGACAAGAAGGGATAGTGGCCACTGATAGATTGGCGCCCTTAATCTTAATGCTCGTGAGTATCTTTCAATACAGAGAGCTTACATGGAGGCTAGAGGGGAAGTCCCTTCTGGGAATTTTCCCTTTAACACAACTGAATGATCCCATATTAAAATTCAGCGGCACTGAGGCTGGTAGAAAGGGGTTATTCATGATCCAGATTACTCCTGTAAAATATAATGGGGTGGGGGGGGGGGGGTTCTCAGAGAAATTGGTGGAGGGAGGGGGATTAGAGAAACATGTATCTCGACTCAGCTAACCTCACCGAATGACTTCCTATGCCTCACAGTATGACTCAGTCCTCTTGAAGTGTGCCACGCAATTCAAGATATGATAATTCACATTCACATATAAGAATAACGTTAATCTAATCCTCTATGAGCATCTCTGTGGTGAAGTGGAATATTATAATCTGTTTTGAATCTTGAAGTACAGCGATGAAATGTGAAGTTTATGTAACAGCTGATCTGGAGACTCAGTCACTCTAGTGATGCGCTGTAATCCATTTGTAATGGGGAGAATATAACAAGTGTGTATATAATAAGTATGTTTTTTTTTTTGTTTTTTTTAAGTATGTTTATCAGCAAATAGGATCTGTTGCTGTGGTGAAGTGCAGCCTGTCATACAGATCACACTTCTCTTGTGGTCCTCTGTGGCTCAGTTGAGCATAGTGCTAACAACGCTGAGGTTGTGGGTTTGTTTCCCGCTGGGACCATACATGCTGAAATGTATGCACTCACTGCAATGTAAGTCGCTTTGGATAAAAGCGTCAGCTAAATTACATATGTTATTATATTACTTCTCAAAGCATAAGCGAATGTCAAAATACGTTCTACTAAATTAATAGCATGTGTAACGGAACCACCAGTGCTCTTCACACATTTGATCTCACGGATATATGCACAGTAGGCTATGCACCTGGTGGCCAACATTTGGATGCACATTATACGTAACCCCCCCCCCCAAAAAAAACCCCCCCCAAAAAACTTGTATTTAATATCCTTTAAACATCTATCGATTTTGGATGTTAACTAAATCTAAGGTCTCAAAAGAGCTTGACAATATTCAGTGAGAGCACAGTTTAATTTCGTATGGCTAGAAAAGTGCTGATTCATGCATAGGACCTAACTAAGAAATGTTAGTGTCATAATGAAATTTTATGTCTACTCCACAATCTCTGACTCACAACGCTCGTACCAGCACTGCAGCGTTCAATCTCTAGCACCTGATTGTTTGTCCTTTATTCAGTTAAAAAGAAAATTAGAAGTTTCTGTAGCCAAGTATGCTGATTGCATGCTGCTCGCAGGTGCTGGATTCGGTTTCTTAGCAGACAGAGCCCCCTGCAGGAATGCGTGTGCAGCTTCAGCTGAATTTATTTTCCCCGTTGATGGATGCCTCTGCATTTACCAGGAGAGAGAGGCTACTGAGAGCTTGACACAGAAAAACGACCTCTTATGTCTCTCCTTGAGAATATGATGCTTATCTGGACCTTGAATGTGTGTCCTATTGAATTTGAATTAGACATTGTCACCTCGCCCTGACCTTTGACTGGTTTGTCTGTCTCTGTCTTCTTGTTTGTTCAGGATGGATTCTCCTTGCTTTATGCCCCAAGCTTCCTCACAGTGCAGCAGAAATCAGATATCCTGTTGTTCAGAGTGACGGTCAAGGTGAGGCGTGGACCTATTTACTTGTTAAGGACCTCGGTCTGTCAATCGTTTAATTAGAAACCTGAGTGCAATGATTTTGGCAGCACCCACAGCTCTTTTACAGTGCATTAAACTAATTGGACCAAACAAGGCAGCTCAAGCATGTTTTGGTAATTGCAATTTGTATTGTCACAGCTTTATTTAACACCCAGATTACACGTTGATGTGAGTGTTGCATTGTGGATGTTTGGCAGGGTTGGTTTGCTGAGACAACAGTGTAATTGGTGATCAAATGCTGGATTTTGTGGATCTGAGACGTTAAGTGAATTTTGAGCAGCCTTGGCACCACTTGCCAGCTGTGTACGGTGCTGTTTGCCAAGGGCCTGTCTCATGTGATGTTTGCTAAAAAAGTGCTACTCTGATAAATTGTAATTGGACTGTAAAGCTTGCTGTGTAGGTAAGTCTTACCACAGGAAATGTGACATCAGGCAAAAGATTAGCCTAGTTTTCAGCCTTATGGTCAACAAAATTTGACTGGGTGCTGCATCGAAAGCTTTATAACAATATGCGTTCGTAAAGAAGCAAATCCATGCAATGAATGTTTTACAGTTTTTCATTGACATTCAGTGGTCTAATTTTCGAGGCATTCTAAAGTCTAAAATACTAACAGTCAAACGCATGGATACCACCTACTGTACTACCTCAACTTCTGTTTGTCATGAGAAACTAACTTAATGACGCACACATACGGAGAGGATGAATAGATTAATCTCTGACGCTTCATCACTAACCGTGTGTGTGTGCAGGGGGAGAGCCGTCTGATCAGGATGCAGTTTGGTGGGAGCAGCAGGGCTGAGGCCCTGGAGGAGTGTGGGAGTGCAGTGCTCAGACTGCAAGAATACCTGCCTGTCATCACACAGGGGGGTCCCCCACCCCCCCACGGCTCCCTCACAACTCCCAATCAGCCCCCCACCGGGACCACTGCACAAGACCAGCAGGTACTCCACACCAGTCACTCACACAATCTGCACTGATGAAGACAATATTTGATACCCGGATGTCCTCAGTGTGTTTGGGGGAAACTGAAACAGATGAGCCTGTTGGAATAGATTAGCTTGATGAAATGAAGGCATTGCGCATATTATTTGGCTTCAGGACTGCGGCCACGCTGTCCTCACTAGATGGTGCTGTTTACAAGCGTGACAGAAAAAAAATAAAACCCTACTCCTTTGGGATGGCACTCCAAAACCACAACTGGATTAAGATGGATTATACTGTATGTGTATGAGTCAACTGCAATAGGCCTATGAGATCGTGTGACATGTGGGATGTGATTAATCCCTAGCGTCTCGACACACAAAAGAGGGTAATAAACCAGTAATAAACGCTGCAGACGCATTTGAAAGAGCTCACTGATGAAAAGGCTATGACTGGTGGATATCTTTCAATTAATAATGAGGCTATTGATTTGATTCTTAAACCCCCTTGGCCTGATGCCCTGCAGTCTACCAACAGTCCTGTGTCTCTGTCTATCTAGCTGTTGTATGATCAGACGCGGGCTGGGGAGCATGGAGGAGCTGAGGTCAACCACGGCTCCCTGTCCATCAAGCGCCTCACCCAGGTACTGAGGCTCAATGCTAATGCTATATATGGGCTGAATATACTGTGTTGTACTGTATCACTTATAGGATGCAAATATTGCTCTGGATTGTAATTTTCCGTGAAATGGACAGACTGTGGTAGGACAGAAACAATGCGCTTTGACTGATCCTCATCTCTGTCTTTCCAAAGCACTTCCTGGGAGTTGACGAGCTCTCTCTGCCCCTGATGTACCGCCACTGTTCTGTGTCCCATGGGGACCTGGAACCTTTTCTCCGCCTCTGCCTCCTGGACCCCGGCTTCCCTGCCTTTGTGGAGGAGGTGGAGGCAGAGCTGAAGAGAGCGCTCCAGGACTGAAGCTGCAGCGGCAGCCAGAGGGAGACAGGTCAACTCGATGCACACAGCACACACGTAGGCGGGAGGTTGGGGGGGGTTGTGTCGTTTTTCGACGCCGGTGGGGTTGTGTGTTCATGTTTGCTCCTCGTGATCACCACATCGCAGCTTCAGAAACCGCCCGCACAAGTGCTGCCTCTGCACAAAAGGATTTTCTTCGAAGCGAACACGGAATTATTTTTGGAGCCTTTTATTTTGAAAAATTATTGGTCTCGTATATTTAGTCGTGGCTAGACTGTACGTAGCTCCTTCCATTCCCACCCTAATGTAGGTCCATTTGCACTGCAACACACATGGATACACTGTATTTATAGAGAGGACTCATGCAGCTACGACAGTGCATTTTTACTATACCAGCTTCCAAGTGATCCCACAATATTAAAGCTTCTCTGAGAAAAACAAACTGCCCTCAATATATCTATACATGAATACATATTGCATAGGATAATAGCCATGCTGTACAATTTCAGAAAAATAAAAATGATTGAATAAAGTAGGGAAATATAAAATTGTTTTCTTTTTCTTTCTCTTTTTTTTTTTACAGATATACTATCATTTTTGAACACTCATACCGCAACATATACAAGACATCTAAGTTACTCTGAAAATAAATTTGAAAACACTTAATTGTCGTTTTGTTTAACTAGTTAGATACATGTAGTCATTTTCTGTAGTCATTCTCAATTAAATACTGCCAGACACTGTAAAGCTCCGTACTTTACAACTTACGATAATTATTCTGTTAAGAGTGGACTTCCTCTTACGTACTTACTTCCCCTTAATAAATCAAACATAGTTTAATGACAATGATGAGCTGTACAAAGTTCCTCGAGAATATAACAGTATTTTTCAGTTAGGACGGTTTCATAAAAAAACGTAATTCATTTGGACGCGAAAAGCCACACAAACATGAGGGAAATCCCAAAAAAAAAAAGTATATTCTGAGCATCCTATTGCGTAATAATCTTGCATGCATTTTACATGATATGTAATACAAAAGGATCACCTCTGGTCTGAGGACATGATAAAATGAATAAAAGAGACAGCACACCAGGAAAAAAATAAAACGTGTACACCTTTATGTTGGATTGAGTCATCTTCGTCCAGGAATCGTCACGTAAGACTGAATAAGGCATGCTTAAGACAGCCATTTTGTACTTTTCTGCCAGTGTTGTGCTGATATTGTTTTTCTCAAAAGAGACACGATGTGCTTCATTAAAAATCGCCCAGAGCTCCCCTTCTCAGATACCTTCACACGGTCAAGATATGCAGATAGTATATCTGGGGATAGAAATCAGAGAGAGCGTGTTACTACTACTACAACTACTGTGTACTCACATAATTACATCCCTGCATCAGTTCACTATTGACGTTCTTGTGCCCCGGGTGCTGCTGAGGCGTTTTTACCAGAATACTCACTGCAGCAAGTAGACTCTCAGTTTGTATTCCTCTGGCGCAGGTTTTTGTCTTTATGGTTGTTTGTTGAGTTTTTCCTAGTGAGGGAAGTACAAAGTATTTGGTCACCTCCTGGGGAGGATCGTTTCATTTTAATATTAGAATTCGTGTTTGTATCCCCGTGACAGCACCTACTGTACTGTAGATAGGATATCTCTTTTCCAGATACTTACATTGGTGCAGCTGGCTCGTCATCTTCACCACGAGGGGAGAGAAGAGGGGAAACAGGACAAAGAAATAACAGAATATTAGATGTAGGTCGACTTATCAGCTCAGAATATTTGGTATGTAATATATGTAAATGTGATACTGTCAAGCACAGTGCACCTATAATTGTTTTAATGATGCTGCTGATATCGAACTGTAGTGACATACCAAATGGGTACAATGACATGATTGATAGGTTGATTTATATAGTTGTTTAAAAATGATCAGCATGAAACATCACAACTAAAGGTCGCACAATGTTCAGGTATTGTTGGGTTCTCTAGTTGTATCCTAAAGTGTCCGCCTGTTTCAAGGGTTACACCCGAGTTCCAGTGGTTGATTTTTAAGCGTAAATACGGAGCTGGAAATAAGGATTGCTTTGCAGAAGCCCAGTTGTGTTGAAAGCCTATTATTACGACATGTAGGTCAATGTAGATAACTCCTCGTATTGAACAAAAGCTTCAACATACTGTACTTGCCATCCATTGTACTGTAGATGTTCAATTATTTCCCATTTAATTTAGTTGTGCAACCAATACTCTGATGGCTTGTGCAATCAACATGAACTACGCATGAGCAACGAGACTTGTGTATTTGACAGACGTAATGAAACATTTTATCCCAAGACGTGAAATGATATACTGGAGAAGTACAGTTAATCATGTAAGCCAATAATCAGTCATAATAAAACACTGCAACGTTGTTTAGTACAGTTGAATTACACAGCATGCAGTATGAGTGGACGTTATAATTTCACATCGAGTGATTAGTTAGTTCATAGACCTGCTGTTTTTAAAGGTGGCATGTGTTAACCACACACATGAGCATGGGTCAATAGGTCAGTACACGTCGTATGGGCGGCAGAGCGTCTCAATAGCATGCAGCCAAAGTTCTGGGGGCGGCAGCATTCCACAGCATCAACATAGAGCAGGTATGGAGGTCACGGTATGAAACAAGACAGCATGGCTTGGAGACATGCTGCATCTCATTTCTTCACCCTTTTCCTGAGGTATGCTGGTTCACTTGGGCACTCTGCCACATGAATTTGAATGGGACTGGACTGGCACAAGAGCCAGAACTCATACTTCAGGAGACGGGTGGAAGAAGAGGACACAGCAACAGTCTTGGTTACAGAGAGGGGGGGGGGGGCATGTCTGTCAGTCTGCCACCCTCCCCAACCCACAGTTGTACCCCTATGTTGCCACCTGAGTTAACAGCCACCCACCCCCCCCCCCCCCCCCCCACCCTCCCAAATGCACAGTTGTTCAGTCAGGCAAAAATAATTAGTTGAATACCTACTTAAAATCATGAGATTGCAAACACACAACAACAAAAACACAAGACTTTACAGTGTGGAGATCACTAAAGGAATAGCCAGGGTAATGTCTAATTATTCTTGTAAATTACTTGTAATTCTTGTAATTATTATTTAATAACGAGTCGTGTTTTTGACATCTACGTATCTCTGACATCTATCGGTTTTATGTTTCAAAGTCTGAGCTTACATAGGAGACAAATAAGTATGTTTTTTTTCCTCCCTGCAATTTACAGCAACGATACAGTATGATGTGCTGTTGAGATGTGTACACGTAAACGAGCTTGTTTCCAAATGACCTCACACACAGTAAAGGGATGTGGAACCTATCAGGTTGTCAGAAATAAAGGGCATGACAAAATCTAAACCTTTTGTTCAGCGCTCTTAGCCGTGCGTGTTCAGACGCAGCTGAGCCGTCACAAGGACAGAATTCCTGATGTGAACGTTCACAGAACGAAGCTTTGGGGAACGCAGGATACTAAAAGGAGATTTCATAGAGGGCCTGTACTAGTGATGCAGGGTAAGCAGTATGTCCTCATCTCTGATTTGGTTCACACAACCGTGACAAATATAATCTACCTTAATCTACCCCTCCCCCTCTCTCCCTCCTGTACTGTAGATAAATCCTAGGACAAAATACAGCCGTTGCCTGCTGTTGAAAGCGAGGCATGTTAATGCACAAAGCCAATGCTGGGATGCATTACTCATTGGTGAATCTGCATACTGCATTTAAATCTGTAGCGTATCAGTGTTTATTCTCTGTGTTTGTTAGCGTAAGCAATTCAACACTTAAACCAACATGTTGAGTGCTATATAATGTATACAGCTGTAAACAATTCAGACCTGCAGAATGGCACGGTATGAATCATTTTTACTCCCACTGTCTACATCCCTATATAATTCTTTGAGATACTGTAGCAGATATGGTACAGTATACTTCCATAGACAGGCAAAGAAGACTCACTACAGCTGTGCATTTGTATGGTCCTCTGTGGCTTGTTTGGTAGAGCATGGAGCTAACAACGCTTAGGTTGTGGGTTTGATTCCTGCTGGGACCATATATACTGAAATGTATGCACTCACTGCAATGTCAGTCGCTTTGGATAAAAGCGTCAGCTAAATGGCATACATTGGTATGGACTGTATGCTATAAATTTGAACGTCAGAGACCATAATATGAGTCTCCTATTACCATAAACTGTGTGGGCGCCTCAAAATGAATATGAATGGTGGAAATATGTCATGTTTTAACAGGCTTCTTTGGTGAGACAGTTCTAGTGAATTTTTGGTCTTCAAATTAATTTGCTAAACAATTGTTCATGACGTCATGGTCTGTGTGGACTGTAGTAGAGAGGCTGACGGATACAGGAAAAAGTCATTCTCCGAAAACATGCAAGATCTCTCACTTACCACCCAGTTAGGTTATGATGCCATTCGGAAAGAGGGGGAAAGAAGTCATAGTATCCAATTAAGTCAAAGTTGATAGAACCATAGGCTGGTACACCCTCAAGCTTGTGTAAACTGAAATGGTTGTTTGGTGTCAGGCTGTAGAAACAATGGACAATAACAGAGATGACAGAGAGAGCAATGTATATTTCTCCCTGTCAGCTGTGAATTGTTGCTTTATCCATGTTTTGTTGAAATTGTCCTTTTCTTGAAAAGACCTCCAACCTTAAGAAAATACTTAACTTCTCCCCCATTACTCTATCTCCATAACCAGACATAGTGATGTGTTGCTTAGCCAAGCAAAACAATAAGCTAATTAGTGTAATAGTAATTTATTTAAATTGCCAGATTTTGGCATAATGCCAACATCTTGAGAAGTATTTGGCAGCTCAGGCCAGCAGTGTTTTTATTTAATATTATATTCTTGGCAGTGAGCTAACACTCAAAGAACAAATACAGATATTGGCAACGCTTCATCTTACTTGGGACACTCTCAAGTACATTATTGTCGACTATTTTGTAGTGCAGATAATGTATGGTTGAAAAATTCTTTGCAATTTATGCCTTAAAACAATACACTTTGACCACCCCTGATTTCCTTTTCTCATCAAACTCTTGAATATGTTTGCAAGATGGGGGACAAAATGATCGCTGGTTACAGTCATTAGTGTGACACAGCAATAGCAAACTCTTTAAAAGGTTAGCTGTAGACCACCCCTTGGTTTCCTAACTGCGTCTATAAAGGTCATATTAGCATGTATCTAATGTGTGGCAGTGTATCTCCTCCTCCCTCCACACTGATGGAGTGGCAAGGGAGCCTGTCCCTCATCAGAGGTCAATTATTCACCACAGGCCTCGCCACTGCCAAAGCAGCAAAGTCAGCCTCATGAATATTCATCAGCGGATCTGCCCTCTCAACATGTCCACTGACTGGCCACAGTGCAAACGTCCGTGGACAAACCCCTGTTTGAATCCGTTCTTGATGGCTGTTGACCTTACAGCCTTGCCCATAATCAGATATGAGTAACTGTTAACTTCAGTATCCTCCTGAGATCTCTTGCTCCAGGAGCGACAGAATCTGACTGTTCAGAGGTATTATTACCATGCCCGGAAGCTCTGGTGATACCCAGAAATACTCCTCTGCAGGCATTGGCACCCTGTGTACTGTGCAGTGAACGTGGAGGTTGGAACCCCTCTCCAGTAATTCAATGGAAGCATCGAGTAACAATGGTGCAATATAGGCGGGCTAGGTTTCCTTGTCTTTGCCAGCGGTAACAGAGATGGTTTGGAACCTAGCCTGCCCACACAGCGAGCGGTGGTCTTACCGTCCATCACCTCGTCCGGCCTCTTGCGTTTCTCGTACACCACGATGATGACGACCAGGATGAGGATCTCGGCTAGCACGCCCAGGAAAGGCCAGAGCGGCGCCAGGTGGCTGCGGACCCGCAGGATGGACGTGTGGGAGGTGGTGCCGATGACGTTGGTGGCGTTGCATTGGTACTCGCCAGGGTCCAAGCTGATGTCCAGGTTCACGATGTTCAGCTCCGTGTAGTTGTCTTTGTTGGTGATGAAAACACGGCCTGAGGAGTTGTCGATTTCCTACAGGAGAGCGATCCACCGTCAGTTCATGACCACGTTCCAAACATTGATCACAGAAAAAAAAAACACCATCCATGTAATCAATACATAAGTAATGGGCACATACCGCATAGGACGTTCCCTCTAGTTTATGCCATGTCCAGGTGGGGTGGGGGTAGCCCACAGACCTGCAGTACAGCAGCGCATTCTGCCCCTCATTCTTATTCTCGCTGCGCTTGTGGCCGGTGATGTCAGGTGACGCTGAGAAAAAGAAAGAAAAAAAAAAAGACCAAGGAGTTAGAGGCAATTAAACTCCCGAAATGTTAGCCATTATGGCCGTAGGAATGATTCCTTATCCTTTTCCATAAATAGCAATTCAGCCCATATCAGATGACATGAATTAGTGAAGTCTGGGGGGCTCTGTGTTGATTATGGTAACTAGCGTGAAGATGTACATGAAAGTGATTCATTGAGGATATGGGGAATGTTATGCAATTTGGCTGAAGGGCACCGTCCTCCCTTGAGATTAACATGTACTGGATAGAGTGCAAATTATTATAGATCGAGGCGGGAGACAAATTCAGCAGTTTTCTCGATTTCTTAGGAAGGTAATGGTAGTTGTGTGTGCAGAGGCTTGGTTCCAGATGCTGCCGTCTGAAGGCGTACATATCATGCCGAATCCCCAGCTAGGGGATTCGTAGGTGGTCAAATCTGTCATGTGACAAAACACTTTCTCAAAGGTGAAATGTGCGAAATCGAAGAGTCTCTGGTTTCAAACAGAGAATCCTCAACTTAACTCTGCTCTGCAACGCGGAGATAACTGCTACAGCCTTTCACTAATCCCTGAAAATTACGGTAATTCCTTCCATGCAATTAAGCAGGATCAGGGAGAGGCCTGGAGCGAGCATTTCTGCTGTGATGGAGTAGGAGTAGCATGAGTTCTCAGTGACATCACCCCCCCCTCTCTAATTATGGTGCACATGTGCTCTCTGAGGGGGGTGCAGTGGAGGGGGGGTGCCACGTTCATCTGTGCCTCATCCACAGCCCACTACGCCTCTGACTGACAGCATGGACACTGCCCTCTGAGTGGCGCCAAAACAGGCAGAAACCTCCATTTCACACTCCTCCTGACAGCCTGTGATTACTGATCCCCACGCTAGACTGTGTGTGTGTGTGTGTGTGTGTGTGTGTGTGTGTGTGTGTGTGTGTGTCTGTCTGTCTCTCTCTCTCTCGCGTGTATCAGAGGGGTATTAAGCAGGAACCAGGTCATTGTAGTCAATAGGTCTGGAAATGATGATAAGGCAGTCAGATTATATTTACTTCCGCCCTCATCTCTTTCCCCCCGCCACCACTGAGTTGAAAGGGCATTTGAGGAAAATATGATGATTGTGTGGAATTTGGAATTATATATGATGTAGTAATAAACCCAGGAGGCCTTTGCTATTTAGTGAACGTAAGACTGTCCCACAATAATATATATCCAGCAGGCCTTTGCTTTTTGCTGAAAATAAGACTGTCCAATATCTGTTGATATTGATATTGTTGATATTGGAGTTGAATCACCTTCGGGTAGGGGTGTAATGGTTCACAAAGGCCAGGTGAGGGTACGTACCTCGGTTTTGGGGTGACGGATCGGTTTGAACCTCGGTTTTTAACGAAAAACTAAAACTGTATTGTCACGCCCTCCACTTCCACCTCTCTCTCTCTCCCTCCCTCTCCCCTGTCTGTCTGTGTGGGCGTGGCTCCAGGCTCCAGCCTTCCAGTTCACCTCATCTCCACCTGCCTGATTTTCACACCTGCGGTTCATCAGCTGATCAACTTGCAGTATTTAAACCCCGGCTTCCCGTCCGGCCGTCGCCAGATGGTTTGTTGTCTTTTCACGTTAGTCTCGCTCTCGGCCGCTTTGCAGCGCTCAGTTCTCTGTAGATTCTCTTTGTCTGACCGCGCTCTCCCTGCGCTCAAGGACCACTTCCCGCTTTCTGCCTGCTCCCCTGCCTATCCTACCTGTCCTGCCTACTGCCCAGTCTGCCTGTCTAGTCTCCCTGTGTCTGCCTGTCTACCTGTCCTGTCTGCCCTGTGTCTGCCTGTCTACCTGTCCTGCCTGCCCTGTCTACTTGCCTGCCTGTCCTATCCGCCCTGCCTGCCTGCCTGCCTGCCCTGCTACCCTACCCTGTTTGCCATTCCACCCTTCTACTCCGTTCCCCCCTATTCCCTCATTAAAACTTGATTCTTTTATATACGTGTCCTGTCTGTGTCCTGCGCTTCGGTTGCTTACCTCTGACCGTAACGTATAGTATTTTTATGAAGTTGTCCTGGCCAACTGGTGATCATTTTGAGGGATGCACTCAATTGATTCTAACTACAACAAAGAGCCAACAAAAACGTGCACACTACAAGGTTTCATTAGTGGAATCAAAATGTTTTGTCTTGCTTAATTATTTTATCACCGTACATTTCAGTTACCCATTTGTGTTGGAATGATATTGACCCCAGCCCCAGAGCAGAATCATACTGTGGGCTGTAATGCCCTAAGACATCATCACATGTTCAAGTTGGTGGGTTTTGTGGCTCATATATGGAAATATTACAAGAAAAGGAATTTAACTTCTGACCAATAATCTAGCCTATACTTATTACACAGGGATAACGTTTAATTGACTGCAAGAGGAGCAGAGGAGAGGACCCAGGCACCAATGCACAAACAAGGAGCCCATCTTCACTGACAGTATCGTCAAAAACAAAGTGCCGTAGTATCTGCCTGCCAATTCTCTGCTGTAAAACAAAAACAAATTCATCCCTCGAGGTTAAAATGGGAAGTGAAGCGAATGCTCATATGAAGCGGTAAAATAGTCAACTGGCAGCTGCGTCTGTGACTGGAAATAGCAAGCATAAATACCTCAACATGCGATGTGCAATTCACGTTGTGTGAATAACTTAACACGCTAGACTGGGAGACTTCAACAGTCAAGTTACCAACCAGCGGCTATTCATATGCGATTACTGTGGGGAAATCATGGGGAAAATAAAAAATAACCTAACACTAAATACTAATTAATTTAGCCTGGCCTATTAGGCTTACACGCAGAGTAGAATGTCCAGCTTGTTGATAGAACTGAGAACTTATGAAAACGCCAAGACGTGGGGGGGGGAATTAAACAAATATTGTGCCCCACGGTTGACTTCTGCGAACCGGGGACCTCGAACTGAGGGGCTTGTTCCGAACAACACAGGTATTACCCATGAACCCTTACACCCCTACCTCGGCAGGTTAAACACACATTTGAAAACATACATAAACGGGGGGAAAACTGTAACCGAAAAAATATGCACGCTCAGGACAGCTTATCATCATGGACAATAAACTCCTGCCATTAGAAACGGCTGGGACCGGATTCTGAGGCTTAATCCCACACCATCACACAAGCCTCCATCTGTTGCCTCAGAGCTGAGTGCTGGAGGGCTCCGAGTGCCAAGGACACTGTAGCCGGGGGGTAGCGCAGCCCACTGGTGCCAGGAGCAGAGAGCCACGCTGACCTGGCCTGGGAACCAGGGCCAATAGTGGGTCACCTAGTGCCCTTAAAGGGACTCTACAACAGGGCAAAGGTAATTGGATGAAAAGGGTCACAACCGCGTACTGGTTTTGTGCTCAGGCAGATATTGGACATTGGATTTTATTCAAGCTATCCTCTCTCTAACAACCAATAGGAAAGCCTGCAATTATATCTGCATAAATATCAAAAACAATGTCCTGCCCATATTTTTCCAAACCAAGACATCTGCATGCTAAATACTGCATACTGAACAGCCATCTGAGTAAATCATGTCTACAGCCCTCGTAGTAGTAGCCAACGTGCACTGGCAGTCATGGTGTTTGTCCGTAAAACTGGGCTGCAGACCTCCATGGCTACAGGCTGCAGTCGCCCCGACAGCCGGCCAGGGCGGTGCAGTTTGATTGGAGATGAGGCCTGTCATCTCCTAGGCTAGCGGAAGCAGAGCCGCTGAGCACATGCTGTCATCACCCACGTTACGCAACAAGGCAGCACTTAAGACCGCCGCGGCACAACAGCCAGGCCACGCTCAGTATGCAGCGTAGCGATGTCTCAACAAATTGGCTTAGACACTACAGACAGGGGAGCTTCTCTTGAAGGGAGTTTCACAGCTCTACTTTCACCAGAGAATCTAATGGAAGACGGGATCCAATATACCAGATGAAAGCTGAGCTGTCGACTTTAATCTGGCTTTACATGGTCGTTTCTCTCTTTCTGCAAATCGTGCACTTCAATGAACGGATATGAAAAATATGACTGTTATTTCTAATGTGAGATGATGTGAGGTCAGATATGTAGATTTTTATATTTACTTACTGCGTGTGTGTGTGTACAAGATGTATATACAAATTATATACAAAAAGTACAACGCAAAATTATTCATAATATTTGTAAACATTATTGGCGGTTAGATGTGTGTGTACAGAAGGGACTAGCCAAGAGGAATGGGTAGACAGACAGGACAGACAGACAGACAGACAGGACAGGGCAACCCTGAGTGACAACAGCAGCCGATGGCCTCGCTGTCATCATCACTGCACAGGATGAACCAACCTCTTTTTCTCTCATCAAGCACACAGACTCCAATTAACCTCACTTTAAACTTGAGGCTCAATCCAATCTATGCGAGCCGTGGAGTCTTACCTTTTATTTCTATGGTTGCATTGGCATTTGGCGCAATGGAAAAAGTGTAAACACACATGTATTCCCCCGAGTCGTCTGCCCTCGGCTTTTTAATTCTGCAAGAAATCACAAATTAAGTGAGGTTAGGCGAGATTAGATTAACATTGTGGAAATGTCAAGACAAATTTGTTGAAACAAGTTATTTTTCCCACCAACGTGTGCTCTGTTTATGTTTAAACAACGATGGAAGATAAATGGAACACTCAGAGACAAATGTTGGCATTCTGTTCTATGAGACGGCGTTCTGTTAGATGGTGTTCTGTGAGACGGTGTTCTGTGAGACGGCGCTTCAAGGTTCTGCAGAGATATGTTAGAGCCGGCACACTCACTTCAGCTGGGGTCATGCATTAGTGGATTACTCAGATGCAATGTGACAGGGTATTGCCCAGTGGTCTCATCAAGAGGCTGGGGAGAGTCTGTGGGACGTCTACGGGGGCGGAAGTTGCTGGGTTTTCAGAGGGGCTTCTCTGACAGATGCCCTGAGAGGGCCGGGCCACTACAGAAATGTGTGTCTGGACTATTTTCACCCAAGGCCTTGGCAACGTGCTTGTTCTTTCCATTTCCAAAGCAGATGGAAGGAACCATTTAACACTACGAGTGCCAAAGCATGTTTTCATTATTTATTTATTTAGTTATTTTTTATAATTGAAATAACTTTGCTGCTGTGAAAGCGACCAACTTTTTTTTTATTGATGAAATTGTGGTATATGTACAGTGAAATCAATTATCAGTAAATATGATATTCAATATGTAAGCCCTTCAAAATACAAAATGTGGTATTTTGATGATTCTTAAGGCCTGACTAAACTCAACCAATGCATAATTATTTCATGGTATTTATCTAATTGAATGATTACACTAACGTAAACAAAAAACTACGGTAAATACGTTCTCTGGCAGCATTGGTTACAGAGGGCCTGGCGCTCGTGGTGTTAAAGGTTTGTTTGGGGGTCAATAGCCTCTGACAAACACACTAGCTTGTCAGTTCGGTTGTGAGGGACTGGACTATCGATTCCTCACCTGTACTCTGTACTCCTCTGTTCAGTCCTGGTGTCTGAGATCTCCTCTCCGTTCTTCATCCAGAAGCTCTCCTCGTGGGGACTGTGGGCGCCGGTCAGGTTGCACTGCAGTGTGATGGGGGGCCCGTGGGACGCCGTGGGCAGGATGACCTGATCGGAGGCATTGATACTTGGCTCTGAAACACAGAGACAGCCAAACCTTATCACAGAACTAAGGCTCAACGCTGTGCTATGTCTTCCTCACACAACTCTTGCTGTGAGCGACCTGTGTGGGAGGGGGGAGGGGGAGGGAGGGCGGGAACAGAAAACAAAACACACACAAAACACATGTAAACACACTTGCATATAAACACAACCAGGACCTGAAGGGAAATAAATCCAACACTAAACACTTCGGTAAATCTCTTCTGCATTTACTACTATTAGTATAGCCTTGTTTTACCTTCATTAGTTAATTATCCTTAAAACATCTAGTGCACTAAGCCTACTGTACATATGTTTGATCATGCCTTAAAAGTGATTGGGCCCCAGACACTGCCATACTCACCTTCAGCTAGGGTACAGTGGAGGAACACACTTTGAACAAATGGGGAAGAGAAGCTTCTAGCTAGTGCAGGGGAACACTCAGGGACACATTTAGATGTAAATCATTTGTGAATATACATAACTGCTACCAAATATGAATAGACCTAACAAGAATTATATCAGAAGGACATGAGGAAAATCATATATATTTTTTTTTTTACGAAAAAAAGACTTAGAAACTTAAAGACTTAAAAGATAACACTATTATCTTAATGAAATGCAAATACAGTAATAGCCTTAGCATTCCCTATAAGTACACTCACATTTAGTTGAACTCAGGTTCTAAATGACGTGCACGTCAGTTCAATCTGTGTAATACATGTGCAAAGGTGTTCATTACATCACAGACAACGACGGCAAGTTCCCGCTTCAACTATTAAATTAAACCGCACAGGTCAGAGATGTTAGATAATCATAGTGCTGTGAAAGGCTTATGTGAGTCATGGCAATAAAGGCGTTTAAGGCACAGTGTATCTGATTTAGAGCAGCAAGCTCTTTTACACCAACTGAACCATATAATGTCGTCATTATGCCCAACTCATAGCACCAGCAGTGAGCAGCATTAGTGTTTACCTAATATTATTTATTTATGTTTTATCAAATAGACCCTGCAATACCTTCAGGAAAAAAGTGGCCTTTAAAAAAAAAAACATTCAGATTCAAACAAAATTATGCAGAACATATGTGGGTGAAATAATGAGGGAAATGTGGTCTGCATGGTGCATTAGGTGTTCAGTCGTATGACTGACTTCCCGACAAATAGAACCCTGTAATTCAAACCAAAACACAAGATAAACAATAACACTGAGCAGACTGAGGGACAATGGAGGTTGAATTAATAGTACAACAGAACATGGATTTTTTTTTTTTGGGTGAACAAAAATAAAACTGACAACATCTCCACTGCTACCCTATGGCCACCGCTACAGGAAGTAGCCCATCCACTAACAGCCTGTGTTGGTTAGCAGCAGAGAAACATTAGGGTCCATTTCTCAAGGACGTTCAGAGAGGCAGGATGTGTCATCAGTGAGCATAGCACACACTCTGCCTTGGAGTAGTGAGGAGAAAGATCCCTCCCCCTTCTCCAGGGCGGGCCTACCATGGCAACCATGGAACCCCAGAGGGGAGGAGCAGGGAGGAGGAGCATCGTAACCTACTATTGGCTGCTGCGGCTAGCATAACCCCCCTAGTAAAGGAGACGGAGGGGGATGGGGATGGGGAAGGGGGAGGGGGGGAGGGAGGTCCCTGGGCCTGGCGAGTGACTTATATTAGCATTCATGGCACCTTCTCCTGCAGTTCTGTATACCCAATAGCCAGAGGGATCTCTCTGTCTCTCTCTCTTTCTCTCTCTCTCTGTCTCTCTCATGAATGCCACTCACCTCACACAGTGTGGGCCTTGTATAAATATGCATAGACATATATCATTGGGCATTTGCATTGGGCAAGGAAGGCACAGTGGTCCGCGGGAGGTTTCCCCAGAAGGTCATTTGTAGGACACCTGCTCAAGGGAGAATGATTCAGTGAAAAACAAGTCATGCAGACAGTGACCCACTTGGCCACCTCTGTATTTATGGCTGTATACAACCATTATAGCATCGGCAGTGACATACTCATTAGATTGTAGTACACTCCAGGATGACCTATATGTGTACCTCTGGAGGATGGTGCCAGGAACTGTAATGTCTTGCTGACACAGAGAGGATGTTTGCCCACATAATCCTTATGTTGGGCCAATGCATCCCCGTCTCACAATAAACACAACGACACGCGGGTTTGGCGGTTATTAAAAACCGAATTGCATTGTTGTTGGTTTTTGTACGATTAAATATTTATAATATTTATTAAGAAAACTGCCTGCATTAGGGAATAAATTATGTACCTAAAGCTACAGTAAAATCTTAGCCAACCACAGATTATAATGAAGGACCACCAGAAGGCTAGGACAAGACAGCCACATATTTGAACACATTCCCCGACAACAAACTATACATTATCAGCTCCATAGGTTCAGTATGTATAGCCTGTTATATACATGTAATAATACAAACATATTACATGTATATAAGGACGTTGACTCTCAGTAATGACAGAATATGTTGGGTGACAAGAGGTCTCTGACTCTGACATAGAAAATGTAGTTTTTTCTTTTTAAGAAATTAATATCTGCACACACTTGTTGAGTTTGTGTGATACATTTTGTGATACAAGTGATACATTTTATTTAGGGTAACACTTTACCTTACAGTCCCCTAATTGCCTGGTAATTATTTAAACAATACATAGTAACTGCGTAATTGCATGTTTTTTTTACTCAACAATTACTTTAATTTGGGATTCACTGTAGAAAACAACAGGAAGCATCGATTTTATGCGTGTTGTTACCAATGTTGTTGAATTATGTCTAGTAGTTTAAGTACCAATTGTTACCATGTGAGTTCACAGTAAATACCAGGTAAGTACTAGTGGTAATAAGACTGTAAAATAAAGATATAAATCCAATCATTATCGTCAGTAGTAGCTTAGTCAGTGTAGCGCCAGTGTAATGCAGTTCGGCTAGACAGCATGGTAAACGAATGTGTAAGACAGCCTGATAGGCTGCTAATGCTTACAGGAGCCGGAGAGGAGCAGACTCCTCTAAGCCTCTGAGAGTGCCTGCCTGACTAAAAGACATTCCACATATCCCTGTGCTCCACTGGGCGGGGTGCTGAAGCGTGCACAAATTAAAAAAAGGGTCCAGTTGACATTCAGTGTGTTTGAATGTTTGTGTGCGTATGTACAGCGGAGGGGGAGAGGATATAATGTCATTACTGATTCACGGTCAAACACTTAACGGCTAAGAAGGCACAAGGTCATCCAATACACAGGGTGAGTCTGGAGAGAGAATGTCTGCCGCAGCAGTTACACCTCTCTCTCATATGTAGAAAAGGAAAAGAGACACGGAAGACCCTAAAAAGGGTCTCGTCCTTTTACTGGACCGTCCCGCACGCATTTGCAAACAATTGCAGATATTTAGTTTTGCGAGGCATGACTTTAAAACAGGGGCACTCTTTCCACCTGAACGGCCCCTTCCTTGTGTCTTCTTACGTTCCCATCTACCCCTTCCCCAGGACGAAATGCACAAACAAAAGCAGCACAACTTCAAAGCACCGCAAGGCCTAGGCTACATGTTGCAGACAGCGCAGGATATTGTCAGGCTTTGAAGTAAATAAAACAACCCACGCAACGCAAGAGACGCGACAAAATTTGAACACAAAGGAAAATAATCACAACAAAATCCAGAAATAAATGGATGAAATTAGGCTTTTGAGAATAGGAGGAAAAAATAAACAAAAAGCTGTCGTAGGACACATGAGACAGAGGAGGAACAGAACAGCCAGGAATGGGCTATATGTAGGGTGGGAGAGTTTGGTGTGGAAGGGGAGAGGGTAGATGGACGAGACTGGGGAGGTTTCTGGGTTTGTGGTCATCTACAACCAGACGCTCAAGGGGTTTTGGGAGAGGCAAGAAGTCTACTGAATTGTGAGAGTCCTCAAATTCTGCAAGGGAGGGGAACGGAAGGAGCCATCAAAATAACAGAACAAAAAACACGAAAGGAGGTACTGATATAGGAGGTAATACGGTAACGAAAACTATGTATAATTTATTAACAGAAATAAAAACAAAAGGTAAACGTTTTAAAACGAACAAATAACAACAAGTGGTTGGTGTTTTTTTGTTTTATTTCTGTCTGGCCAGTGCTAATTGTGGCGCAGATGGACTCTCAAACGGGTTTTTACGGAGTGGGGGTGGTGGGACAGGGGTAGTTAGTTCGTCAATCAACTAGGTACTACAGGACATAGACCACTCACTTAGCAGCACCGAAATGGTGGCCTGGGCGCGGATCCAGGTGATGGCGGGGTTTTGGCGCAGGTCGTTGCGTCGCGGGTCGTTGCTGGCCCGGCACTCGTAGGTCCCGATGTCCGACAGCTTGAGGTCCGTGATGCCCAGCACACTCACCCCGTTGTTACCATAGGCCGTGTTGATGGACACCCGGCGCCTGCGGGCGCCGTCCCACAGCTGCTTGAAGGAGTCGGCCCGGTTGATCTCGGCGTACCACCATTGGATCTCTGGGGTGGGATTACCGACCACATCGCAGTACAGCTCAAAGGTGTCCCCCGTGAGCTTAGTCTCAGACATTGGCGACTTCACAAACCCAGCTGGGGAAGAAAAGTGTGTTGGGGGGGTGGCAGGGGAGGAGAGGGGGGTAGAAGAGGGGTTAGAGTGGAAGGGAGAGGATGGAAAGGCCAGGAAATAAAAGAAAGGATCAGTTGGAGAAAAAAAAGAGAGGATGATTAAAGGCAAATCAAGAAGAAGCAAGCCACAAAGCATAAGTGGGTGGAAGAGGAAAAAAAAAAACAGTTGAATATAAGAAAGACAGGATAAAAGAGTAAGAGATTATGTGAGTGAGGAAACAAGTTAATGGCCCCTGAAACCCAATGTGTCGGATGTTACTCGATCACTCCCCTGGCCCGCTCAGGGCCCCGCGACCTTCGGCCGAGGACAAAGCCACCCAAACCTAGTCCCTGTCATCAAGCTGAGAGGAAGTAACTGCCACCCCTGAGATCTCCTCAGGTTCTAGGATGATTACTTCACCAACATTCTGGATCGCTGCTCTCACAGCTAGTCTTCAAGCCTTTCAGAAATCATGATATAACACTATATATTCAAATATTTAGCCAAAATCTAATTCATCCTTTTTTTTGTGGAATTCAGGGAGATAATGATTCTATTTCAGACATGGATTCCGACAAATTATCCCATAGGTGGCTATCTGACTGCTCACAACAGCAACCAAAACACATCAAGAATTTCAACATCCTCAAAGGAAACTGACACAGGAACTAAAATGCATCAGTTTCGAGTACAACCGTTGTGACACAAAGCTCTGCTGTTGAGACACTTCAGCTCAACTATTGGTGAATAATAGCTCACATAACAACTCAGTCTATCTATGCGCCTTTCATTATCTTGTCAAGTCACTGAGTTTTCCCTCCCAATTTAGTAACCTTTACTTGGAAACAGGAGATTCCACAGTTGCCTTACAAACTAGGACAAAGGGAAGTAGTGCCTATGATTGGGATCCCACAGAAAAGGGAAGTCATGTTGTCAAGAGTCACGTGACTGACTTCTCTGAATTACTGTAGTTCTTCTGGTGCCTCGAGTGCCCCCACGACATCCCCGGGGACCATATTTGGAGGTCGATTCAGGTGCCGCATGTCTGCGATTGAAATATGCAAGTGCTCTAAGCACCAACAAGACTTGGTACATGCCTGTTTCTGTCAAGAAGCATAGAGGTGTTGAGATGCATTGAGCATGAAGAAGCTGAAATGACAGTGGAGCTTGCTTTAAGCCGCCCATGATGACTTTCGGGGGATTTTGCAGTGTATCCTTCTATTGCCAGACATATTCGGTCTGTATCTGCTCAAGTGGGAAACCTGGGTAAGAAATGAGGTCAGCCATAACCGTCATTCAGAATGCGCTGGACTGAAAGGTCAGCAAGTCATCATTACTGGGAGCGTTCTCGTCTGTGCTTGCCGTCTCATTACCTGAATCATGCTATGGCTCCACGGTAGTCAGCCCTGAGATTTATTCCCGGAGGTCATTTCCAGGTCTCTTGAAAAAGAGGTTTTATCTCAATGAGACTAACCTGGATAAATAAAGGTTACATAAATCACTGTCCAGCCTTCTAATCAACTCAGCCTAATGCCACTCCACCTGGACCACAGGTTTCATGCTGTGTGGTCTGCAATGTCTGCCTGTTCTCCTCCATTCACTTGTATTAAACAACACTAACCTATGCAAAAAAAAAAAAGTCATATTAAATAAACGGGATCCTATAGCACTGCAGCTAACGATTGCATTATTGACATCATGGTTTCTCAAAACATTGTTCAAACATTATTGCTCTTTTGCCCCAAGCAAAAACGAGGCCCTACAGTACGTGTGCTCAGGTGAAAGACAGAGAAAGACCTCTCCCTAGACGTTTCTTGGCCAAAAGGCCCTGACCAATGCCAAGGGCCGGAGGAGAAGAGAGAGAGCTGGTGAGTTCTCTGGTGCTTTTTCTAGTGCCCTACTACAACAGATTACAGGCCCTCCCAGACCTGCCCAACCTGCTCACCAGCTATGTATCATCAGCACATAAGCTGGTGGGGGAAGGTTACTAAGCGACCGGGGCTGTCAATACTGCATTCAAAATGAGCTGGGTCTCACATTTTCACAATTTACGACACAGCCTCAATATTAAGCTGATAGATTTGGCAAATAATTATTTGAGAAACCGTGTTTACACTGTCGTTAATTTTCCATGTTCGCTCGACTCAGATACCCGTTGTAATTTCCTTCCTGTTAGAAATGCAGTGTTTACACAGCAAGAGCCGGTATGCTCAGCACACACCAGTTAAGTCCAACACCACACTACCCGGGTCCGCCAAATCAAGACGTTTCACACACACAACGAAACAAGGGTGTAGATGGGAAGCAGTTCTTTGAGCAACTATAGTCGGTGAGTCAGAGCCAACTGCAAATAAAGAATGTTGGGTGTGGTGGACGCAATCCAAACTGGCTCACAGAGAGGTCCGATCCCTCTGCCAGGAGGTAACTGGGCCTCCACCAGACTTATCTTCCTGCCCGGAGCCCAGGGACGTGAAGAGTAATTAGTATTTGTGTCTTTCTCTGGAAACATCTGGGCCCATCCAACCCGCCCACCCCCATCACCCCAGAGGGTAAACCCCAGCCAGCCTGCCTGCCTGCCTGTCCATCTACTCTGCTAAATCTGCCAACTTCTTCTGGACCCGTAGAGATGAAAGAATTGGACCAAGCCCACATCCACTCTTTTAAAGGACAACAGAGAGTGATAGGAGACAGTGGTGCAGCTGTCACATATACGAGAGAGTAGACTGTGTGTGTGTGTGTGTGTGTGTGTGTGTGTGTGTGAGGACATTAGAGTCGTTAAAGTCGTTAAAGGCACACCACCAGTTTCCTAGGTGTCGCAGGAATGATTCGCTAAGGAATCATAAATAGCACAGTCAATGAATCACAGGCTTCATCATCTTGCGCACTAGTGTGGGGGGGAGGGGGGGGGATTGATCCCCTGAGGACTGAGGGTGTTGCACAAATCACCATCATGCTGCCTCTGAGTCAGCCAGTCGCCCACAACCTGCCTCCCAGTCCCACAACACAGACAGCAGCAAGAAAAACCCAAGGGCCATTGCACTGGTTATGTGCAGGACATTTTGGGGTGGGGGGGGGGGGGGGCAGGGATATGTGTGTGTGTGTGTGTGTGTGTGTGTTTATTACCTGTAGGTATTTATAGGGGAAAATATCTACACACCTGGCTATATTTTAAAGTATGGGTGACTCAGTTTGTATAAAAACACACTCAATGGAGAAATGGATATACTAAACGTTGATATAAAAAATTGCGAGCATTGCACACCTAGCAGTAGTAATGTGGTGAGTCACAGCTCTTATCCAGTATATACGACTATTAAAGGACAATCACGTCTTAATCTGGGTAAGAGGTGTTACAGTCAGCTGAGCGCCGGAGGTTTCACAAAGGCAGTAGTAACTGATTCACTTCTGCGGGTGGAAGGATGGATGATGTATTCAACGCTGCTCTTAACACATCCACGAGTGGGCGGCTGTACAGGTTGCCTCATTCATTTTAACACATCACCAAAAAACCGACATGCATGTGTTAGAAATGGAGCTGAGGTGAAAACTGCAGTTAGCAGTGCAGCAGCAACACCAATGAGGGATGTGGTGACCTCTGACCTCTCACCACATGTCTTGACTCACATGACAGTCATACAACTGTAAATACTTTAGGGGGGGGGGGGGGGGGGGCTGCCACTCTCTGCCACACAGAGAGAAGGCACAACTATATGAATGAGATTTAAATCCCAATAACCCCCATCCCAGGCTGAAACGAGTTAATCCCCACTCAACCAGCAAACACTGATTAACCCTTTCAGAGGTCAACATGACAGAGAACACTGTCCCTCCGGTCAAAGCCAGCAGTGTTTAGATATGCCACAGGGCTTATCACCAACATCACCACAACACCACATGGCAAGGATCAAAGCAGGGGAGCTTCCTCGCTGGACACACTGATGACTCAAACTGCAACCTCAAATAATCTCTCACATTTAATACTCCAATACCCCTATACTACAACATATCAGCATTAAGTACAGTACGATGTCTCGACAGTAAGGGTGTGAAGAAAAAAACTCCTGCACAAACGTTCATCAGAACCAATGTTGCGGTCAGAAAGCCCTGGTGAAGGTCTCCTGGCGGAAACATCCGGTTCTGATCCGGCACGCATTATCCAGTAAATGCAGTCCTCTATATTTATGTTTTTTTTCTCTCGGCTAACATTTCATTTTTCTCTGCAGTAACGGTGTAACATAGCAGAGTATCTCCCGTTCAGGTCCCAGAAGCAGCAGCTAAATCTGTGCTGTCTTTGAGGCTGTGGGATGCTGTTACTGTCGGTGCTGTGTGTATCATGTTTCACAGTGGGCTGCCGTGACTCAGTGGAAGAGCTGGCTCAAGTCCTACAGCACATTTTCCGGTCTAACAGATGTACCCTGTGCCCAGAACATGGACAACAGTACAGTATGGATATACACACAGTATGACCCTACACTACCTATACCATACCTTGCAGTTCTATTAATATTGATGGAAACGTGAGTAAAGCCTGGTGAATATATAGTATAGTATATGTGTATTACCATCTGTGCCTCTCTATCCTTCTCTTCTGTACTGTAGGTAAGCCCCCACCAGTTTGAACCTCTAAGTCCACCAGGACATACTGCTACTGTGTATCATCAGGGGTCTCCACCAAGAGATTAGTAATGTATCGGACAGAACAGTCTGTTCTCTGAAACAATGAAATATTGGGGCAGCTGGTTTTCTCTTTAGGATGTAATCTGATACCGGGGTTTTTATGGTGTAATCTTTAAGCATGACGTTCTACCGCTTGGGTTGGAGGAAACTCCTCTCTTTCTATACGTTTTTAAACTGTGTTTGAAACTCATTTAAACGGTCGGAGCATGTATACGTGTGTACGGCTCGTCCTGACCGGTCGTTAATAAATCTTGAATAAGAGTGTTTGTCGTTTGTTCTAATCAAATCAAAGTATATTTATCATATACACAGGATAAATAAACTTTGATTTGATGTTGAACATCGATTGACCATCAGACTCAAATCCCCCATCAATTGTTAGAGCCACCTTTTCACATACAATAGTTTGTCAATGGATAATGTTGCCTGGCGCAGATGACTCAATCAAAGAGCGTATGTTTAGTGGTAAGAGCTGGGTCTGTCACAGAACACTGGCGGTCTGTAGTGTTGAGACACACAGAACGACTACCAGCTTCACTGCTAGGCGTGATGAAATCGTTTGAGTTTACAGCTTTGTATCACACAGTAAAATAACCTATCTGTAGTTGTTTTGTTTGCTTGTTTGTTTGAAGGGGGCTGTAGTATTTATGCTTGAAGACAGCTTATGTCCCCAGTTGGTAAAAACACGTCAAAGCTAATCACATTTACTAAAGGGGGGGTCTCCTAAACGCTGTGTGTCAACTCACAAAGAGAATATCAGGAGGACATAAATGTGCTTAACTACAGATGGGATGTTAAATTGCTCATCCGGGGGAGATTATGCACGGTGCAGTTGTGCCATAAGTAGGCTCTTCAGGTCAGAGAATCCCCCACTCATATCCCTCATGCATAAAGAACACGTCCCTTTAAAGAAGACGCCGTAGCTCACGTGCGCCCGGTCCGTCTTCAGAATGATGTGTGCAGCAGCTGTGCTCGGTGACGCAGTCCATTAAGAGTTAATGGATTCACTTTCACAAAAGGAGGTTAAAGCCACAGTTCTCCGTGCTGTGTCTCGGTGCTATAAATAGAATCTCGGAGCAGAATGGACCCGATGCTATTTGCAGTCCCCCCCTTCCCTGATATCTGTTGCTGAATCTGGCCCTCGACAGTGTCTCCCTGAGCAAAATGGAATAATAGCTCCCAACTCCCTCTGCTTCACACAGGCAGTGATTACATCTCCTTCACTTAGAATTACACATTCCCCTGTCGTCATTGTCAAATCAGGAAATATCACTGATGAAATCAGACACTAGAAAATGAAGACCGACACATTATATTGGATCCGTTTGACCGGAAATTTGACGAAACGCGAATTAATCTGTTTTGGGTGGGGGGATGTGTGTACTGTGTTTGTGTGACCAAACAACATAAGGCCTTGAATCGTCTTTTGATCGTCTTTATCCTGTCACTAGTTCCCTAGATATCAGACACCACCGTCTCAACCTGACAGTGCTGTACAGTGAGGAGAGGTGAGGCTTCCCTCGTCAACAGTGGCCAGGCTCAGACGCACAGTGACAGGGTGGCACCAGCCTGTCTCCCAACGCTCCCCGGGGAGTCTCAGCGGAGCCCTCCGTGCCGCTCTGGGGCCAGGGAGTGGGCACCAACACCGGGCAGAGACTAACAGCAGGGCTTGGGCTGCCTTCACTTGGGCTTTACCTAACAATAGAGGGCTTATTTAGGCATTTGACTGTGTGGATGGAACCATCAAAGCTTGTCCCTCATACACACACACACACACACACACACACACACACACACACACACACACACACTTCAACCCTGCAGATCAATGAGTGGTACAGTAGTGAGGTGTGGAGCCAACGATGGATCTCTATCCACTCTGAGTGACTGTGGCTTATAACTAGTGGCATGTTCATATTGTAATATACATCAATACGTTCCCTCGCGGTCAACGTTGTGTTGTCAGATGTGACAATTAGTAGCTCTCGTTGGCAGGCAGGCAGAGCATGCCCAAGCCTGTGTGGTGTGTATAGATAGATGGCTCCTAGTCTGTGTACCCCCTCTGGGTACCAGTGGTGATAAAGTGATTCACCAGGATTGGATGTCAGGGACATTTCAAGAGACGGGAGCACAGAACACATAATGATGGGTAGCACTGGCATGTTATTATGTTAAGTGATGTCTCCCGCAAACTTGCCCCTTGTGACTGCTGGGCTAAAACACATTAATAAGGCAGAGCAATATGCAGTGATACACAATTAACGTTGCTCCGATTAGACAGTCAATGACCAACAATGCACGTGACTTCATAAGAGGCTTGGTGGAAGTCTGCATAGAACGCTGCATTGTATTGAATCTCATTGTATTTGAATAGAGGGGACATGAACTTGGATGACCCCTGAGGAGACCATTGAAAAAGCTGATGCCAAGCTGGTGCCGTCATTTGAAAGTGATGCAGTTTGTCTCAGTCAACTCCACTGATTCAAACGGAGCATGTAGGCCTCACACAACAATGCAGGCTGTGTGTGTGGGGCGGGGGGGGGCTGAGATTGTGTCATGACCTTTCTAAATATCAAGACTGTCACTAACTATCAATGGTTGCCTTTTAATACTCATGAAATGTAATTTCAGATGATTCTTCCTCTCTGACACATGCGCTCAGGTGTACACACACACACACACACACACACACACACACACACACACACACACACACACACACACACACACATATACACACACACACACACACACACACACACACACACAACACAACACAGTACACTGACCACTTACATTGAAAACCAGATGATTTGATGTGTTTGTTGTTAAGCAAGGAGAGTCCTTGACAATCCTGAATCGTGCATCCTGTTTGGCAGGTTCTTAAACTATCTGTCTCCATTATGCCTGGAATGTCAACTGCTAATGCATGGACCTCTCAACAGCATAACGTACAGTAGGCCCACAGGCCGTCGTATTAAATACAAACAAGGCGAGTCAGCAATTTGTGCGTGCAATTATCTTTTTACTAATTAAGACAATAATCCAAAGCCAGCTGACTGTCTATGGATATATTACAATGTATCCAAAATATCACTAATCAGAGACGATAAGGAAGCCCAAACGTGCAGGGTAAACTTAATAAGCACACACAACACAATACTCTGGATATTACCTGTACTTATCTAGTTTAATTTCAGTTGTCTGCATTAGGTTGATATAAAAAAGATCGGGAAATTATTTCTGCGCAGGAAAATGGTCACGGAAAATATGAACACTCTCAATACTGAGACGACCAGAGTTACATAAACAGATTTGTTTATCTAAATAAATACTGTACTGCGATGCAAATGCGCCCATGCCCCTCATATTCAACATGGTGAATTGACAGACGCCCCCTTCCTCAAATCTTTCAAAACCATGTCTTCGAATTACAATTCCTCGAAACGATTATTACTGTAAGTCACGGTGCCTGACTTCGACTGAGTACAATCGCCCGGGCATGGTCACATCTCGATTCTTACCGTTCTGAGACGAAACGTAATGCAACATCAAGTTTCCAAAAAGGACCACCGCCAGCATCACTGCGTTGGACTGCATTCTTTGGGTTAGAAAAGAGGACCACGGACCAGGCAGGACGAATGTAGGAGGAGAGATATTAATCGCGGGAATTAGAGATATTGTCTAGAGGTACATAGCAGAGTGGAGCAGAGTTCTTTTATAGTGGTCCACCAAATCTAAAAAAGACAACGTTGAAGAAAATAAAGATATGTTTGTATGACAAAGGCAACAAGGTAAGGTCCGGGTCAGGCCAGCGGCGGCTCAGGGATGCCGATGTAGGGCCATAGACTGAGAAGCCTCCTTCATCGGATTGCGAGGAGAGGTCTTTCGATGTCAGTGAGAGCGTCCGCAGTTGTAGTTCTGAGGGATCAGAGATGCGCAGACCGATGCGCATTGGCGCCAAGAGAACCAAGGCCCGGTAGTGCCCAAAATAAAGGTGCGCGAACATTAAAAATGTATTCCAAACACGGACGGATTCTTTTATAGCCTATATTACATGTTGCTTCTAAGCACATTCAAGTTGTGTGTGTGTGTATATATATATATATATATATATATATATATATATATATATATATATATATATATATATATTTGACTGGCAGCCCGTAGAAAAAGGATGGATCAAGCAAGACACGGGATCACGCACTGTAAAAACCAGGCGCGCTTACACGCACGCACATGCGCACGCGCACAAACACACACACGCGCGCGCTTAGTAGTAGGCTGTAGTGTAAATGAATAGGAATTCCTTGTGCCTCAAATGAGGGGTGATGGTGAGCATTACTATATTGTTTGTTGTGTTAAGCAATTATTTGCCAATGAAAGATGCTCTGTTAAGTAAGAATGACGAGGAATGCATAGGCCAACAGTTTCCCTTCAGTACTCCACCTGCCTGGAGGGCAAGTCATTATGTGGATTTATGTCCCCCGGTGTCCTGCAACACCCATAGGCTCCTCCGTTCTAAATCCATGGGAAATAAGCCTGTCTGCCTGTCTGCTGTCAGGTTTTGCTGGGGTTGAAGATGGCAACTCCCTTGTTGTAGGAGCTTGTGTGTCCGTCAAGCTGCCCTCGCAGCAGATCAGGATACACTGTGGCTATAGGCTATCACTGCGGTAGATCAATCAGAGACCCTAACATGGCCTCCAGTAAGCCTCCACACTCTGGAACTGCGGTGTTACATGGGCGACCTCATGTGGCCATTCATGGCAGCGCAGAATTGAACCAAGTCATGAATGTTGTGTGAACATTATTAGCAGTGGGTGAAATATACCTGGGTCTAAACAGTGCTGAATGGAAACAAACACATGAGGGTGATTGATAAAAAAACCCAGCTGATGTCAAGAGGGCCACACTGTGTTATTGTGTATAAACATTTATTTTCCATTTCTGGAACACAGTTCATAATAGTCCAGTCAACTAAATGTGGGTGCCAACTGCGACCCCACTACGAATGTCCACTGCACTGTGAGTATTTGTGTGTTGGAGGGCTATCCTAAATGGCTGTTCTTCTCACCCAATAGCAGAACAAACTGGACTTCCCTCCACTTTACTCTCCTCCCTCTAGTTTGTCTGTGGAAGAGTACGTTTAAAATGTAACCCCACCTGAATCCTCTCGCGAACCAATCGGTTGGAGAAATGTCAGAGCAGATGACACACCCTCCTTTGTTCAAAACCAATGAGAGTGGAAGTGTGGCATTTTGCCCGAGGGAAAAACTTACCCCTAGATGTGTTAGTCACGCATCACTTAACTGTTGCCAATGTGTTCACATCGGTGGACCCTCTGTTGGGCTTTTTACCTCTTCTACTCTCATTTTTTGGTCTATTTAGTATGGAAAGTAGACAACAATGGCTTACCAGACTGAAAAATGAACTTAGCAACAGCCCGCTGGTCTCAAATGTGGCTTTCGGCTTTATCCTCATGGGACTAGAGAAGTTGGTGGAGCTGGAGTTTGAGTGTCCTTGCAATCCTAAATGGAACGGAGTGTTTTCATCTGCCTTCTTCATCATCCCCGCCGTCATGGCCTTCACGCTGATGCTGATCATCCAAGGATGCAAATGCGATACGTGGTGCAGGAAGACTGTGAACATTTCCAGTTTCGTCCCTGCCGTCGTGTGGCTGATCTTGTTGTTCCTGGACGGCCAGTACTTTGCCTGTGCAATGACAGACTGGAAGGGCAGATTTGTCCTCGTCGATAAAGCGGCACCACAGAAATGGTGTGAGCCAACTAGTGAGGGAGACGTCACGCCGCAGGAACTCATGCTCCGCTCGCAGCAGCTATTTGTCGTGTCTCAGGTCAGTTGAAACTTTCATAACAAGCGCACGTTTCATTCCATGTATGTCACCTATGGCTGTAAGGTGGGATGGTGAGATGTGAACAGAACCTCTCACTCGTAAAACAACACCCATGGATAATTGTAACCTGTAGCGACTCATACCTGTCTCATGGTGTCGGGTGACGTAGTGATGTAAGTTGATTGTTGCTAAGTGTTGTTGTTTACAAAGACGGCGATGCATAACCTCGGTTTCATTTCGAATGTTGTTTCCCACATTCACTGTGGCCTCCTGTCTCCCCAGGTTATAGGTATATTTCTCCTCATATTCATCTGTGTGGGACTCATAGTGTATGTGATCAGAGAGAGCTGCCAGCAGGAGGGAGAGATGCAGGACGCCAATGTGGCAGAGCTCACGGTGCTCAGAATGAGCACCCTGCGGACCAGGACGTCATGAGCACCTACCTACTACACCTGCACTCGCTGGGTTCAGCTCTCACCTGCGGAGGCGCTGACCTTTGCCCTTCCGTGTGCTGAGTGCTGAGACTTTTTCTAAATCACCCGGAGAGAGACAGTATCATTTCAAATACTCTGAAAGTTTGTAAATAAGTGGTTTTTGTTTTTTTCTTCTTACTTGGAAATCATCTTTTGCATGTTCAGTGACCCCCCCCCCCCCCCCGCATCAGATTCAGTGCATGTCCTGAAACGGCCTTTCAGTGAGACAGAATTGATATAGGCCTATTAGACACTGCACACATGTTTACACTAAGTGGTGGAGCCAGTCAATTTCCTTTTTCTTCAAAACGACAGTGTATGAACAAGATATCTACTTCCGGTCTCACGTATCTGCCTCACACATTGCAACAGATGTGTTGCATCTGCCTCTGATTCAAGCAAGGGCTCCTCTTATGTCTGGCTTGGGAGAGTCCCTCTCTGGACTGGCCCTCTCCTCCTGTTGTGTGACCCTTCCCCACACTCTCAGACCCCTGACTGGCCCTCTCCTCCTGTTGTGTGACCCTTCCCCACACTCTCAGACCCCTGACTGGCCCTCTCCTCCTGTTGTGTGACCCTTCCCCACACTCTCAGACCCCTGACTGGACCGAACCCAGCCAACCCGCTTAGCTGCCGCTACCCACATCAAAAGGATATCCCTCATTCATAGTAGAAAATGGCTATCTAACTATCAACAGAGGAATAATGTCATGTCTCAATTGTAAGACTTAAATTCTAGTTTTTAGAATGAAAATGGCAAAAATGGCGATGCCAACATTCTGTTTGTACCATGTCTTTTTGTAATAAAGAAATTATTTATTTAATAAAAGAAAAAAGCTCAGGACTTTGTACAGTGATGTTAATCTTGCATAGCTATACCTCCAAATCATGTTGTTCTCACGCCTCCTTTGGAGGTCTGGAGAGATTGTTATTCGCCGATTCCGTCTAAATGGAGCTTTGACTGAGAGGACACATTTTGATTGGCTTTGAGCAGAAGTGATGTTTAGAAAACAATGACCCCCCTCCCCTCTTTCGTTACTCTTGGAAACAGCAAATTAGTATGTATTAGCCTATCAACGTAGCTATTACTTGCAAGCTATATTTTTTAAAATTGACATTGCTGAAGTGGTTTTATTTTTCCTAAAAAAACTACACGTGGGGATCAGTGAAAATTATTGGCTGTTCCGTTTTGAGCTGCCTATTGACTGGTTGGGAGTCTGGCAAGCCTGTTACAGGTTTCCACTCCTCACGAATGCACTTCTGCCTCTTTTCCAACAAGGTGAGAAGAAAGACTGGGAGCCTAGGTCACAGGTCACAGCGATGTAACAGTAACACAATTTAAAATGTGCTGAAAGCTATTTCAGTATGTTCTGTCAGGTGTACAACTGTCTTCCCTATTATAAAGAATAGTTCACGACTTTATACCTTATAGTCAGATGGTTCCTTACCTTGTAAGTAGTCTATGGGCCAGGAGGGGGAAACTGTAATCCATGGTTCAGAGTTGTTTAAATAGCCACTACTAACAACAGCTAACTTTAGCCACAGCTAACAAAAACAATGGGATTGATATTGGTAAAAACAAGTTCAAAATGTGTGGCCAAATCACCTCAAATGAACTCTCTCCCTCAAATAATCTACTTTCAAGGTAAGGAACCATCTGACTATACGTTGTAAGATAGTGAACTATCCCTTTAAGTGCATTGTCCTGCAGTGGCATCAATCTTGCCAGTCAGTAATGTTATAACGTTTGTGTATCCTCAATGAAAACAATTATTATATTCAGACCAGAATTGTTGATAATGCCCTTTTCACAATTATTCTTTTGTTTACACATCCTGACACATAATAATCTGATAACAGCTACACTAGTAATAAGAACACAGTCAATAAGAACACAACTACGTCTACAGAGTGGTAGGAGTCCCAAGGCATTTTGTAGGACTCTGTGAGCAGATGAGCAGCACCCCTGTGTCTCATGACAAACTCAATCCAGAAGAGGGCGCTAGTGGTCTAGTGGTTTTATTGGCTGGTCCCTGTGTAGCCTGGAGAGCCTCTGCGTGTTCAGTCTGTAGGACGGCTAATGTAGTACTTTCTCTACAGCCTCAAGGAAGTTATTGTTCTGGTCTACTGTGGCTATAGATAGAATCTTTCCCGCTCTGCTCTCTTTCAGACAAAGGAGGTTGTCATATTGGTAAAAAAACAGAGGAAGGCCCAGAACAGGGACTCTTGAACTCCATTAGTTCCTCCATGAGCTTAAATTTTTTTACATTTTACATTTTAGACATTTAGCAGATGCCTTTATCCAAAGGGACTTACAGCAAGTACATTTGTCAAGTAAGTGAATCATCTATACATCTGTCATCATAAGAAAAATATATCTATGCTAGGACCAGGGGCTATTGGCAGTCACAATGCTAGAAGAAGGAAGAATTATTTATTATTTTTTTACAGTAGAGACACTGTACAGGGGGGTAGTGGGGATGAAGAGCTCTTTAGGAGGGACAGTCAAGATGTAGGGAGATGGGTCTTTAGACTACAGTGGAAGATAGGTAGTGACTCTGCAGTCCTGACAGCAGTGGGAAGCTCCTTCTACCAGCAGGGCGCCAGGACAGTGAAAAGCCGTGACAGAATAGCGTGACTGCTGCATCCTCGTAGAGGCGGCTTTGCCAGGCGGCCAGCCAAGGTCGAAGAGCGGAGTGATCAGGCAGGGATTTGGGGGCTGACCATTGCTTGCAAGTAGGGAGGGGCTGTTCCCTTTGCCTCCTGGTAGGCGAGCACCAGGATCTTGAATCTGAGCTACAAACAGTCTCATCTTGGGATGTCCTAATAGATCATTCTGTGTTTGCATTGAAGCCCTCCCATATACACTCACTAAACACTTTATTAGGAACACGATACTAATACTGGGTAGGGCATCCCTTTGCTCTCAAAACAGCCTCACTTCTTCGTGGCATTGATGCCACAAGATGTTGGAAACATTCCTTTAAGATACTGGCCCATGATGACATGATTGCATCACGCAATTCCTGCAGATCTTTCAGGTGCACTTTCAAGCTGTAAATCTCCCATTCTATACATCCTACAGGTATTCTATTGGATGCAGATCCGGTGACTAGGAAGGCCACTGAAGAACACTAAACTCATTGTCACGACTTTTGCTTTGTGACATGGTGCATTATCATGCTGGATGTAGCCATTAGAAGATGGATAAATAGTGGCCACGAAGGGTTGCACATGGTCAGCAACAATACTCAAATAAGCAGATGAATAGGATATGTAATTGGGATATGTCCCACTAACTTGTGCAACACGTTAGACCTTGGAATTCAAAGTTTTATGAGCGTGCCAAATGCTTCGTTGTTTTGCCCAGTAGAGGGCAACCGGACAGTAAACAGTTTCACCACTAGAGGGCACCTACATCCCTGTAAGACTGAGCCCTGGCTGTGTTGTCTGCTGCTGGCCAGCAGATGGCAGTACCTCTCTTCCTTGTGTGGTGAGCAGTACCTGGTGTTATGAACTGGTCGGCATCATAACTGATATCAACAGACCTACGCTGTGCATTGTGGCCACAGGTTGAGCCAACTAATAAGGTGGTGTGCTCCTTGGTAATTCATGGTCATCTACAGACGCGGTGATGACAGCCTAGGAGGGTCCTCCCTCCACTGTTTTCCACTACAGGTCCAATGGGGATTAATGGCTATTGAACAGACTGTCGATGAGAACACTCAGCATTGAACTGAGGACCGCAGTCAATACTCAGGGTAACCTTGCCCCTGCTGCATGATCCCGTGTCCCTGGTCACGCGACTGCATGCAGAGGCTCACGATGTTCAGAAGGAGAAGCCAATCCACCACAGTCCTTCCTCAACAACCAGCCACTGCTGTGGTCAATGCAATCAGGTCTTATGCAGTCACATGACTGGTCCACCTGGTAAATCATGGGATTAAATTCTAGATTCCTGGTCAATTCTTGTTCCCCCATCATCCAAAACAACAGCCTCACCCAAGTCTGTCTCCAGTCACAGCTGGGCTCCTGCCTCCTGCCTCCATGTGCCCACTCATAGAAAGGGACACTTCAGTGTGTGGTGGTATTACAATAACACATTTATTTGTACAGCGCTTTTCTCTCAAAGCACCTAAAATGTTATATTGTATTATATATATATTATATATATGATAATATGTTAGAATTATAGTGACAAATTAACCGGTCAACCCGTCTGACCCACCCCACTGCCCTCCCTGTCTACTTGGGGATTGATTGTTTTTGTAAAATGAATGGTTAAGGAAGCAGACATTGGCCCATGACCTATCTATTTAAATCAATGTGGTGTTTATACAATGTATATTTCCATACAAAGCCCTGTTACATTACAGCATAAGCCATTTTGTCTTGAGTACGTCAGATCACATTAAGCTTGGTTGTCAGCACTGCACTCATAAACACCCACTGGACCTGAGGCTGAATGGTAGATGAGAAGAGAGGTGGAGGACGGGGGGAGGATGGGATGAGAGGAAGTGTTCAGAGGTCACCGCCAGACTGATTCATGACTCCGCTGAGGATGCGGAATATAAATATATAAATCAGATGTGCAAAGCAGGTCCTTCTGGCGTCAGAACAGGGTCTGTTTTTATCGTGCCACTGGTAAGGCAGCTGTGCTAATGCAATCATTATCCCGAGGCTGCCTTTATCGAGTGACCCGGGCCAACAAAGTGATATGTCACCACACTGAGTTGGTAGACCTTAAGTTTTCAATTCTGCACTCTGGAGATGTGGGTGCTGGGAAAGGCAAATGGGCATTGACATTCCCTGTAGGATAGGGACCTTTGAGGGGATTACAGTGTCTGTGGATGAAGATGGTGTTAAACAAGGGCAGGCCAGAGACTAGGCCAGGATAGTGGACAGTGGCAAGGCAGGGGTCAGGAGAGCAGGGGATCAGAGGGGAGGGAAGAGGAGAGGAGTCCAGAGGAGGGGAGAGGAGAGAAGGTAGCTGCTCTGAAACTGATACAGCTGCATTCTCCTCTCCTCTCTCCACATCACAAGGCCGGCTAACCTCCCCACCCCCACCTCAATCACTGGCATGATGTAAGAGGGGCCCCATCCCACCGCTTTGTCCTCTGATTTATCAGAGCAAAGGCCACTCCCTCCCAACCATCCTCCCCCTTCTAACTGTTCCTCCACCAACCCCTCACCATCCCCCCGTCCCCTGTCCCCCTCTAACTGCCCCCCACTCCCAACATCCTCCCCCTTTTTAACTGTCTCTCTTATTTCAACTGGTCTGGAGACAGCTGGGCAAACATTGACCTGTATCAGTCCTTTTCCCCAAGACCCCCTAAGCCTTGTTTGCCCCGTAGCTCACCCCCCACTTCCACCTCTCCAGCCTAGCAACTAGACCTGGGGCCCACCCACAGCACACAGGCTCTCTGTGGGACTACATGTGAAACACAGGAATTCTAAACACTCAGGCAAACACACAGGGTCAGGCACAGAGACCAGAGCAGGTTCTGGGATCTGAATGTGTGCGTGAATCTCCCTGAAATTCCATTCTGACTACCATTATGAGCAAAGACAGCAGGGGAGACAGGAGAAAGGATGGTCAGATGAGAAAATGTTCTCTTCTCTTGACGATCTCTCCTCTCTCCTTTTGTGGATTGTCGTGCATTGTCTTGCCCCCGTGTTTAACCAGTGGCGTGGAGTGTGACAATGATGCGTCTGCACACACTGAAATAGACTTTCCCCCTCAAGCAGTTTATGGGAGATTTACAGTACTCCCTCTGGCTGTGTGTCTGTCAGCATGCTGGATGAAGGCACGCTACCGCTCTGCAGGGACCTGGGACCAGAAAGGCCAGATCCAGAGGAAACACATTCTAGCTCTCTCCCCATCTCCTGCTTTCATACCTCTCCTCCCTCTGCTTTTCCTTTTCTATTCAGTATCTTCATCAAATTCAAATATGCTTTATTGGCATGACATACAGTACATTGTAGTAAATATTGCCAAAGCAGAGGTTGTGGTTTTAATATTCACAGTATTAAAAATACAGATAACAATAATAACAGAACATATAATATTACAATTGTATTACGACATATGTTTGGTCATAAAACATAGGTAATAAAATGACACGTCAATGCAAGATTTACGCAAATGTCGGGGCACAGCGCTAAAACCATGTGCAAAGACCATTTTGGTAATTTGGTGTCACCTCAAGGTGCAGCTGCTCTGACCAACACACACTTTGCAATAAATGGGAGTGTTCTTAGGACTCAACTAAAACTTTGCTGAACGCAATTACCAACATAGCGTCTAAGACAAGACGTAGTGGTGCGCAGCGTACCTTTTAGCGGAAGCAAATTGGAGCCCATTACTTCCACCCAAAAAGAACAAATACTGAAATACTGAAATTAATTACAAGAAGCGTCCCTCAGGCTATGGCAATTATAAATGTATTGAGCTGCAATATTCGCCATTTATTCCTTTCCCAAGATAATTCTTAATTTTATTGCATCTGTAGATGCACAGAATCGGGAATTGCTTTTGATACAGCAAACACACACTGTGCGTGCTCCTCTAGGCCAATGATGCGTCCCATTCCTCAAAACAATATCTCCTTCCCACTCCCACTAGTCTCCTCTTGACTATGGAAATCTGTTTTCATGTTGCCATTTTGACAGGTGTCAGGAGTAGTGTAGGAGACAGTTGAACGTCCACTTCAGATAAGTGCGAAGTTGACTTTGGCTGAGAATACATACCTACGGAATTCTTACTGTGTTATATTCGCTATCTCACAGTAACGAGGCTGACACAGCCTGAGATCAGGTATCCAGTATCCATCTTCTAGGGTCTAATTAATAAAACACGCTGTGCATCCACATGGCTCTCTGAGATTAAACAGATAGAAACGAGAGCGTTAACTACACCGGTCCCTCTTTCCGTCAACACAAACTGTATTGTTGTGGTAGCTTGCTCGGTTTAAGAGGCTGAGACAGTGATTTGGACCTTGACATGAAGGAGTGTGATTAGATCAGAGAAAATCAATACTGAAAAATGTTGGAAGTCAATGAAACAAACAATGAATTACATCTTTTGTCATGTCATTATGTTGAAGCAATGTTTATCACAAAGGCCACAGGCAAGCATATATTTGTCTTTTCCTGTGGGGACAAAGGCAGCATCCTTGAGCTCCCTCTTGACCAGGCTCTGTCTCCCAGCTATTACTGGTGCCATGGCTGACGCATCTCTCTCTCCCTCTGCGTGTGTTGGAATAGGGAGGGGCGAGTTGCAAGGGGTTACCAGGTTCATGGATGGAGATGTCATTTCTCTTCCTCCCCACACCATCGTCCCCCTCTCCGCTCATTGTCCTGCTTCACACATCGCTGGCGTCAGGCGCTGAGGGCATGCGACATCTCGGGGCTTAGGGAGTGTGTGTCAATGTGATTTGTGTGTGCATTGTGTGTGTGTGTGTGTGTGTGTGTGTGTGGAGGTGAAAATAAGGGAGGGAGGAAAGGATAAAGGCAGAGAGAGAAAGAGAAGAAAGAGAAAGAAAGGGAGAGAGAGAGATCGAGGTGCATGTTTTAGAGATGCTGTGTTCCACATCTGTATGCATGTCAGCCATTCCGCCACTGTCACCAAATAGGTCACAAAATGTAATTCTGGCAAATATAAATGTGTTTTAGGTGTAGCTATATGATTCCCTCAGTGCAGACTGCAATTACATCAGTCCTCCTTTCTGAGGAGAAACAGCCACTCCAATAATGCTTTCAGTGCCACGTCTCTTGTGGCCTTACCATGTTAATGCACACATCCTCCATTCCACATGACAGTCTGAGCACTGAGACGTGTGCCTCTGGCATGACCAATGGCAAGGGCTGCAGCACCGTAGGACGAGAGTGGGAGTGGCCAGAATGAAATTGTCTGCGCTTATATGCAAATACTGTACGTGACCATTGCAAGCACAGTTAAACAGACAGGCAGACAAAAAGACACACACACACACACACACACACACACACACACACACACACACACACACACACACACACACACACACACACACACACACACACAGGACCACTCAAAAAAAAGAGCTGACAAGATGGTTTTGATTGTTATGTGACGTACTTCACAGTCACCTGGGAAGCGTGTTACGGCTCGGAAATCTGGAAGCAGTAAAAAAAAAAAAAAAAAAAAGAAAGAAAGAAAGGAAAACAGAAAACTTCTGAGAAAAGCGGGCATGAAAGTTGGCTGGTCTGACCTCTGACCTCCTCCCCTCTCGGCTGCTCCCTTTGAGCTACTAAAAGGCGTGCGGTGTGAGAAGGCAAAAGACAGCTGCGCCCCCCTTTTTCTGGGCGCTCTTGGGAGAGTGGGTTTCCCTCAGCTAGGCCTAAATTCTAAATTATGTGGGGTCAAGGGAGGGGGGGGCAAGTGGAGGTGGTCCAGTATAAGGTATAAGGTTTCACTGGTTTATACGGCCAGTCTGGGCCGCTCTGTGTGTGAAGGGGCAGCCGTCCTGCCTGTGAACACAGCTTCCTGTTTTCACTGATTTACTATCTGCACAGATAATGAAGAAACGAGTGTGACAGGGCCCTGGGACACACACACACACACAAGGCTCTATTTTAACGGCGCACAAAGCGTTCTTAGCGCACATGCGGGCGGGGACGCTGCTGCCAGGTTTTATATTAGTGCTACTTGACCTGCTCACCGTCATCAACACGCCCCTATTACCGCTACTCCGCCCTCCTGAGCGCAGGTGATACAACGCCCCAGCGCTCTGGTAATTACACCTGTACCGCCGACACAAATGACCAATATGCCTGCGTTTGAGCTTCTGCGTCAGTTGAAAATAGAGCCCGTACTTTATGCACAGTACACAGATAGTGATCATTTTCACAGGGAGTGTTGGAGAAGGAGTGTGTGCTGCTTGGACAGTTTCATCTGTGGCACTATCCCTGCATACACTGAAGTGTAGAATTCAGGGGAATTGGGACGCAGGGTATGTCTCAGTGAGGAAACATCTCCAGAATAAAAAGATGTATTAAAAGGCATTTCATACTGTACTACACCTAGGGGAATCCACTGAGCCAGCCCATGTGAACAAACTGTTACTGTAATCTTGTTACATGGGAAAGTGTGGCCAAGTGTGGGTGCAGGGGCCTTGGGGAACACACACACACACACACACACACACAATAAAAACACATAACAGGTGTCACTTTTATTACTAGAGCTAGTTTATTATCATTGTTGTTGTCTTTTTTCTTTATTCAGTGTTGCACAAAGAACTCTAAAACAATACAAACCACAAAAACTGCCTATTTTGCCTATGTACACACATATACATATACAAATACACACAGTATACTGTATATGTATACACATATAGAATCATGACCAACAATGTCTCGGTCTTGACAAATATTATAGAGAACACAAATTTGTGGACACAGTGATCCCTGACAAAATGATCGGACACATTTTAAAATAAATTCATGCTGACCTGAATTCGATTGTGGGACACTTGAGTAGGCAGAGGCACTGACCTCGACAGACAGACAGAGAGACAGACAGACAGGTGTGATCAAACAGCTCCCAACAGGTTTGTGCTCTGTTTATTCTCCCCGTGGCCTGGTCATGTATATGACTCCGTCTCTGTCCCGTTCTCAAACCTACACAAGCACAGAAACAGAGGCTCCTTTTTCAATGTAGTACAGTCAGGCTCTAGGACAGGGTCGGCACTGTATTTGGTATTTGGTTTAGGTTAGCACCACATAACCTCGCAGCGGTAAAACAATGGCATAGTAGTAGCAACAATTACTATGACTATCATACAGCAAAGTGTAAGAGAAAGTATTTCCCCATGCCTTCTGATGTGATCTGATGTGACTGGGGGGCGTTTAAGTGAAGGAGACATTGGAGATAAATGCCACAGGTCTTTAGGGAGGGTGGGTGAGGTAAGATACAATCAGTATAGGCCAACCACACAGGGCAAGGTTGCAAGTGACACAGCAATGCCACTTTCAAGCTTTAATCGCACTAAGTTAGCACCCATTTTCTGGGGACACAGCACTTGTTTCCCTGCTATGTTGCAGAACCAAGGATTGTATTGTGGATTTCAGAGCTACAGTTGTGCATATGTTGTGTTGATTTCCAGAATATACAGTTCATATCAGTGCAGCAAACATTTTTTAATTAATTAATTTTTAATTTGATTAATGTGTCTACACCACAATCTGGAATAGATGAAACAGCGAATTGGCTGATCCATTGATTGATCCATTGATTGATCCATTGCCAATAAACCGTTTAGGGCAGTTGGGTGGCTAGACTGCCTCTCTGGTTGCTTTTACTAAAGCAAAAAACATGTGTGTTTTCTGAGCGGTGGTGTGTCAACCAATTTTCCATTTATTCAATTGCAGAATGTGGCTTAAGTAAGAACATATGTGGTTTGACTGTGAATCTTGACATCTCATGCTGGAATAGGCCTGGAGCCAAATAAAACCAAAGCTGGCACTCAAACCAACTGACTGCAGATAAGCACTGGGATTGTATTTGTCTGCTATGTTAGAGGTGTAATCACATTAACAAAGCTATTGTCATCAGTTGAAAAGACAAAACCACACTTGTGTGTAGGCCTATTATTAAAATATTGGATTTGGATGTGTTAAAATATTTTATCAAATACAAAGCGTTACTAAATCAAACATTACCAAATGATGTCACTGGGAGTCAAAACATAACTAAATTCAGTTATTTAACCCCCAATAACTTGTAGTTTCTGAAAATCGTAATAATGTTATGAATCATTTGTTATGAATCATTCACCCCCAATGGCATTATATATTTATTTTTAATGTAAATGGCACGTTGTAGAAGAGTAAAGACACTTTTTATGTTAATTTGCTTGGTTTTGAGAAATTTACCGGCACCAGTGATACACATCAGTCTACAATGGAAGAAAAGGAGGCACAGGTGCAACCGCGAACCATCAAAAAGCACTCAAACACGTACTTTTTGAAACCGCAAAGCTCCCAGCATAGTGATGCAGGACTTTAGGATTTCAAAAGCCCCGTACACACAGACTGCGTCAAAATGTTTGCAATCCGGCGGACGTCCATTCATTTCAATGGGAGGCAATCCGCGCTGCTGCAACAGAGCTGCCAGGCGAGGCTACGCTGCGTCGTGAGCGTCGGAAAAATCTAACTCACGCGTTGGTTAGCCGTGCGGTCAACGGGAAGTTGATAAACCACCATAAACATTGGCATAAATGCAGTGCTTATCTGCGTAGTAAGGTGGTTTGCAGATCGGCCCATGTCACAGTGTAAAAATGACACCTTAGAACATAATGAAGATGATTATTGAGCTTTACAGCCATATATCCAACCTAGAGGCCATTATATTTCTGTTCTTGTTGCAATACACACTATCAAACCGGTGGGTCAATAATGTGGAAAAGGACCATCAATAGCACCAGGTTAAGATGACAATATTCATCATATTTTTCTAAATGTCACAGTGTTATCACCACAAACCCAATATTGATAAACCATTATTTTCTGCTACAATTACAAATGTGCATGCAGCTCTGACTGATCTAGTCCGCAAAGAAAATCATTGTATCTGTTTTAATTTCTAGCATTAGAAGCGCATTGATGGTCATTCAGTGTAATTTCAATTCTTACAATTAATTCTTACTTAAGGGTATTTCCACTATTACTATGTTCTCGGGATCAATAATTGCTTGCTATTTCATTGTTCTACGTATGCTTGACCACAAAATTGGGGGGCACGGGGTGTTGTCTTGACAGCAAAGATATCACTTACCAACTGTGTATACAACATAGGTGTCGGGTTTGCCTTTCAAACATCGATAACATTAGTTCATTAATACAAAGCAAACAAATGTCTCCTCCTCCTTGCTCCTTCCCCGATTATCAATCAAAGGTGTGAATGACAGAGCCTACTTTCTCAGGACAGTATGACATCCTTTTCTTAGTGAATAAGTTGCTTGTTTGAATTAAATCTTTGAGCGCAGTTTTCTGACCTTATACTTTTGACTGATTTGACACAAGGTTGTGTTGTGGTTTGTCGAGCAATTATTTCTAATGATTGTGTGCTTTGGTGGGAGGTTCTGTTGTGATAAGTGATCATTTTGCTCTGGATTTTGTTGGTTGGCACCGGCCCGATTCTGCATGGAGAGCTGTTGCGCTGTAAGCGATGCGCTCACGAAATATGGCAACATTGTATTTACAAAAACATTTCCACAAAGAAAATATCGCTATTAAAATCACGCCAATATGATGGATGTTTTAAAATATGACAACGAATGTGTAATTCGAATGCAACAACTTGCTTTTGACAGATTAAAGAAAGAAAGAACAGAAGTTGACTGACCTCTAGAGCAAAGTGAGGTGGATTCCTGGATCACACTGCAATTCAGATTAAATCAAAATTCTGTACGCGCGTCTCTGTTGGGTTTAGACAGCATGTTAAACTAGCTGTCAGAGCAATAGTCCCATCGTGGTTCTTGATAGAGGTATACATATGATACTGATCTCAAACATGCTTAATACAATTACATTAATTCACCATTTGACGAGTAGACATTAGGTGGACATCTTCATATCAGCATTAAGCAACATGTAGTCATTAGGGTCTTGGGAGAATATCTGAGTGAAACGCATTGGAAATGTAATCAATTCACAATCAAAATGTAGTAATTTGGTGCCACAGTGAACGATGCAACATACATTGAGGATATTTCAAACAAAGTGTGTTGGATCCAAATAATTCAAATTCTATCGTTGCATCTGCCCTCAGGAATCAAACATCCCTGAAGACTTATGTCAGGGCCCGTATTCCAAATCAGAATACTCGTAAATCGCTGAAATTCAAACAATTCAATCTACAAAATTGTCTGTATAACTCTTCCCAAATAATTGATATGTAATTTGCAGCCATTGATTAGCAATGAGCCAGCTATGATAATTCCCAGGCTGTATGAATCAACTGCAGACACATTCTTACACTTCAGTGGGAATTGCTAAATATTTTGGCCATTCTGCTGCTGTCCCTCAGCAAATGTTTTGAATACATGCTCTATCGTCTCAACTGGACATAAAAATGGCTAGCAGTACTCTCAGGGGACTGTTCACCTTTTGTGGCTAGGGCAGAGGAGAGAAACCTGGAGGGTCGGGGGGAGGCAGTACGGACGGGGGCAAGGAAACACAACTACTAAGAAGCTCGTCTGGTTGTGAACAGTATCTGTCAATAGCCGGCTTTCCAAAACGGTGCCAGTGCGTGCCAAGGCCAACTAGCGGCCAGCCGATGCTAAAGCAACGTGCCTCAAGCCGAGCGAACAAACCAGTTTGAATTTCCACACCTGGGCCTCAAATCCCCGGGTATGATCTCCGGTTTGTTTACATTCTGCAGTATGTAAGGTGGCGAAAAAAGGGCTTTGAGCGCTAGCTGGCCGCTAGTAAGCCTTGGCATGTACTGTTACCGCTGTCGAAAATGGGCTAATGAGGACCAGGGGGGTAAAGGAGGCTAAAAGCCTGCGTGTTAAGCACCGTAAAGGCCCTGAGTTAGCACCGTTGAAGCCAGGAAGTGACGGTAAAGCGATGGTAAAGCGATTGGCCTTGGCGTGCACAGCTTTCGCACATCTGTGGAAATGGGGCTATTACGGCTCCGCACCTTTATGCTTGGGGATTGTTATCATCTGCTTAGTATGTGTGAAAGTCTGCTGTTTGCTTAGCTAGGCGATAAACAAAAAGGTGTCCCTCCCCCAAATCGGCTGAATAGGGCACAGAGAGAGCAATGAGCAGGAGGAAGATTGTACTAAATACATGGACTCTCAGAGAGAGAGAGAGAGGAGCACCCAGTCCATGTGTCCTGCTATGGCAAATACAACATGAGGATTAGACAGTCCCTGAGCACACAGTTGGCACACACTCTCTTTGTCCAGAGAAGCAAACTCAATGGACGGGAATCTCACCAGAGGAAGGAGATGCTTGCCAAGATTGGAGGGAGAATCTCTTCTCAACGGCCAATAAATTCCCAAATCTGTAGGAGCAGTTTGAGCAGTAAATCATAGGTGAGCACCTCTTTAGTTGATCTGCAGTAGTGTATGGACTGGAAGATCATGATGTAAACATGATTTTTCAGAATTTACTGCATTCTCTGTAAATACGTTGCACTGTATGGCACAAAATTAACCTGTCAGATCAGGGATTAAATGTGGGCTGTTCACCTCAGGGAAATTGAACTTTCAGCTAAAAATAAATGGACTGTACCTCTGGTTTCTCTGGAAAGACCCCTCCCCACAAAAAGGGCACATGGATTAAGTGTTTAAAAAGCACAAGAGATAGAATACCACATTGTCAGTTAATAAATACACATGTATGGAACATTAAGTCAGGCATTTCTTCCGCTAGTTTGACAACTATCATTATTGTTTTCTAGCACTTGTAATGTAGGAGACCAAAATGCACAATAAAAGTACAAGACATGAATGAATTCACATGAGACAAAAAAAGATCTGTGTGAGGGGAAAAAAACAGCATAAAGTACAAAATAACTGCAGATTAGTTTTGTTTTCACTTCTTGAAATGTAAAATATAACTCATCATTAACAATGGTTTGTACTGCTTTAAACAAACAAAAACAACAGGCCAATCTCTGCTGGAGGGACACACTTACAAATCTCTCTGGAATGTAATTTGCATTACAACTGTACAATAGATTATATAGAGTTTATATAGAGTCCCATTAATAGAAACACAGTTTTACAGCTTACCAAATACCCCTTTGACCATTTCAAACGCCTATGGTACCACAAATCTAGAATGGACCAATCACTGAACACACTTTACTCCGCTAATTAGCCAACTAAAAAGGTATGAGAGCGCTGGCTTACATATTAGATTGTGAAATTAATACGAACCAAGTGATTATTGAAGTCTAGGAAAAAACAGTATGATGACTATTACAATTATTATTCACAAACACCCACTGTTGCAGAACATGCACATTGTCTGTGAGGAAAACAGTCACCATACTATACAGATACTCCATACTACAGGATGTGTAGTGAGTGCTTGATGTCCCTGTCAGTCCCTGACAGACCCACAATCAAAGACATTCAAGGCTGAGTGGAAAAACAAAAATGTAAAAAAAAAAAAAAAGCTTGTGACACAAACAATGTAAGAAAAACAATAGTGATATATTCACACAAACAAAAGCTAAGCACAAAGATGAAAACAACTGTTTTTGTAATTACTGCACTAGTGAAAGGCCCTGAAGATATCCTAATCTCTTCACTGTCGGTGTGTATCTTTCCACTTCTAGAAGTCTCTCCCATATTCCCTGTGTATGCACCTATGCTTCCAAATGTCACCCTCCCTTCCCTGTGTGTGTGTGTGTGTGTGTGTATGTGTGTGCGTGTGTGTTGTATGTACCTATAATATAGAATCCCTTCCCTGTGTGTGGGTGTGTGTGTGTGTGTGTGTGTGTGTACCTATAATATAAAATCCCTTCCCTGTGTGTGGGTGAATGTATCTATACTTCTATGATCCCTTCCCGCGTGTTGACGCATGCAAAGTACCTATACTTCTGAGATTCCTCCCTGTGTGTTGGTGGGTGTACCTATACTTTTAGAAGTCTCCGATCTGAGGGGGAGCGACTTGAGAGCAGGACTGCTGAGTTGAGGTAGGTTACCATAGGGCACCTATCAGAGCACCATGTGACTGTGAGCCAGAATGAATAGAGTGGGTCTAACAGCCCACAGGACTGGATCGGGTCGGCATATCCCAGCGTGCTGGAGGGACCGGTGGAGCACCGGGCCAGTACATGGTACTGGAAGCACTGGGCCAGTACATGGTACTGGAGCACTGGGCCGGTCCTTTACACAGTACATGACTGTGTATTTGTTCAGTAAGATGGCAACCTGAGCACAGATCCCAGACCTGTAGTGCAGTCCAAATGCTCCACCTGTTAAACCCATCTCTCTCTGGATTAGCATGCAGCAACATAATGGTATTCCTGAAGCACTTTCATTAGTCAGTGTGGAGGGGAGGAGGGTGAGCACCAAGCAGCAGCTTATATGGAATTGGAAATTGATAGACAGGCATAATAAGACTGGGCTATTCCTTCATGATGGGCGTAAATTGATTTGTTTTGTCCAGATGAACTATCGCAAAGAGCACCGTGTGGCTTTGAGTGACAGCACCCAAATCAGATTAGATGAGACACTATTGCCAATTCAGACCCAGTTATCTTTCATCAGACCTACATTACCATTTGTGGTTGTCAATTCCTACAATGATATGTTGATAAATTTGTGCTAAATTTTCTTAATACATCACATATATAGATGTGTATATAGACAGTATGACATATACAGTCTCTTTTTCTCTCTTTAACACTAACATGCGTACACACGGACAAATGCAGCATGCATGTATACATGCGAGCAAGCACGCACGCACACACACACATGCACACACACGCGCGCACGCACACACACTTCAACCATGCAATTAATTATAAATACACATATGATGTATGCCTCAATTGAGTGTGAATGTAATCTCCCAATGGACCATTATTAAGCATATCTCAGCAGCAGTACAATTATCCTGAAGTCTTTAGAAGCAGTGCAGTGCGTCTATAACAGTCTTTTCATTCAACTGAAACAACTAAAATGAAAATAAAAAGCCTCTTATATTGAAAACAAAAGCAAATATTACACAAACACTATGGAACACTATAAAAAAAATGTCTTTACAAGTAGAATTCGTACAACAACGTTATCTGTCAACTAGCATGAGGTACTGACATATTCAAAGACAGCAAGTCATCGACGGCGGGAAGCCAGGATCTCACAACAGAAGTACATGTTTTCATTATGAAAGAAAGAACAACAACGACAACAACAACATCGTTATCTTGAGGTAGAACATTGACTTCAGCGTTTGGAAGTGCTTTACGTTGAATAATTTTTTTTTTTTCCCATTTCACTTCGACAAACAGGAGAGTGGCGGTTCTTGACATCTGAGGTAGCGCGGCACCTGTTCTTGTTTTTCTAACCGTTCGCTCTATATGTAAAGTAACTGAACACAAGGAAGACACCGATCCAAAAGGCTTCCCACAACACATTCATTCCGGCTGAGGTAGGTTTTAGTTGAATCCTAAGGTTCACATAGCCAAGTCTAGAGCCTTGAAGAAGGCGAAGAACTAATAAAAATAAAAAAAAAACATTGATTTCACTGAAAAAAAGTCCTGAGACAGAGAATATATCAAATCCCTGGAAGAAGGCCTTGGTCTTCTGTGGATGCGTTTGTGGAATCATTGGTAGGCTGAGAGTAGGCAGCAGGAGTTCGTGTCTTTGACATCGAAAGTAAGTAGAAATAAGACCAATAACTTATAAACACTTTGTGAGATCATGACATCGAAACGTAGCTCAGACGAAATTTGTACTGTATAACATTCTCGGCCTCTCCTCTGTGTGCTGCCGACAACCAGAAAATTAAGGAATTACCAAATAAATTGAAAAATAAAATATTGACCTGCCAAAGCTAAAACATAGCTTGCAAAAAAACCACAAAACCCAAGCCAGTGGCACCTCAGAGAATGAGTCGTAGACTCCTTGAACTTTTTAACTTACCAATAATAAAAATCTTTGCACAAAGGAAAATTACTATGAAAGGAAATACTTGGGTTGACCTGAGTGAGAGAGGAGTCTGAGTGGACATTGTGACGTCATCACACGACAAGGCCTTCATTACGTCATCAGCCCTGGTCATGCTGGCCATACCAATTCCGGCCCTCTGCTGGAGGATCCTGGAACTGTGTTTCTGTGTGCCCCTCCACGTTGAACTCATCCAATGGCAGTGTAGACAATTGGGTCTCATTCAGAGTACAGGAGACTAGGGAGCTCTCCATCTGTAAACACACACACACACACACACACACAGAATATAGTCTTATTTCCACAGAGATAATGGTATAATACCAAAAAAACATTTCATGGTAGTTATTGTCTGACCCCTGTTTACACAGACCTTGAATTACCGTGCTTTATTTATATATATATATATATATATATATATATATATTTTTTTTTTTTTTTTTCCTTTTTTTTTTTTTTTCTTTTTTTTTTCTTTAAGCGTAAGGTAATGTAACAGGAAATGCTCTGTGCACACAGAGCTGTAAGTAGTAACTTCGTAGTAACCTTTTGCCCATTGTGGACACAGGTGACTTAAATTCCCGAAACCTGCTTTCACTTGTGTATTTGGTGCATCCAAGTCTGAACTGTCCCCTACTGTTCCATCCACTTACTATGTGTGTGCTGTCTGCTCTGTCTCCACGATGGGTTTGGCCTGGGAAAAGTCTCTCCAGCTCGTTGCTGTCCTCCCTGCCCTTCCCCGCTGCGCTGCCATTGGCCTCCACCTTAGCTCTGATCACCCCATTCAAGGGAAGAGCACCGTGGGACGAGGAGGACACCCCAGTCGCGTTACGCCCTGCCTGGGGGGTGGCCTGGACCGTCTTACACGTCATTAACCTGGGGAACACACACTCTGTTAGGTAAAGAACAGGACACACATACACACAATAATAATCATGATAACACAATGCTGGATTACAGTGTTATAGTGGATTACAGTGTTAAGTGACTTTTCAAAGATAATGCTATTATAATATGTGCATTTTTATAATATCTATTAAAATATGTGCATTTCCGGAATGACTGGATATATGACTACTCATTATCTAAGGAAGCAAAATATGTAACTACAAACTGCCTGTGCTAATCAGCTGCAGCCAAGGTCAGGGCCAAACCAAGGAATATGTTTTAAATTGTTTCAGAGTGCGGGCCGCCAATTGACCGTCGTGTTTCGTGTCCATACACACCTGCCCCTGTAGCTGAACATGAGGAAGAGCACACAGAAGATGATGCAGGTCACGCCTATGTGGATGCCAATGATGATGCCCGTGGTGGAGGTCTTGCTCTGCTCTTCCTTCACACAGTCACATGGGGTGTTGAGCACTGAGGATATACACAACCCCGTGAAGACAGAAGCAGTGACACACACCACAGAGACAAGACACCACAGAGACAAACAAACACCACAGAGACAGACATTACAGACAGAGACAGACACCACAGTGACACAGAGAGAGAGACGGCACAGAATAGAGCTGTCATACGTCACAATCTAATCTAAACACCGTCAGCCAGCAAAGCAGCACTGAGGCTATATGGGGAGATACAGTCAAATGGAGAACAGAACAGTATAGGCAGAAAGAGAACTGCACGTGCTCTGCTCTCTGCTGCTCATGGTCGAGGGAGATGGGTAAACACGGGTCTGAGGAGTGAGTTTTGTGTGTCGCAACGGGCAGTCACCTGATTTCTCCACAGCCTCCTTCAGTGAGACGTAGCGCATGGTGGCGTTGCCGTCTCCGTGTTGGTTGAATGCCAGGACCTTTATCTCATACACCAACGTGGGGTCTGAGCAGAAGGAGAGACAAAGGAGAGCATTTAACATTTATTTGTCTGACATTTACATTTATGGCATTTAAGCAGACGCCTTTATCCAAAGCGACTCACAACAAGTCCATTTGTCTGAGTGAGTGAATCTATCTATTCATCAGTCACCATAAGATAAAGTAATCTATGCGAGGACCAGGGGCTATTGACAGTCACGATGCTAGAAGAAAGGAAGATTATTATTATTTATTTATTTATTTTTCATTTTCGATTTATTTTCAGGAGAGAAACTTCCACAGGGGGGGTAGTGGGGATGAAGAGTCTTGTTTATCATATCATACTATCTCTTCAACCCATCATTATGAACCATACCAAACATGACTGTGGCCATCGTCAACCCCAAGCCTATCTCCCCTCTGTCTTACCCAGCTGTGTGATGTTGTACTGAGTGACATTGCGGGGGAAGGTGAGTGGCCCGGTGAAGACAGGGGCATGCACCCGTCTGTAGTAAAGTCTGAAGCCCTGTTGTTGGCCCATCTTAGAGGAAGGCTCCCACACCGCCTGCACCACACTGGTGTTCATCACCTTGGTGAAGAGTGACGGGGACGCAGGCACTGCAATAGAAAAACACACGCGTGTGCAATGTTCACACAACTGACAACAATGCATCCACATCACATAAGTACACACCTGGTTCTGAGTAAGAGAACCTGGTTCTGGTGGCTCAGTAAGGTTGATTCCAGCATCCAGAGTCTCAAACATTTGCTAAAAGACTACACAATGCATTACATTATTACTGTAGACACACAAGCAAACATATCTGTTGATAAGACTGTTGTGCGTGTTCTCAAAACTGTGTGGGTGGAATGTGAGTACAAAGCTACAGTATGAATCGCAGGGTCAAAGTATATTGCCAATTTTAGCAAAAACAAGTTGATCATGAAAGATAATCTTCCTGTTATCTTCATTAGAATCATATGGTTTTATATTACACATAATTTTTATTCATCATCAGAACGCTGCATTCTAGTGCACCTTTAAAGGTGCAGGATGTTAAATTAAACAAATAGCTTAAATTACATTGTTTGTCTTGGCTTAGGACACATAGCTTTCAACTTGGATTACGACGCTGCAAAACTTGTTTTGAGGATAGCTTGAGGAGGATAGCTTAATTTTGGAGGATAGTTTAGTAGTTCTGCAAAGAGGGAGATTGAGATCCATGGAAAAGTGCTGGCGGCTAATTTTCACCGATGTGGAAAAGTCACGAAAGGCTCAATGCAGATGGTGACACTACTGGTCCACAAACTACAGGTACGGTTCAGTATGAGAAATAAAAAAAAATAAAAAAAAAGGGCTTTTGCACACCTGTATTCTCTGTTCTACAGGTGTGTAGGAACAAAGGGAGTAGGAGTAGAAAAAGGAGGCTCACCCTCCCCCAGCGTGCTCTCGGTGGTGCTCTCAGAGGGCTTGCTGGCCCCGCGGGATGTGTAGGCCTTCACATAGAAGGTGTAGCTGGTTGAGGGTTCCATGTCCCCCACAACCTGTTGTAGGGTCACCTTACTGACTGCTTCCTGGTACTCCATTTCCACAGGGTCTGAGAGAGAGGGGGGTCATGTGTGAGAGAATAGAAATTCAATTCGGATAAACGGCAAGTTTGTGGCACAGGCTTTGAGTCCATTTCACTGTTACTTACTGTACATTGTTTAATTGCTTGGTAATACGTAGCCTCATGCAGAGTTGTGTCTCTAAATGACATTCCTAGATGAATTGCGGTGGTGACACTATCGGTGGACTGCTGTTGTGTGAGGGGGTTACAATGTGCTAAAGCCCGTAAGTCAGGCCTACTCACCCATAACCACTATCTACCTCTAGCCCTGAGCCCACTGGGGCACCCTGTCTTTGGAAGGTAATTAAAGTCGAGCCCATTGGCCCTCCCCTGGGGCCTTTAATTATCCATCTGATTGCACTACAGAAGCGAGAGCAGCAGCTGTGCCTGGAAGACGAGCTTTGTTATGGTATCGCGCACACACGCACGCACACACACACACACATACACACTCAGCTGCTTTCACACCCTCTGAAAATAAACATTAACATGCCACCATAAAACGTAGTATGATTCAATTAATCAATTAAAAGACACTTTTATGGTTCCTACTGGAAGAACGGGTATAGCTCCTCTCCCCTCCCTCCTCACCCCTGTTCTCCTGTCCTCTCCTCTCCTCATCACCCCTGTTCTCCTCTCCTCTCCTTCATCACCCCTGTTCTCCTCTCCTCTCCCTCATCGCCCCTGTTCTCCTCTCCTCTCCTCTCCCCCATCACCCCTGTTCTCCTCTCCTCTCCTCCATCACCCCTGTTCTTCTCTCCTCTCCTCTCCCTCATCACCCCTGTTCTCCTCTCCTCTCCTCTCCTCATCACCCCTGTTCTCCTCTCCTCTCCCTCATCACCCCTGTTCTCCTCTCCTCTCCTCTCCTCTCCCCCATCACCCCTGTTCTCCTCTCCTCTCCCTCATCACCCCTGTTCTCCTCTCCTCTCCTCTCCCTCATCACCCCTGTTCTCCTCTCCTCTCCTCATCACCCCTGTTCTCCTCTCCTCTCCTCTCCCTCATCACCCCTGTTCTTCTCTCCTCTCCTCTCCCTCATCACCCCTGTTCTTCTCTCCAGCCCTCCGCTAATCCCTCCTCTCCTCTCCTCTCCTCTCCAACATCCGGTCCTTCCCTTAAGCATTTTTGTTGTCATGGCAATGTAAGAGTTATATTTAGCTAAGTGTATTAGCAGTGCAAGGGTGAAGTTCATATTTAGCCTTTGCTACGTTCTGACTGCCCACGGGTGGAGAGAGAAAGAGGAGAAGCAGGGCGGCCTCATCTAGGAATGGATTCCCGGTCTCTGAGGAGTTACAGTACACTGCATAAGTAAATGGGACAGTGAAGCATGGATTTGAAATCAAACAATTACTATAAAGGTTAAAGTAGAGATTCTCTTAACGTCGTAGTAAGAGTTTGATTTCAAATCCAAACTTTTGGAGTGTAGAGCCAAAAGAAGAAATTATGCTTCACCGTCCCATTACTTACGCAGGGCGCTGTACTATGTTACAGGTGAATCGAAACTGTACCGTACATTTTTTTTTAAAAGTGTTACCGCTGTAGTGTGGTGGCGCTGGTCACTGACCTGCTGTCCTGCGGATGTGCAGCACGTAGCCAATTATGTCCTGAGTGTTTTGGACAGGCTCCTTCCACGACACCTGGATGGCGGTGGGCGAGAGGGCCTCGGCTCTAACCAGGGTGGGCATCCCCGGCAGGCCGTCGGCCCACAGCACAGTGAGGCGGGCACTGGCCTGGGTGGAACCAGCACTGTTCTCAGCAATGCACTGGTAAATGGCTTCATCCTCCTGACTGACGCCATAGATGGTCAACGTGCTGGAGGAGGTGGAGGAGCAGGAGAGGAAGAGGAGGGGCAGGAGAGGAAGAGGAGGAGGGAGAGGAAGAGGGAGAGAAAGAGGTGGAGAAGGAAGATTATATGGCTGGTAAGTGTTGTGTGGTGTAAAACAAAGATGGCAGAACAATAGTAGACCCAAACATTGACTTTGTTAAAAACCCTCCAACAGCCTCCGAGAACAGAACACTGTAAGAAATGATTGTCTGTAGCATATCAATAAAAGTCTTATTTAAAGTATTATCAGAAGGGCATTTTCTGCCTTATTTACATGACATATCTTAAGCAGTAATGACAAACACTGAGTGTGGCATGTGTGATATGGAACAAGCCAATCAAATGAAACAACTTATAAAACAAAACAACATTTCTGGAAACCATATCAATGTGTGGATGTGAATAGTGTGTTACTGTTATTGTGTGTGTGTGTGTGTGTGGTTGCTCTTCAGCATCAGTGCCATCTGTCCACACACCGAAGATCCCTCCCTCCCTCCCCCCCATCTCTCCCCTCCCCCGCATCACTCTCTCCCCTCCCTCCCTCCCTCCCTCCGCTGTTGCTGAATCTATAATCAGGCACTCTTCTCCTGTTAATACTTAGGCCAATAAATAAATAATTTACCACAGAGGAGCAAAATATGGAAATAAGGCCCTATGGCATATTGTTTTGTTGTTTTTAATGGTATTTTTCACACTATTTGTGTTGTGAAAGAAAATATGCATGGCCCATGCAGAGTGACAGGACCGGCCTTACTATGCCTACTGGGCCCCCCCCCCACCAATGTACTTTATTGCTCTCATGAGCAATAAAGTACATTTCAATTGAAGTAAAGGACAGTGAATTCATACCAGACTTTCACACGTTTCACACAGTGGAGATAGAGGCTCTTCTTACAGGTCGGTCGGCATTATGTGGACTACACTGAGGAGTGAATCATTCAATTACCTTTTTAATAATTGATGTTGTATGCTTCTATCTTTTCAGTGGTTCATTTGAGTGGAGATAGGTTTGGGTCGTCAGAGTGAAAGGTGTCAGAGCAACCGGCCCAGTGTCTACCAGGTGGATCCAATCTCTACAGCCTTTCTTGTGTACTAAGCAGGATGCAGAGGGCTTTCTATTTCATTCATTCTTCTCAGGCAGGCCTTCTCTAAGCCAATCTCACCTTTGACCTCTCAGATGGCAACTGTCGCCCGCCCTCTGCATTCTGCACAACCGTCACATTTCTGACAGACTTTCATGTGAGGGATAGATGGACTGTTTTTCAGCCAGGCATCCTGACCAGGTGCCTTGGACACAGAACAAAGAGGCCTCAAGGGAGGAGCCACTGAGCATCAGCCTGGCCCCCTGCATGACATCTCACAAGACACTGCATATTTCATACAGTCCAGCAGCCCCTGTCCCCTCAAGACTGTTCCTCTAATGAACAGCAGTCAGAGCACGCACGCACACACGCACGCGCGCCCGTCAGAAGCCTGCTGTTGGGTCACGGCTTATGAAATTCCACACCCACTAGCAACATTCCTACCCCTCTTCCCAGGGAGCCCAGGCTGAGTCTGATCTGTCTCCTATATTCTCCTCGGCAGCTCCTGGCATCCCCTGGGAGAGTGATGGTGTCACTCACCCCAGCAACAGGACAGAGAGTCTTTGACCAGAGGAACTGGGATACAGGCAGGGCCCTGTAACCTACACTGTGACATCACTGCAAACACACAATTCTTCTCACTCACTGTCAATATAGACCGAGTAACGAAAAATAGGTCCTAGCACTTAGTGGATATGATTGATTACATATCCTGAACTCAGTATATAAACAGTGAACAGGGTCTGTGAACTGTCAAGATAAGCGTACTCAATGCTGAAAACAGAAGTGGGTACAGTATGGGTCACATCTGTAAAGGGTTTATGCACGGTTTATAATTATTTAATAAATCACGTATAACCAGCTTATTATTCAATTATAAACCATTTACAAACAGTTATAAGTCATTAGTTTAGATTGTTCGATGTTCACTTGGTGCTTGCCAAATAGGGAGCTTGCAATCAGGAGCCAGTTATAAATGCTTTATAAATGCACTTATAAATGCTTTAAAAACTAACCCTGATGTGCAATCATGCAACATTATTTGCAATGGTTGCACAGCGGGGCAATTGTACTTGGTCGTTTTTACACCAGATTGGTATAATTATTAATTAATGTACTCTCTCTCTCTCTCTCTCTATCTCTATCCTACAATTATTACCATGACTACCGTCATCACACATGAAAGAAACTGACTGATTCATTGATCCCCTTATTGATTGATTTCTGGTATGGCGAGACCTCACTGGACAACAGCAACAGCAGACCAGTCTAATTAGCCTGGGGGTAAAAGCTATTTCAGAACCTGTTGGTCCGGGACTGGATGCTCTGATACCATAAACATATGAAGTCCTTCTGGAAAGATACTAACATATATAAACAGGAATGCCATCATTATCATGAGGCTATAAATGACAACTAAATAGCCTCATGTTTATTGTCATCCAGTAACTTGGAGAGGAATTGAATTTTAGAGAGTAATTATCAAAGTTTGCCACATGAAGCCTTGATGATGGGAATCCAAACTTCTAACGTCCGAGGCCTGAATATGGATAGACAGGAGAAGTCCATGTTTAATACACTTATCTTCTCAAAGTGAACTTGTGGGGGTGTAGTCTGTGATCGAGTCTAAAGCATATCACATGTTAGAATTTGCATGTTTGTTCATGTGTGTGTGCGTGTGAATAATTGTGTGCACAAGAAGGTTCTGTGTTGAGTGTGTGCGCTTACTTATGTTGATTAATGTGTGTGAGTGAAACACACTATCGATTGCTTTCCTGTCCTATCCTCTCTTGAAGGTCAACATCATGAGACATTGTGGTGGGAAGAAAGGTGCTGTATGTGCATAACTCTACTATGTTATCCCTCTATTTACACACAAGCACAAACACACACGCACGCACGCACACACACACACACACGTTAGGCTGCCTGGAGCTGAATATCATTACCTTTGCTCCTGTATTAAGGGCTGTGCCCTGTTGCATGTGATGTTCCATTCGTTAAATAATTGGAAGGGAGAATAACACACCGCCTGGTGTGATTAACAGGAAATAAGTGCCGCTGATGGAGACTGTTAGGTCATGAAATATGTAGATGTGCTGTTGAAGTTAATAGCAATGATGTAAGGCACTATTCCTCACCCCCAAATACTCCCCTCACAACACAGGAATGCTAAAATGGCTTAGGAGCGGAGCTGGGATGCACATCAAGTTCTACTCCATTAGTGGCTGCCGGCCACTTTTCCTGGTCGATTAGCTCAGTTTATGAGCCAATCAGCTAATGGTACAGCTGGAGCTCTGGTCATAACAGTGTCAGAGGGATCTCTCTGACTAGGCCGCTCTGCAGCCCTCTTCCTCTCCTGTTCAAGGATATGTTTATGACAAACATGATGTTGGTGTGGCGCCCGGCCAAAGGATACCCGTGCCTCTATCTCCCTATGTTTTCCTAAATAGTCGCCCATTAGTGAGAATGCACTTCCCCGTCGGGCCCACATAAAACAAACCTTCCCTCCTTGCTGTTCTGCATTGTTTTCGCTCCATGTTTTTATTCCGGGTTTCAACCAAGCTTGTTTCATTCCATAGATGATAGAGCACTGGTGATGTCATTGTTTCGATGGCCCATTATAAATCAGCGAGGAGAGACAGATTTGCGCTTAGGAAGAATCCACGTTCTAGTTATTTGGCGATGTATTTATTTGTAATTTCGAAATAATTTCTATGCTAAAATGTAGAAAAAAAACCTACAGGTAGGACAGCCGGGGAGGGAGGGGTTATTAGTCTACAGCAACGCTGTTGGAGCTGCTGTTCACCATTGTTCCACTGACCATGGATGGAGGCTCACAGGCGTCCACTGTTTTGCATATTCATTAGAATACCGAGTTACCTGAGAAGGTCATTTTGCCAGGTACAGTGTACCACGTGACAAAAAACTTTTAAGCTCAATCTGAGTTTAATTTTTAAGCTCAAAATACCAGTCCTTGTTACTGGTCCCAGGCCAGCCACAGCTTCTTAAGATCCTCTCAATTCTCCTTGCGTGGGAGCCAACCACCACAACACAAACTCCCATGTTCTCACTCATATTGAGAATGTTAAATGACACCATAATGTCGCTGGGCCCGCTGTTCCTGGACATATAATAGGACAGCCTTGGGCACTGATCCAACATCCGATACCCTCATCGCAGATTTCCCAAAACAAAGTGGCAGATCTTTTGGCAGACATTTTTACCAGCTGTTACATGAGAGCAGATCAACACAGAAATTGGGCATTTGATTACACTGATGATCAGATAAAGCTCTCCGTCCAACACAGAATTTACATCCATACTTCTACCCTTGTGTTGCAACAGCACCAGTCGTGGATAGATGGGTTGTACCTAGTGACCTGCAGATTTAGTAGAGTGTAATAAATGTGGTCCTCTGTGGCTCAGTTGGTAGAGCATAGCGCTAACAACGCTTAGGTTGTGGGTTCGATTCCTGCTGGGACCATGTATACACTGACATGTATGCAGTCATTGCAATGTAAGATGCTTTGGATAAAAGCATCAGCTAAATGGCATATATATATTTTTTTTAATAAATGTACTGTAATGGCTACTGTGATACTGTTACAGAGAGTAGAGGGCTGTAGGTGCGGTGGATCGTACTCTGCTATTAGACAAACAGTTGAGTGCTGTAAGTGTGAAGGCTAGTTCCTCGCACAGCAGGCTGCCAGGCTAACTCACCTGTTGTTGTTCCTGAGTTTGACGTGCCCCCCAGGCTCAAGGATCTGCCCATTCTTCAGCCAGGTTAGCTGGGGCACAGGCTCTCCCTGTACCTGGCAGTTGAAGATGGCAGTGGTGCCCACAGGCCGGGCAATGGATTGAGGAGGCTGCACGAACTCTGCTGGCGCTGAATCAGAGACAATGGAGAGAGAGTGAGCTACTCAATACAGGGCTTCTTTTAGCTGGACGACGCATTTACAATATACCACAAAAAATATATTTCACCAGCAGTTTGAGAACAGAAGATAGAAAGGCATTTTAAATAACCTGGAATTTGAATACTCTGACAGTGTCTTCAGAAGAGCAGGGAATGAGAACATACAGTGCCTTTGGAAAGTATTCAGACCCCTTCACTTTTTCCACATTTTGTGGTGTTCTAATACATTTAAAATGTAATATGTTAATATGTTATGTAATATGTTAAAATGTTAATATAATTTAAAATGGATTAAATTAAAAGAATTTGCCATCAATCCACACACAATACCCCAATAAATGTCAGTACATTTATGAAAATTGAAATACAGAAATACCTCATGTACATAAGTATTCAGACCCTTTGCTATGACACTCTTAAAATGAGCTAAAATGCAAAAATGTCATCAACAAATCACTCAATAACTTGAATTGAGTCCATCTTAAATTGCTTCTGCTAACATTTCAAAGTTACAGTTAAAGTTATAAAAAGTTAGAAGTTAGACACTAGAAGCCTCGGGCGATCATTACTAACCCAAGCACCCAGAGTGAGGTCCAGAGACTTCCATTAGTTTAAAAAAAAAATATATATATATATTCTCCAAGTCTAGTTCCAAGTTCTCTCAGCAGGGAGACTATTGATGTGCAACGGTGGTGAGACACCGATCAGCACTCTCCCTCCCTGCCTCCCTGCCTCCCTCTTTCTCTCCCCCTGCCTCCCTCTTTCTACAGTAAATTACATGTAATGCAGTGAGTGAGCTGAGAGCCGCTGCGCCCACCATCTGGCAATGGACAGCACATCAGTTCTCCCCAGCAACAGCTTGTGGGCCACAGTAAAATCACCCACTGGTCCTCTCATATTCACAGTCATACAAGCCCTGTGAAATATGCCCGTCATGCTACCACATTAATATGGCTTCAGACTTCAAGGCCGTAGCCAAGAGTAGCCTACTCTTATTCGTTTCATTTAATACACAGAACTGAACAGATCTGAGGTGAAAGCATGTTTCAGCTTTCACCAGTCAATAAAGAAACCAATGAAATGGACATAATTAACAGCGTGGCTTTCTCCCACAGCCTTCTACTGCAGAGGCTTGACTAACAGTGGACAGACGGATTAAATGAAATATTGACAGGGAGCAGGGTTTCTATAGGCTAGGGGCAAGTGCAGGTCTTTAGGTCGATATGCAAGTCAAAATGAGCAAGAATACCACAATGTGAATGAGAGAGATGGTGGCTGTGTCAGGCTTACCTTGGACCACAAGACGTCCCTGAGCGGTTCTGCGCACACGGGTCCCTGGCTTGTTTGCTGCACACACATAGACCCCTGAGTGCTGGACCCCGACGTCTGAAATCATCAGGTTCCCTGTGCCCAGCACCTGGATTCCCTCCACACCGATTGGACGCCCATCTGACCAGAGGGGAGAGGAGAAACAGCCAGAGAGTTAGACCCAGAGTTAACAGTTAAATCACAAATGTCCTTTGAATATACAGTACAGCTCCATACTGGATTTGAAACCAAACAACTAATATGAGGTCAAAGATCATGAGCTTATAGGGTATTTGTATAAATATCGGTTCCAACATTTAGAAACAACAACACTTTGTATACATAGTGCCCCTATTTCAGGGCACCAAAAGTATTAGCGTATTCCATTTAATGCATTACAATGAGCCTGTCCTCCGATTTCTATCTCCACCAGCCTCCATTGAAATCTAGCGCAGTGCTTATGGATGTTATCAAACAAGGCAGATGCACATCTGGAAATGATAACTACAAGGAGCTTTAAGGGAGGTTTTCAAAAACCATGTGATTACCGCCAAATACGTCACTCAGGGTAAAATCCTCAAACTAGCAATACCCAGCTTTTAATCTACAGAACACATATTTGGAAGCTGTTTTCACACGCCTACACATTCATAAAGGTGATCTGGACGACACCTTTGAGAATCTGTGAAGTGTCCCTTTAAAGCTGCAACCCGTCATAGGTGCACCTTGAACAGCCGCCCACCCTCTGAGCTGTGGAAGGTAAACATGGGCATGTGTCTTTGCAACATTTCTGCCCACACAAAAACATCATTTTCCCATTTGGTAGCTACGTGGTTTGCGCAGCGGTTTATTTTCTGTCAGTACCGTGTGTGTGTGTGTGTGTGTGTGTGTGTGTGTGTGTGTGTGTGTGTGTGTGTGTGTGTGTATCCTCTATATGCTCTCCAGAATATGCTCTCCTCTCAGTTAGCCGAGTTACAACATACACTCACCTAACACTTCATTAGGAACACCTGTACACCTTCTCATGGTGGAGGAACACCTGTACACCTTCTCATGGTGGAGGAACACCTGTACACCTTCTCATGGTGGAGGAACACCTGTACACCTTCTCATGGTGGAGGAACACCTGTACACCTTCTCATGGTGGAGGAACACCTGTACACCTTCTCATGGTGGAGGAACACCTGTACACCTTCTCATGGTGGAGGAACACCTGTACACCTTCTCATGGTGGAGGAACACCTGTACACCTTCTCATGGTGGAGGAGGTGTAATGGTGTGGGGAATGTTTTCTTGGCACACTTTGGGCCCGTTAATACCAATCAATCATCGCTTGAATGCCACAGCCTATTTGAGTATTGTTGCTGGCCATGTGCATCCCTTCATGGCCACAATTTAACCATCTTCTAATGGCTACTTCCAGCATGATAATGCACCATGTCACAAAGCAAAAGTCGTCTCAAACTGGTTTCATGAACATGACAATGAGTTCAGTGTTCTTCAGTGGCCTTCCCAGTCACTGGATCCAATAGAACACCTTTGGGATGTGGTGGAACGGGAGATTCGCAGCTTGAAAGTGCAGCTGAAAAATCCTCAGGGATTGCGTGATGCAATCATGTCATCATGGACCAGAATCTCAAAGCAATGTTTCCAACATCTTGTGGAATCAATGCCACGAAGAATTGAGGCTGTTTTGAGAACAAAGGGAGGCCCCCACACTGTATACACTAGTTATACACTCACTGCACACTTTATTAGGAACACTGTAGGGCTTAGGGCCATCCTAGCATTAGTAAATGTCTTATCTGTTGTGCAATTGAATGTTTTACTTTTAGTATGTCTTGTCTTATCTGTTGTGCCTGGGCACTTTATCCGTCTCACCGTGGGAGAGTGAGAAACGTCCTCTCAATTCCTTTGTATGTCTTGACATGTGAAGAATTGACATTAAAGCCACTTTGACTTTGACTTAAAGTGTAGGGTGAGTGTATAACCAGGTACTACAAATGTAAATTAAATTACGGTGACTTTTGCCAACTGTCAATGTACCATCAATCATAGCCATGTCACACACGTTTAGTCTCCATGTCATGGAATGTTTTTTCACTTGGGATAATGCATAGTCATCCTGTCTTAAACCCATGCTGTACTGACGGAAGGGCCGAGACATGGCATAGCCTGTGGTATTTATATCAGTCTCTCTTTATTTCTCCACCATCTGCAGCTCCAATGCCCCGGCTCATATGTGTTAAAAGGCTACATGGGGGAGATGTCAGCCATGCTAAAGGCCTGCAGAGACAGCAGACTGACTGTCCTCCCATCCGTAGGTCCAGCCAGAGAATGGGACCATATGGTCCGGCCCTGCCTATTATAGCAGGGCATCCAAAGGCCTCCTCAGTGAGCGCTGTGGGCATCTGAGCAGCAAAGGCCTCCTCAGTGAGCGCTGTGGGCATCTGAGCAGCAAAGGCCTCCTCAGTGAGCGCTGTGGGCATCTGAGCAGAACCTCAACAAAGACTGGGAAACCGGCCACAAACTGTGGACTAAAGAGGGGAATAGGAGATGAGAAAATTAGAATTTAATTGTTTCCCCAAACCACTATTTTCCTTGAGAATGCCTTCATATAAAAAGCACTTATCATAACCAAAGCTATAGTAGCTTAATACTGTATTGTTTATCATGTTTTTGTTGACATGATTTCATAAACAAATTATATATACAGTAGCTTGAAATCATTTTCAAAAAAGTAATGCTCTTCTTATGGAAAAGATCATAGAACAAAGTGCATAAACCACTGTGAACCACAAAGTGCCAATTATTACTTTTAAATTACTCTTTAATATAGATTAACTTTAGATGACTTCCATGACCAATTGGCTTAACCCAAAATGACAGTCTTCAGGGATGGTTGGGTACTGTTCCATGATGTGACATTTGAGCCTCCTCCTTTCTGAATGGACCCAGCTACAGTGCGTCAATGTCAGGCTAATTCTGTTCGTGTCAGAGCAGTCAGAGAGCTGGCAGAAAGCAGACTCGGAGTGCGGGAGCAGCTGAATGAAAAGCACCAAACAAACTCTGGCATTAAGGACTGACTTATGTGAATCTATCTGATAAATTATGCATCTTATCCCAGCCTCCCTCCCCCTAATCTAATACACTGAAATCCCATCGTGTTAGCATTTAATTCCAGCAACATTGTGCAAAGCAATATCCACAATCTGATTACCGGCCCATGGCGGGGAGGGGCTGCAATTTACATTTTGAACAGCAAATCAGATTGGATAATAGCTTTGAAAAAAATGGATTTTAGATTGCAAAATCGGTAGGGGCAGAGTTTGAGTCATAGCCAATGTGTGAGCTGGGGGGACTAAATCTTGTCTGGTCTCAACACCTCAATGCAATTATTCTGACGTTCCCAGCATTTGTGTGTCACTTTAGAGGTTCATCCCCGTGAGGAGAGTATGGGAAGCATTCATCAAAAAAAAAATTGTTTAGCCTTCAAGAATCAGATATAATTCCCTTGCTTCATGCATAGAAATTCAGAAATTCCTACAATGTTCACATTCAATGAACACACTTTGCTGTACAACATTAGAAGCAGTCCCTGGACACAGCTTTTTACTCCATTCATTTAGATGGGTCAGCAAGACAAATATCTGGTAGGCTTTCAGCAATCCAAATCATCTGGAACCATCTAGAAATAAGGGCTCAGTGTAAATTGTGAAGGAAGCAAGCCATGGTCAATTCAGACACAAAGCCAGTGTATCTTATTCTATCAAATGTTCCTATTTTACAGTCCTCAATCTCTTGTGTTTCATGTATGCTTTTGTACAGTGCCCTGTATAAGTAATGGGACCTGTATAAGTAATGGGACGCTCCAGTGTGGATTTGAAATAAAATAATTTTACGTAATACTATGAGGTTAAAGTAAGAGATTATTTATTTGAGACTTTTATTTGATAGTGTTTGTGTACATATTGGTTTCACCATTCAGAAACACTTTTTATGCTTAGTCCCCCTATTTCAGGGTACCTAAAAGTGATGGGACAACTGGCTTGACAGGTGTTTCTGTTTGTCATGTGTGTTCCCTCACATCATTTCTGACATAAGAGAGTTGTCAGTGTTTCGTATCTAGGCCTTGCGTTTGCCTCTGGAGTCTGCTATTGGTGTCTGTCAACATGAGGACCAAAGAGACATCGATGGAAGACTGTCCCATTACTTACCCAGGGCACTGTATATATATTTTTTCAGCTACAGCATACATCATTGATGAGTTTTAGCTGCAGTTGTGATATTCTTTCAAGTCAGGCATTGGATCATAAGAGATCCAATTCTTTTTTTAAAAGAAAAAGGGGTTTTGTCTTACCAAGCCTACTCCATGACACAATGGGGCGAGGATATCCTGTGGCAACACATTCCAAGATGGCGGTCTGGTGAACGGTGAGAGTGAGGTTTTCAGGACCCACGAGAATCATGGGCTCTTTGTAAACAGAAGACTGGAAGCCTGAAAAAGAGAGAGAGGAAAGCAAAGCACGAGAGCTTTAAATTATTATGCAACATTGAATTCAATTTCACTATTCTGTACCATCATGATGGTGAGAATCTCTTAGATCAGTCAAAGCGGTGGCCTATATTAGAGTCTACATGGACACATATCTTTATGGTACCCTGAGGTATGTATGAGTATGAGACACATCTATGTGGTCCCCAAGGTAGAGACAGTCCAGTATGACTATGTGGTAACCAAGGTAGATACAGTCCGGTATGACTGTGCCCCCAAGGTAGATACAGTCCAGTATGACTATGTGGTAACCAAGGTAGAGACAGTCCAGTATGACTGTGTCCCCAAGGTAGATACAGTCCAGTATGACTGTGCCCCCAAGGTAGATACAGTCCAGTATGACTATGTGGTAACCAAGGTAGAGACAGTCCAGTATGACTATGCAGACCTGAGACAGTGAGGTGGGCCCCGGTACTTCGCTTGACTCCTGCACTGTTGTGGGCCACACAGCAGAACACACCACTGTCCTCTTGACGAAGAGCTGTGATCTGCAGAACTCCAGTGGGCAGCAACGTGTACCTAAGAAAAATGGAGAGAGAGAGAGAGAGAGAGAGAGAGGCAGAGCGAGAAAGAAAAAAAAAAAAGATAAATACTATAATAATTCAATTTAAAAGCGCCTTTCTCAGACTCAAGGACACTGACACAAAAATAAATAATACATAAATAAATAAAATACAAAAGATAAAAAAAAGGAATGAAAATAAAAATGGTGGAAGAGCTCAGGCAACTATAGGGAATAGTGTTCAGGACCCATGCCGTGCCGTAGGAAGGCGAGAGCAGAACCACTGTGTTACCTCATCATTATTTTAGGTTATGGTATATGACCCTGTTTATCTGAAGGAGGTGACAGAGTCATCTCACTATGGGACTGGTGCAGGCCATTGAAGCCTTGTTGAATCACGCCTAACAGGCTGGAGGGGACTTTTTGGGAAACTGCCGCTCCTTATCCCCGATAAATGTCCTGCTCATTCAGCAAACCGCCTCTTACACAAGCCGTGCAAGAGAGGCAATTCAGGTAGGGCATTTAATATAAAGCCGTTTTTGACAATGATAACAATTTGTCAGATTCAGATAATCCTTTTAATGGATGTGTATTCTAGACAAGTTTGGCTACTTGTAAAACAGGCTGAACATGAGGATCTCATATTTTGTAAGAAACTTACTTTTGGGGGTTTTGTCACGCTTCAGGAAGTAACTTGACAGTTGGGACTCTGTGTTTATATGCTCTGTGCTCTAGCTCTTTATTTGGTGATTAACGCAGAGTCCTACTGTACCTCACGTCCTTCGTGTCCACCGGGCGTCCATCTTTCTCCCAGCTGATGACAGGCTCTGGCAGGCCGTGAATCTGGCACTGGAAACGTCCCACGCTGGCCTCCTCGGCCCGCACAGACCGCGGCTGCACGTGGAAGTCTGCCATCGCTGGAGAGAGAGGGTAAATACAGCGGTCAACTCTACTTTCACCTACATCTTTCAAAGCATTATTCACAGAAATATAACCTAGGTAACCTAACCTTAACCCTAACCTAGATACAACAGCAGACTGCAAAACATAGGGCCCAAATTTGCCCTATACAGCACTGAGCTGTGAAAAAACCACAAAGAAACAAAGTACATCGTCCTTAACAATGTTTTTGAGAAACAGGTGATTATTAAATAGAGTTTATGTTAACAGTGGTGAAAATATATTGTATGCTATGAAATGGCTAGCTGCAGTAACTCCCATTGGGTTACGATGTCCCATTGTGTCTATTTGAAATATGACTGTCAACTTGGCTTCCTCAAGCACAATTGGACCCTCTGACTGCAATACAAATCAGGTTCACCATTACCATCTGCCAGGTAGATACCTCCTCATGGACCGAACCAAATGAGGCAATTACCTGGGTTTCACTTTGACACACTGTGCAGCTAACCCAAGTCCTCATTCCCCCAGTCGAGGGCAAAGCCTTTGTTTGGGTGAAGTGCGAAGACATTGAGACAACTGGAGTAAATGGTACGCCAGCTACTCTAAGAGAGCTGACTCATAGGCACATAGCTGCATCTTTATGGGTCCTGGTCCTCCATCAGGAGTACAGGTACAGGAGCAGTGATAGCTGATTGGCTCTGCAGATGTAATGCTGTGAAAAAGTCACAGGCTCCATTTCCTGAACTCGAAGAAAAGGTCAATTAGCCGCTATTGTTCCCTGTGACTAAGCAAGAAGGGCAGATCGAGACCGTGATGAAGAACGTGTGGGAGAGAACAGTGCGAGTTAAACAAGTTTCCACTCCAGGGATTCGGGACAGGTATGAGAAGGGAGGTATGTGTCATAGTTACATATTGGATCAACTGCTATTGCTTTCAAAGACACTACCAAGTTGGATACAACATCAAAACCAAAGAATGTCTCGTGTCCACAGTTTCAAAGACCACAGCACATGTATTTAATGGCACTGACCTTTCAGCCCATTTTAATAGTGGAAACAAGCCAGTTTTAAGACCACTAGAACAAGAACATAGCTAAAGAGAATGTCTCTCTGTAGATGGAGAGAGAGAGAGACAGAGAGAGAGAGAGAGAGAGAGAGAGAGAGAGAGACAGAGAGAGAGAGACAGAGAGAGAGAGAGAGAGAGCTCTGTAGGAGTCAAATAAGAGTTTCACTCCATACAGGTAAATAGAAGGAAGATGCAGTTCAAACAACATCATCTTCAAAAAAGACACGGATAATTCCAAACACATACTTATCTCTGTAAATATCCATAATCCATCATTGAGCTACGTTTTACATGTGGAACCCCAGTGGAACAAAGGCGGCGTGGGGGTGGGGCATGCAACACAAACTCAATTAGATTGAGGCCTGTCTTTTTCAAAGCTCTCCCACAATCTTCAGGACAAGTGCACTTATTTAAATGTCAACCGTAATTAACTTGGACCGAGCAGGACTTGAATCTGAACACTCTTAGCATAACAAGAGGGCTGGACCCCCTCCTTGTTCTCCTTCCCTGTTATTTTCCAACTAGAACATTTATTCAAGCTAATCTAGCACCACGGCTCCACATGATCCTACAGAAATCCCCCTTGGTCGGTTCCTACATCCGGAGTGGATCAGCAGTCAACCGGTCATATTTATAGCGTGTTTTGTTGAATGAATCCCCCCCAAAAACAGGGAAGGATTTAGCAGGAAAAAAAGTTAAACTGAGAAAATAAGGCCTACAGAGGGAATCTGTGGCCTGGTGGAAGTGAGGGGGGGGAGGAGGGGGGGAGGAGGGGTGGGGGAGGAGATGAAGTGAAAATGGCGTTGGAGCGCTGTGCGTCAATGGTGACTCAAGCTATCGTCATTCAAACTAGCTGATTTTGAATTCATCCAAATACTATAGACAGTCATACACGTACATGTCTCCACATTTCCACCTGTCTCATTACTAGAAATGCTGTTATTAATTAATTTACCTCAGACTGTTCCTCAGGTTGACAAAGGTACGGGGGCAAGCTTTTGTTTGCTTCCCACCCATTATACTGTACATTTAAACAGCTGGATGCTGTTTAGGCGAAGTGCCCCCTCTCAAGGCCCCACAGCTATATCCCCATCTGGGACTTGCAACGTTATGGCCGTAACATTGTTTGCCAAACATTCTCCCATCCCCCACACGAGTGGCATACTGATGAACACATACTGAACGCTGCCTACCTGTCGGAGCACTGAGCATGGTCTCCAGATAGCCGGTACGGAGCCAACCTAAAGTCTTTCAGCTGGCTGACAACTCCAGGGATGTAGTTACTGGAAGCCATGGGGGATCACGTCAGTGTACAGGCTATGGCATTAAAATACTGTCCTCCCTGACCCCAGTGGCTTTACCTCACAAGTAAAATGGCCTGCTCTGAGCACATCTCCTAATCTAGCCTTACACTAGAACACAATTATCACCAGCGTTGGTTGCTGCCCCCAGTGAAAAGGGTGAAAAGGACAAGCAGATCCAGGCAGTAAGAGTAGAGCCTCCTGTGTGGAGGACTGATTTAGGACCCTGGAGGCGGTGGTGATAGGTGCATAGGAACAGGGAGCCTTTAGAATGCAATGTACAGGAACAGAGAGAACTGAACACACATGACTAATTCAGCTTGCTGAGCTGAGGACCCATGACAAAGCAGCTTGCTGTCTTTTAACACACGCACACACAGCTCCTTTTCTTTTTCACTAGTGGGTGACACACACACACACACACACACACACACACACACACACACACACACACACACACACACACACACACACACACACACACACACACACACACACACACACACACACACACACACACACACACACACACACACACACACACACACACACACACACACACACACACACACACACACACACACACACTCCTGTTTGTGCGGTCCATGTCCAGTCCTGTCACAGGCACACAGACGATACAGCAAAAGAAAATGGGCATGAATGGCGGAGAACAAAGAGTAAAAAGGGGAGACCACCTCATAAAAGAGCTTTCTGTTGTTTCTTTGCCAAGTAGTCATCGTGTCCCCTGATCTGCCCGTTGTGTCTCCCCAGACACGACCCCCCCAGCGGGTCCCTGCCCCCTGCCCTCAGCTCTCATGCATAAAACATGGGCGGCACAGAGAGGCCCACACCTCAGTCACCCTCACAGAAACACCCACACACACACACAACCACTGCATGTATACATGTACACATACAACACACACACACACACACGCGCCACACCACACATGCAGATACACACACACACACACACACACACACACAACCACTGCATGTATACATGTACACATACAACACACACACACGCACACATACGCGCCACACCACACCACACATGCAGATACACACACACACACACACACACACACAGGTTGATCGGAGACAGGCCTGCGTTGCAGCAGCAGCAGCAGCAGCAGCCCTCTCCAGCCCTCTCCAGCCCGCGGTCCCAGTGGACTTGTTTTTTTATATCCCTTTTTATTATTCCTCACAGAGTGTCACTCTGCCAAGTGTTTAGAAACACTCACATTATTACAGATCGCCCGTTCCCAGCACAGCCCCGCAGTGTAAATTAAGCAGATCTAATTACGGGCATAGAAGGGAGAAGGACAGCGATCCATATATTAGAGGCAGGGGGAAACGTGCAGCCTCTGCCTCAGCCTCTGCCTCTGACTCTGACTCTGCTGCAGCTGGTTTCACAATGACGGTCACCGCGGGAGTGTGAGCACTGAGAAAGTGACGCAGACAGGAAATCAAAAGTATGCCTCCTGCTGATGGTGACTTGGAGAGCGGGTAGTCCTCCCAGGGCTGCCAGCACAGGGCCCACAGACCCTCTAATCTGACCCAGCTGCCGAATGGGTCAAACCTCTCATTTCATCTCAGCCAGGGACTCCCCTCGCTCACATTCCAGGAACAGCCCAGGGGAACTGTTCATAGCCCTCCACGAAACACAACAAAACCTGCTCAATGTCAAAAGTGATCGGCAAATTTCACATATACCGTCAATGAGTGACGGAAAACAGACCAGGGAGCTATGTATGATTTAAAAGCCATATAAACACATATAGGAGATTCATGTGACAACCAAAATAACAAATCCAATATATAATAAGGAACTTCATGGCTTCCACTCATGCCTGTGATGTATGTTTCCCATGTACGGGATGAGCAGAGCTGATTCACCGATATGACAGAGTTAATGGTGCCAGAATAGACACAAGCATTCCTAGCCCGCTCAAACCTCCAGCCATGTTGTGAGGCTCCATGTTAAAATGTCACTGCCCCCGCACAACCCCTCCCCCCCTAACCTTGTGGGCTCCCTCAGGCTCGTAACATCATTGCATTGTTTTATCAGGCGCAAACCCTTCCTCTCTCCCAGTAAACCGGTGGAATGGAAATGGGGCCCGTAAATAATGTAGATGGTACATGATGCTATTCCAGCGTGGAGAGCCACCACTTCAACAGCCTTTAAATAGGCACCTTGAAATAGCGTTCTACGTGCAGGGGACTCTGGAGATAGCATTTTAATGCAGATGTGCTGTTTTATTGGCCTCCCCTGCCTGCCGCATCCCTGTGATTAATCTGCTGGGCTGTGGCTCATATGAAAGGGGGGGGGGGGCGGGGGGGTATTTACGGCAGCACCTGCGTAAACACATCACTCACCATCTCAGGGCTGGGAGAGCAGGCTCCGCCCACACCGCACACGAGAGGCTCTGGAGGAAGAGCCAATGACAAACAGCAATGCACACAGAGAGCCATATCACCCCATAATGCATTAGTGTACACAGGGAGCCATAACACCCAATTATGCAGCACAGGGACATACTGTATAACAGCTAAAAACAAAGCTGTGTAGATGACACAATCCAATGACACAGCAGAATACACAGGCCAGGGACTTCTCATCCAATGACACAGGAGTGTACACAGGGACCTACGTAAATCAACCAATGACACACAGGATTGTACGCTGACACCAATCCCAGCTAATGACACACAGCACCATACCCAGGGACCTGTTGTAGCCACCTGTTCCGCCTGCATCCAATGCATCTAGACCTTGACCTTCTGATACTGTTAGCCACCATGTAATCACTGTCTAATTAGTATTCTCTTCCTGCATCGTGTTGCTCTCCAGGCTTATTTGAGTCCCTCTGCCTCTCTGTCGTTCACCTTGTGCACGAGTAAAACCCGTCTTATAACATCCGGAGCTGGATTCCTGTCATGGCTTGAACTGCGCTTTCTCAAACCCTCAGTGGCTGTACACCAAGAGGCTCTGTCACAGTGTAATTGATGGATTTGCTCCACCCTGCTAAATACGGTCAGACAGATGGATGACAGAAGGATGTCATACCGGGACAGCGCAGCAACATTCACGCACACTCAAACAGACAATGGGTCAATGGAAACACACCAGAAGCACCTGCTCTAGAGAAAGCGATAGGACTGGGCCTTACTTTTAGAAACAATCCTAATCTCCATCCAGTCTGTTTGTCATTCAGATCAGCCAAATGTGAGATGATTAGGCCCTTCATATAAGACATCCCAGACAACAACCTGGGCATAAACAGCAGGGCCCAGCGATTGCCCTCTTGTTGAGGATCTGCTTTCATAGTTTCACGTGAAAATAAAGACAATTAGGACAGAAACGTGTCACCACAGAGCAGAGGATCCCAGTGTAATTAGCACATTATTGGGACTACATGTCTTTGAAGAGGAGGCTTAAGAATAAGAATAAGGCCTATTTCATACTGCAATTGTGGCTGAGATCTCCAAACATTTAGTTGCACATTAGCTGGAAAAGGGGAGGCGGCAAACATAAAAGCCTTTCAGATGAAATGGAGGCAGAGAGGATGATGGGAAAGTTATGTCACTCATTACGTGTTGTAGTGATTGCGTCCCACCTGACCTCTCAACCCCAAGGACAAAGAGCGGGCCTCCCCAAGCCCACGCACCACCCCCTCAACCTCCTCTACATACATTAGCATGCAGGCCTAATTAAAGAGGGGCCCATTATAACACAACAGATGCTGAAAATTAAGAGATTTTTTTTTTAACATAAATGCTACAGGAAGGACAGAGGGGAGGAGAACAGAGAGCAAGGGAGAGAGTGAAAAAGGGGTGTTCTAGGGGAGTGGACTCCCCGATTTTCGCCTTTCTGTCTCTGGTGGCCGCTTCTTTGAATCGTGCATGCATGCAGCTAACAGCAGCTAATGTCCGACACTGCAAGTCCATTTCGGGGGGGTTATATTATTATATATTATATTATTAGAGAGGATGCTGTTCTTCGGAACTTCGAACTGAATTTTGCCGCGATGGCCAGAGGTGTCAGATTTCCGACTGACTTACGCCATCATGCTCCTTTGATTGCCACAGGGTTTTGGTGATTACTGTCATTATTGGTATTTTGTGCCTTAAAAAAGCATCAGTACGTGTTTGGGAGGGTGGTGACGCAAACATAACAAAGGCCAGCCTTGATGTGTGCGAATACAGCAACCACAGAGACCGGGGCCTTTTGTTTATCTTAATGACTCGTTGGCCAGAGGTATGCTTGCTCATTACAGCACTTCAAACGCCGCCATTAACAATCACAGAAAGCCGGTATGAGAGGCAGTGACAAATACGCTCAGAGTGGGCTCCCTTCACGGCAGCACAGCGCGGCCCACTTCCCTGTGGAGCCCTCGGGGTCCCAGGCAGGGCTCTCCTCACCCCGACGTCCACAGCACAGTAGGAGGCAGGGCAGAGCACAGCACAGCACACAGTCCTGCAGGGCCCAGCACAGTGGAGCAGAGCATGACTCTATAGCTCTCAAAAAACTACACCTTGAGGCCTTATCTTCCCACCCTTGCCAAGCCAGACCTTTTAAGTCATGTAGCTCACTATGAAAGGTTAAGTAGTATGGATTTTTAGCCAGGCAAGGCTTAGTGGGACACTAAGAAGAACACGCTCCACTCCATTGCCAAACAGAGATGTGTTTGCATATACGTTAAGGCTTTGTTAAATAAAGGATATCAGATAAGAAGGATAATGAGTTAGACCTATTTTCCCATAAACTGTGTGAAGGGGATATATTTTTCAGGTTTGCTCTTCATTACTCATGTGTTCTCTCGTCCAGTGGGTGAAGTTAATGTTAATAAATCGTTACGAAGAAGGACAATGCCATACAACAACAGCTGAAGATGGCTGCAGTACAGACCTGGTAGGGCATCACCAGAGAAGACACCCAGCGTCTGGTGGGGTCAGTGGGTCGTAGACTTCATGCAGTACAGGCATTTACATTTACAGCAGACGCCTTTATCCAAAACGACTTACAACAAATACATTTGTCTAAGGTAAGTGAATCATCTATACATCAGTCCTCATAAGAAAAACAAATCTATGCTAGGACCAGGGGCCATTGGGCAGGCTTGGCAGAGCATCACCAGAGAAGATACCCAGCGTCTGGTGGGGTCAATGGGTCACAGACTTCAGGCAACAGTTATTGCATGCAAAGGATTGTCAACCAAATACTAAACATGAGTACTTATTTTGGACATTTGATAAATCTGTCCCAGTACCTTTGGGTTCCCTAAAATAGGGGGACTATGCATAAAAAGTGTTGATTTGTGTAAAGTGTCATTTCTGAATGGTGAAACCAATAAGTACACAATAAAAGCTGACAATCTCTACTTTAACCTCATAGTAATTGTTCAATTTTAAATGAGTGTAGAGCCAAAAGAAGAACAAATGCTTCACTGTCCCATTACTTACACAGGGCACTGTATGTACTGTTGTCCCAGTCAGAAACAATCCCACCACCTTAACGGTGTTGCTAGCACCATACTCTACCATCGTAGCCACACAGGGCCTCGTGTGGCGGTCATTGCTTGCTAAATCCCTCTCGAACACTCAAATGCTCATCACATATTAGTTGTTACGTAGTTATTTCGCTGTATCCAAAGATCCATTGATGTAGTTAAAAATAGCACTCTACCGAAACCCAGTACTCGTTCAATCAAACCACTGTTTTGTTGGGCTTGCGGGCACACATGGCCGACATTGGACAGTTTAACCTTTTTCATTGGCCTCCAGCTACCCCGTACAAATAAATAAACAAATAAACCTTGATTACTGTACACAAACAATCTCATTGTGCATACTTTCAGCTAGATGTTTTACATGATAACTAACATCACATCTGATACTTTGGCCGGCTCACTATCCTTCTCATCTAAATCCTTGGTTAAATAAATCAAATCACTGGGTTGTTGTCTGTGAGTGTGGAACTCTGTGCAAGTGATTTTAGGGGTCTTCAGGCACTCTTGTCCGAATCTGTTGATAGCGTGGCCTATTGCAGTTGCGAAACAAAGCCACATTTTCACCATCTCCACCAACAACATTTCCTCAAGCTATAAACTGTGACAGAACACAACCCATTCATGCTATCCTGGCTTGCTAAAAAAGACCAAGGGGCTTTCAGGGCATGTGCAATAGTAGTTTACTCCCATTCTATTGGAGCCTGGAATTCTCCACTTGAAAGAACCTGATCTCCTCTTAACCTGCCCCCTCCCAGTGCGGCCCCCATGCCAAATTACCTCCTCATTAAAGGCTTTGCACTGGGATAGGTCCGGATGCAACATGCCGATCCGGCTTTGACAACCGACAGTCTCATCGGCTTGTAATTTCAAATCACTTTCTCCCTCTCAGAGCAACACTGGGGCTGTGTGGAGGGGCTCTGTGGAGTTAATGGGCTTTTCCAGGGGAAGAATACAGTGTGGTCAAAGCGCGGCGAGGTGCAGCTAGCACCCGCGCCCGCACCCGCTAAAGCAGCAGAGGAACACTGCCTGGAGCTGAAACACCACAACACCCCTTTACAGAAAACCAGAGAGAGAGAGAGAGAGGGATGGAGGAAGGGGGAGAGAACATCAGAGAAAGGGAGCAGGAAAAGAGGGGAGAGTGAGAGGGGGGAGGGTAGGGCTGAGCGATGTTGCCTGAATATCATATCACACTATTTGGTTGTCGGTATGACGGTATTGGACGGTTTCTTAATAATTAAAGATCAAAATATGTTTTTAAATGAGTTTGCAGAACATGACTCGATGTGTAGCTCTAACATTAGGACCAACGGTACAAGGGATACCCCTAAGCCTTTAAACAACAACCTGTGCCTCTTAAGCTGTCGTTGTGAATCTTCAGACAGACACTAATTTGATAGGACTATGCACAATGATGCACAATGCACTGCATAAGCTTACCTGTCTGTCACCACAGCCATGATGGCATGGGACAGGACATTACCTTTTCCTGTCCTGCATACAGTAGACTATTTTCCTTTCCAGTCTTAATCCTATAACCTAAAATTGGACTCCTGTCTCACTGGAAATGTGTCACTTCATGTTATTATTGCATGTCAATGTCAAGTCATATTCTCCTCTATTTTGCTGGTCAGCATTTTAGAGATGAGCCGTAACATGTCAATGGTGTCGTAGTGTGTCTCATATTCATGTTAAACTTAATAATTAAGTTTGCTTTTCATTTATCGTGATTTGTGCTCATTTTTTTCTACGTCATTCTTTTTTGTGCTCATGATTTTGCGTCGTTCTGTCTCTCTGGACTATCATTTGTCGGGGAAGATGCCAGGATTGGATTGATTTTGCAATGTATAGGCTACTATTATTATTATTATTATTATTGTTGTTGTTGTTTATCGACTACAATTTAGCCATAGCAGGAATTTCCACGCAATCTATTTGGCTTCCTCTGTAGCTAGCTACATTGACTACGTGCACAAATGTAAACAAAAGCAACTTGTGTAAATTAGAAGAGGATCTTTTAGTACAACCACTAGCAACACTTGAGTACTGCACCAGAGCTATAGTACTTATGCATAATCAATGAATATAGTACAGTAGGAGAACATAGAACAAAGACGCTCTTCCCACCGCTGCTCCTCTCCCCGCACTCAAAACAACGCGCTCTGTGTAGCAGGTAGAGCGTCACGTTGACGCGACGCTGATGCCGACGCAGCGCGACACGTGTGTAGTTAGTTTGTTTCTCACAAGAGCAATTAAGACCTTAGTTGTCATCGTTAGATAAACCATATTATCTTTTCCATCAATCATCTACCCTTGTCACATCATTCATTAATTCAGAGGGCTATAACTAATGTACCCTAAAATACTCATCTGATGGACAGAAAATCATTTCAACACCTGATTGTTGGTTGGGGGGGATTCTGCCATCATTCAGTTGCCTAGGGCCATATATCTTATTAATATCACTAATGGCAATCGATGCAACTGGCTGCTTTATAATTCTAATGGTGCTTCACCAAAGACCTTATTAGATCATGTCCCTGTGAATACGTCCAATATCTTTTCATTCACCTCCCCGGTGTGGAATAGCTATTCTACACTGTGGGAAACCACTAAAGGAGCTGTTTTCAGTTTGAAATATCGAAAACAAAGACATCTGGGGTTACATTCCGTTTATATTCAAATGGAAATTCTAGTTCTTCTTTGGCTTTCTTTACTCTCTCATCTTGTCACCCCAGAAATTAAGGAGCTAAATTGGGTGCACGCCACACAGGCCCGGCTCTGAATAACAAAGAGGATGGACATTTGGCATCCAATGCTCTTCAGCCAAAGACCAATTATTTCCCCCTCATTAGAAACCCATTCTTATGAGGCCGGGATAAATCTCTGCTCCTCCCGCACAGCCGCGCCACCGTCTCAAGATTGTGGTCGCCGTGTCAGACCGTGGAACCTCCCAGATGCAGACTTTAAAAAAAAATGGAAATATCCCAAGTTTTAATCAACGTGTTTTCCTTGTGTTCAGAGCAGTGGCTGTGAACTTGACAGTGACTTGGAGATGGGGGCCAGTGAGAACATGAGATGACAAATGGCCTCACATCTGGCACTCCCTCCCTCTGAAAGGAGCCTGGGCGTGGCAGCCCCCGTGCGCTCCACTGCACTTCACAGGACCCTGCATATTTGGGAACTGAACATGGTGCCTTTAAATCCCTCACACCCAACACACAAACAAACACTCACGTACACACATGCACACTCTCACACACACTCACACACACTCTCTCTCTCTCTCACACACACAACACACACACACACTCTCTCTCTCTCTCTCTCTCTCTCACACACACACACACACACGCACGCACACACACAATGGACCATTTGGAATCCCAGCTCATGGCTGAGGGGGAGGTCCACTGCTTACCCCTCTGTTCCTACTAGGCCCCTATGGGCAGTAGCCATGCATCATTATCACTGCAGGGGTGGGTTGCACTCCCCCCCCACCACCCCCCCAGCCCATTAGTTGACAGAGATGAGAACACAATATTTACCTTTAGAACAACCTACTGTACAGCCTCTGAGAGTTGTTGTGGTGCTGTATAATAGCTGTATAACAGCTCAGGGATCGCCAATGTGGCCTGAAATAGACTAGATAAACTAACCAGTCTGTTAGATGGAGAATATACACTCACCGAACACTTTATTAGGAACACTATACTAATACTGGGTCGGGCCTCCCTTTGCTCTCGAAACAGCCTCAATTCTTCATGGCATTGATTCCGCAAGATGTTGGAAACATATCTTTGAGATTCTGGTCCATGATGACATGATTGCATCACGCAATTCTCTGCATATTTTTGCACTTTCAAGCTGCAAATCTCCTGTTCTCACACATCCCAAAGGTGTTGAATTCATCAAAGGTGTTCTATTGAATTCCCAGTCAATTCCCAGTCAGAATTCAGTGACTGGGAAGGCCACTGAAGAACACTGAACTCATTGTCATATTCATGAAACCAGTTTGAGATGACTTTTGCTTTGTGACGTGGTGCATTATCATGCTGGAAGTAGCCATTAGAAGATGGGTAAATAGTGGCCATGAAGGGATGCACATGGTCCGCAAAAATACTAGAATAGGCTGTGGCATTCAAGCAATTATTGATTGGTATTAATGGGCCCAAAGTGTGCCAAGAAAACATTCCCCACAACATTACACCACCTCCACCATGAGAAGGTGTACAGGTGTTCCACCACCTCCACCATGAGAAGGTGTACAGGTGTTCCTAACAAAGTGCTCAGTGAGTGTATTAGGTGGTGCTGTTTAACAGGGCCTGCTCTGCTGAGAGAATCAGAATCAGAATTCTTTTATTTGGCCAAGTATATTTGCACATACAGGAGATTGGCTTGGTGAGGTTGGTGCATGGGACATAAAAAACAACTATATATACGGTAAGCAAAACATTAACAAACAAAAAAATACAAAATAGCAAAATATTAACAAAATAACAAAAAAAAAACAGAACAATAATAGAGCCACACTGGCTGCCCTGAGATAGATTAGAGCTCGGTAAAGAGTGGATGGATGGATGACTGGGTTAGGGTTAGGGTAAAGAGTGGATGGATGACTGGGTTAGGGTTAGGGTAAAGAGTGGATGGATGGATGACTGGGTTAGGGTTAGGGTAAAGAGTGGATGGATAGATGACTGGGTTAGGGTTAGGGTAAAGAGTGGATGGATGGATGACTGGGTTAGGGTTAGGGTAAAGAGTGGATGGATGACTGGGTTAGGGTTAGGGTAAAGAGTGGATGGATGACTGGGTTAGGGTTAGGGTTAGGGTAAAGAGTGGATGGATGGATGACTGAGGGAGACAGGGGCAGACAAGAGCAGAAGGCGAGGGAAAAAAAAGAGCAATATCTGATGATCCGCATGAATGAAGTACAATCACTGCACCTGAAGTGGCTCGTAATCACACTGGGAAATGCTGTTGTTTCAAATGTGCCTCCTGTTAGGCCTAGAACTACCACGGCTCAATTTCCTAGGGGTCGAACATGAATGGGCTCCCTCAACAGATAAAAAAGAAAGTCCTCTGCATTTACCTAAATACTGCTAAAAGTCAAAGCTCTTCTATAACGGAAATGGAAATGTGTACAAATCACAAAACAACAATCCATCTGCTCCAACTATGGAAGTAAACAAAGAATGTGGACAGAGCCTGTGAACAGCTCACGTAAACAGCGTGATTGAGGGGCACAGGTTATCCATTAAAAAGGTAAAACCAGAGCTTGAGTGCCGGGTGATTATGGAAAACATACACACGTTTTTAAGAAACAACCTGTGTTACCTAGAAACAAGCCGTGGAGAGAATCTATGTACACTGAAACACTGTCACTCACACACTCGGCCTGTAACACATGCGCACACATATGCAATCATGATAGCATAGAGTCCACACGTAAAAGGACACACATGTACGAACTAACTCATGCACACACACACACACACACACACACACACACACACACACACACACACACACACAACCCACCCACCCACACACTCAGACCCCTCCCTGCTCTGTCAGCTCAACTGACAGCAGTAATGAGTTTCTTCTCCCCTCTTCTCTGTGTAAGCCAACTGGCACCCACTCAAGGGAATTTATCAGGCTGAATTGCAGCCATTAATCACAATCTAGGGCAACACTGTGCCATCACGTGTGTGGCAAGCAGAGATGCGTTTACTGGGGGGCAATGGGAATACAAGACAGAGGGGGAGCGGGTGTGAAAGAGACAAGGAGAGGAGGGAGTGAGGAAAGGAGAAAGGAAAATATATGTACTGCAATGTTGTTTAATTCAATAAACCTATTTCCTGGTTGGTACAGGACTGGAGTGTCAGGCATTCCACACAGACACACACTCAACCGAATGGAGGGTAAGCACATAGAGAAAAACAAAAGGCCAGATGCCCCACTCCGTGGTTATAAGCTCAATTACTGGGGGGGGGGGAGAGACCCCGTTAAATCAATCACAGCCAACAAGACTGACAGCGAGCGTGGAGGGGCTCCTCAATATTTCAGTCAACAAAACCACACTCCTCAAGAAACACACATGATCTCAAATGCATAAGCATGAGCTGCAGAGAGGATAAATAAGAGATTTCCCTGCACCCAAGAGCAGCAGCACACCGGTACGGCTGTGATGGAGAGAACGGGAGAGAGGAGGCAGAGAGAGTGTGTGGCGGTGAAGACAAAGAGCATACAGCTCTGATGGAGAGAATGGTAGCCAGGATACAGACAGAGGGTGTCTCGAAACCCCCACATTGATCCTCCCAGCTATGGGAATCACGGTAGCCATCTTAGTAAATCTCTGTGTCCTCTTTGTGACTTGATATGTTGTCAACATCATGTCCTGCGAGTAGCTGCGCCCTTTTCTATTATTTTGTTTCTTTCCTTCTGTGGTCACCAGGAAAATCATCCCTCCCATCGATCTGAATCATCTGCTTCAATGGGAGACAAAGACACCATGTGTGTCTGTTAGGAGGCCCTGTTTTTATGATAAAATCGTTTTTCATGCTAACTTAGGGTCCACTGACTTGCATTGGGTTTTGGTAAAAAAAAGAAATGCTAACAATGTGTTGTTAGTTACAGTGGTCCCCTATGATATCAAACTTGTAGTAAAAAAAGAAGATCCCTGATGACATTCTCTGCCTTATTTGTTCTTATCTTTTCACTACAGAATGTAGAAAATCATTTTCACATACTCTACAGCAGGGGTGCCCAATACGTCGATTACGATCGACCGGTCGATCGCGAGAGTAGTGCGGGTCGATCGCGTGACATTATTATTATTAATTTTTTTTTACGACGGACATTTGTGCTTCAGCACGGTACGAGGCAATTGAGCCAGTGTGACGTGCAATGCGGCCAGTCTGAGATCGCTTCTCTTCTACGGGTCACGTGTCATATATATATATATATAGCATTTTTTAATGTAGGTAGATCATTTTGACCTGGTCATTTTGAAAGTAGCTCGCAAGCCGAAATAGTGTGGGCACCCCTGCTCTACAGTATATAGACAGCAGGGGAAGCTGGTAGAGGCAGAAATCGGAGGATGAGCTCAGTGTAATGCATGAAATGAGTAATGGTATCAAACATACCCAATTGTGTGTGTGTGTGTGTGTGTGTGTGTGTGTGTGTGAGTGTGAGTGTGCGAGAGAGAGAGTGTGTGTAAGTTCAGGCCACAGAGGAGCAGTTCTGTAGTGTTCAAACTGCAGAAGCATGCTCCCTCTGTTGAGGGTCACTGGGGCTCTGCATCCTGCCGCCCGTGGAAAACTGCCCTTGAAACAAAGCTGGCGGGGTCACAAGGTCCCAGCACCGCATTGGAATGGAATGTTCCTTCCTGGTTCAAGGTCCAGCCTCCAAAGCCAGGGGGGCCCTGAGATCATTCGAGACCACCAACATGTGTTTGCTCCATTTTACTTGCTCCCTCCACTTGCACTTTCTAGCCAGCCTGTTTAACTGGACAACTATCTGTTGTTCAAATCAATTACGTCATGTTACCACCAATATGATATACGACGAATAATTCTACATTTTGAGGCAAATACTTCTGGAGATAGTCAAAGAGAAGAGGATACAACAAAAAAGATACACAAACACACACTTCAATTAAGATAAGAGTATGAATCCAAAAACATGCCCAACAGAAAATCCCCAGAATGCCCACACACACAGGTCCAGTTGTAATGGAGAACATGAAAGGGGGCAGTTGTGCCCTCCCCAGAATCCCTGGCTTGCATTCCAACCGTAACTTCCAACAGTAACTTCATCTACTAATTGGTTCCTGTGGAATTCCATTTCAGCCCCAGGCGGTCTGAGCCACATACAGAAGTCTGCCTGGCTTTTAACCTTGTCCAATTCAGGTGCATTCTTCCAACGTGACGGGAGAATCCAAGAATTCATATTGCCGGCACACTCTCCCCTTCCTTTTCTACCTTTTGGTTAGCATTAGGGAGACGGTCAGCTCCAAATGTAATTATCTCTACATAATGGAGCATTTCATTTCAGACTTTCATTAAACAGTATGAGGAAGCAATCAATGTTCATTAGTAGAAAGATGGATATTCTGAAAAATCTAACCAAACTGCTCCAATATTGAAAACCAACTAGGATGTAGTCATTCCCCTAACAACTATGAAAACAACAGGTGTACATGCACATAACATGAACACTGATTTACTCACACTGAATTACCATTCAGCCAGCTTGGAGAAACATTAAACTGTTCCCTGTGTGTGAGTGTGTGTTCTGCTCTTTCAGGCCGCAGTGAGGAAGGAGTCAGGTTGTGGTACAGTAAGTTGAGGCCACTTAATTTACAGCCAAAGCCAAGGTCACTGCAGCTGCCCTGGGGCCAAGACAGGGGTGGGGGGGATGAAACTAGTCAATGCAGTGACAGGTAGGGGGAGAAGGGGAGGGAAAAGCAACCAGGCTACAGAGTGACAGATGACAAAAGGGGGTCACAGTCCAATCGCAAACTAGGAGAGAATAGTGCTCTGGACATCTTCACAAAGAGGAGCCAACTGGTCAACGGCTGGTCCCTGACAATGTTCCTCAGGTGCGGGGGTGTTCAGTGGATTGGCACACTGGGGCGCGTGCCATGTCATCGCGGGGTCCCTGGTTCGGTTCCGGCCATCGACATGTCCTGCATGTCATCCCTCCTCTCTCTCACCCATCCTTCCTGTCTATCTCTACTGTCTCTATCCCAATAAAGCAGAAATGCCCTAAAAACATATATTTAATGTTCCTCAGGTGGTAGAAGGCCGTTTTAGTCACATTCCTAATGTGTGCCTCAACATTTTGTTCAGAATCCAAGAGGACACCTAGGTTTTTAACCTGGTACGTTGTGAGCCATCCAATCAGGCTCAAATTCAAATCAGGTGTTTTTAGAAATCGTATTCTTTTATGGTCTTATAACTTTACATGTCACGAAAGCACCTCACCACTCAATAGCCAAAGCTAGCTACTTTGTGCTCTGGTTAGCTCAAGGTTGGATTACAACTCACTGACATCAGGTGCTGATTCTACATGTTGAATTGCCTGAGACGGCAACTGTTCGCACCTTTTACTGCAGACGGTTTGGACCACACCACAGATTACAGCCGATGGTTGGCCACTGACGGATTTCGGCAGACTGTTCTGTTTTGGCTCACGCCGACAGTCCCTCCTCCTCTCCTCCTTTAAGGCTGTCTCCTGGCTCTACATTAACATGTCTAACAATCTCACAGGTTGTACAAAATGTCCGACAAAGAGGAGGACAGGAAGAGGGAGTTTTTATTGGTGGATGGTGCTGGCCCCCGTAAACATTTTTAACTACAGTATTCGGCCATAAAGGTACTGTTAAATGTATTCAAGCGCAGTGACGGGGCAGTGGGGAGGGGCCTTTTGAGAGAACTGCCACAGAGACGGCAGGGCCCCTAGTGAGTCATTGAATCACAGGAACACACACACAACAGTAAACACTTGCGCACTAACTCTGTATTCAAACCGAATACTACACTGTCCTTTGCTGTTTCCGAGAATGACATTTATAAGCGCTCCTTCTGGGTGACAGGTTGGGTGTTAGCCAATCTAGCAAACCGCAATCTAGCCGCCTACCGCAAATTGTCGTCACCAAGTCAGGGCTGAACATTTACATTGACATGTCGATAACCGCCATATTGCTTTGATGTCTCTTTGTGTCTCCTGCTTCTATTAAAAATGACTGATTTTGGGTTGCTTTGTCGGTCATTGCAGCTTGTGTGAACACACAGCTACAGGGACACTGACAGTGATATGTGGACAAGTACACAGGATGACATTAGACACATCACAAACAAATTCTTAGACACACAGGCACACTTTCTCTCTCTCACACACACACACACACACACACACACACATACACACACACACACCCTAATGCCTGCTGCATAGTCGTGATACGTACTTCAACTCGCATGAATGGATGGAGTTATTTTTAGTGTTCTTGTGTTCATAGTCCCTTGCGGTCTTGATTGGGTAAGACAGTTGACAGTTGAACTCACGAGGCAATTATAAGTGATATTCATCAAGAATCAATGTCTATATATTGTTAATTCAAAATTCCCAAAATGGATGCACCAATCCCAGATTGCCCCTTTAACATGACACAATTGGTTTCATCTTTGCACACTCAATTATGACCACAAATCCAATCTAATTGACGGCCATAACTGCTGCCCTTGATAAATCTGCCCCACAGTCAGAAAGTGTGGTAAAAGACTGCCCCAGACTGCAGTACTCAGAATACAAGGATCTGTCCCGCCTCTGTCTAACCTTTGACCTCCCCTCTGCCCTCTTCTCTCTCACCTCTCACCTCTGCTTATGAGGAATTCCCCAGATGGGCCTTAAAACTAGGGAGGAGGAATTTCAGGCCCCCTATTCATTTGTTTGTTTGAGGAAGGCTAGGGTGGTCCAGAGACATCCGGACCCAGCCAGACTTCATTAACACAACACCACCCCACCATGTGCTTTCTACCACACCACCTTCCAAATAACAACCCCCTACTTCACAGAGGAAGAAATGGACAATGGACCTGAATGTTAATGTAGACCAGCAGCACGCAGACGCTCTGATGCCAAGGTCAAGTTGGGAGCCTTTACCTCCATTCAACTGACATGTATCTTCTGACTTTGGCTGTTAACAATAAGTAACTTAATTTTTCTAAACATTTTCAGATTATATAAAACATTCATAATGCATGCAAGTTATTACAAAGACATTAAAGGAATAGTTTACACAAAATAATAATGAACCTGTTTTTCCACATACCCAGGGCTAAAAAATTATACAGTGCTCCCAATTCTGACTATTTAGGAGTACAAACAATAAATTAAGGAGCAACCCCAAAAAACAAGACATGGCTGTTTTTTTTGTTGAGTTAGTCTGCACATTCTAAAGTACTGTAGGTTTGGGTGCCTAGCTTAAAGGTCCAGTATAACATTCAAGCTTTCTAAAAGTGTAAAAGACTTTAGGTCTATTGAGTACCTTTGACTTACAGACAGACATTGTTTACACAAGGCAGGCAGATATTTATAGGACAGAAGAACGTCCAGTCAGAGCCACACTGTTGTTCACAGCTCCCCCAAACTGTACACTGCTATAGTTCTGCACACCTGGTATGTCCGTGACCTGTCAGCATAGCTCTGTGTTTAAGTACGGTTGCGCTCTGCAGATGTCCCTGAGGCTCATGGGCCCACTGGTAATCTCTGCCATTCTGAAATAGAGAACACTAAGGGCAGAGGTGGATGATCTGCTGAAGAGGTCAAGGTTGCATTCCATTGGAATGCTCTCTGGCATGAGATGCCTTCCAGGGCTGACGGAGGAAGCTGAGGTACCTAGGCTTTGCTGGCTTAATGCTATTATTGGTGCTTTCTCTGAAACAAGCCAATTCTCAGTGACTCACGCCTCAACAAGACTCTCAGTAGAGGTGGCTCCCAAATATATTCCTATCTCCACAAAGGAAACATCTCTCTTGTGTGTGTCAACTAATCTGAAGTTTTCAAAGGCAGTGGACATGTGCTGCACACTAAATGTCTACTGTAAATGTTGACTTTATCCTATTATCACCACCTATATTGTGACACATTGAAAATAAAATAAAATACATTGATGCAGTCTACCATCGCCCGCTCCCCAAATATCTCTTTCTCTCTCGTCTAGGTCAACTGCACCCAACCTTTCAGACCCAGTGTATGGAGGTTCAACTGAGACATTCCCTGACCTGTGCTGTCATTGGGATGTTCAATGTTTCTTCAAAGGGAGGGGGGGGGGGTTAGGAGCAGAGGGGCGGGTCTTGGCACAAAGTTAAAGGAAACCAGAGGGCAGTGTCCAACCAGTCAGGACGCCAGAACTGAGGGGAGGGGCACGGTCACTCCGACCCTTCCGGCCCCTCATCCCCACACCGCCCCATATCTGATACTCACCATAGCCCGGTACCTGCAACTACCATTCCCTACACAACAGCCGTAGCCGTATAAGAGGCTGTGGGTTGAAATTTGCTTTTGCTAAAAATCCAAAAGGCAGTGCAAAAACGATGTGCAAAGACCGCTTTGGTATTTTCCTGTCATCTCTAGCTGTGTCTGCTCCAACCTCCGTAGGTGGAGTGGTGAAGGAGAGTGTTCAGAGCACTGTCGAGTGGAGTGGGAAATTAACCAATCCATGTTCAAGTGTTAACAATAGGCTTAACTAGTCACTTTGATCATAACGGGCACAGCCGTGTGGAGTCAGGGAATCCCTCGTACAAATATGTGGAAGTAGGCCTGGTGTAGCCTTCTCACATTGCTAAATTCAGACTGCAGCATACATTGACCGCCTCCACTGTCTGTGCCAAAATAAAGAGACAGTTGTTTGATTCATCTTATGCCAAATTCCAGTTCTTCAATTAATATTCATATTGGGGGGAGACTAATATAAGCTTAGAATACAATAGCCGAATCTATGACTACCCTAATCTAAGTCTACCCTAATCAAATAAGTGTACGCCAATCGCCCCCACTGATCATGGAACTGTGCAGGTTCTAACAACCACATTTGTGTACTATATACTATATCCACAATGAGTACCCGACTCCCGTCCCGAAGTATTATTGTTGACATTGAATATTATCCACTACTGCCAGCAACCATAAGTAATAACCACGAGGTCAATCCGGCGTTTAAGGAGAGGAAACAAAAACTTAAACAAAATGAGGGGTCTGATGGCAATCAGCATTGACAGTCGACAGTTTCAAATTCCTGAGCATTCACATCACAGGCGACCTGACTTGATCCCTCAACACTGACACTGGGCAAAAAGGGACATCAACTCGTGTACTTCCTCAGACAGCTGAAGACATCAACTCGTGTACTTCCTCAGACAGCTGAAGACATCTGGTGTGAGCACACAACAGTACTCACTTGCTTTTAAAGATGCACCATTGAGAGGCAATATTGGAGTAATTATTTTTCATCATCCTCCCAAGAATTTAGCTTATGAACTAATTCACTAGGTTTACAGATCTTAGGTCATTTTTAATTAGGTGATCTTCACAACATTAAAGGGATAGTTCAGGTTTTTCAATGTTAGACCTGATTTTCCACTTATTTGGAGTGTTGTAGGTTCATCCAGACACTTTTTTTTTTTTGCTGGGAAAAAAAGTAAATGCATCCTGACTGGATGCATCACAGATTGGTAAGGTAACTGCACTAAGCACAACTGCAAGGCCATAGAGAGGGTAGTGAAGACAGAACATGTCATCACTCTGAACTAGCTCCCGCCCATCCAGGACATCTACTCCAGGCGATGCCACAGCCGTGACCATCATCAAATACCTTTGTCACCCCGGTCACGGTCTGCTCTCTCCCCTTCCATGTCGCAGACAGATCAGATCTATCAACTTTTTTTTTTTTTTAAGTACATTTCAGCATAATATGCTTTCATCATATCTTCTTCTTCTTCTTCTTCTTCTTCTTCTTCTTCTTCTTCTTCTTCTTCTTCTTCTTCTTCTTCTCGCTCCCTTTTAATTAATCATAAAAAGGTGATAGTGACTTGCTGAGTGATACAAACGCAATAGAGGTCAGATTAAAGTTTGCTTTTTATGTATTTTCTTGTGAAGGACTGGAAACTAATGAAATGTGTACATTAGCCATGGTGCTACATGACCAATACTGAAACACAAACAGTGAACTTTTTTGTCCATGAACTCTTTTGAAGTTATGGAAATGATTTAGAAAAGGTTAAAAAAACAAGTCAACTATCGCTTAAGGTTCACACAAACGACAGCCCCGGTTAGAAACTGCATGACTTTTTACAGGCATTCCTTCCTTCGGCCACCCTTTCATCCCTGACAGCCCCCTGGAATCTTCTTTTTAATGAACATCTCATTCAACAGCCCAGACAATCAGAGTAAAAAAAAGTGGAGCTAAAATAGCCTGGTTGCTGAGGTTCAACAACATATTGTAGTTGTCTGTGACACACGCATAGAAAATGTGTCACATGGGTGGTTTATTTTATACTTGTATTGATCTGCCTATTTCCACCTCACTCCTAATGTTTTCATTTAGCCTTTCAGCACCAAACATTTATGTTACTGCAAATTCCCCAAGGTTGCCCAGGTCAATCACCATTTTAGAGGCTGAATGCCAGAGAAAATATATTGCAAAGCTTACTCTTTCCGGTCAATTTCTAAGAAAGAAACAAAAGCTCGTCACTTTCATTGATTCTAAAAGCTGTGTTGTAACGGGGGCTTTTATGATCAGTTGCCTGGTGACAGGTGTATAGGGCAGGAGAGACGGGACAATCAGTAAAGCGCTGGCCCGGTCCACGGTACTAGTTCTGTCCATCATTTACCACTACGAGCACCCCAGTGTGTTTTCATGTGTGTGTGACTTTTATGATTTAAATAACTTTGCCGCTGTGAAAGCCACATTCCCCCTCCTTCCCTGACTTTTTCTCAGTTATTGCTTTTATACATGTTAGTGTTGTTAGAATTTAACAATCACACTTGTCAATCTGGAAGCGTTTTATAACCATTGCTGCTGCCAAAACATGTGATATGGCCCGCAATACTCCTGTGTGTGTGTGTGTTATAAAAGTGTACCCAGAGAGGCTTGGAGAGCGGGTCTGCTATTGCCAAATGAGGTCTTGCCATACCAGAAATTAATCAATTAAGTGTAGGATCTCAGTTTCAACCATATCTGATGAGATATGTCACGGTGGTAATTGTAGGATAGAGGCCTAGATAGCGATTACACTCCTCCAGTGTAAAAACTAGCAAATACAATTTCCCAACTGTGCAACAATTGCAAATAATGTTGTATTATTTCACATCAGGATTAGTTTTCGAAGCGTTTATAAAGCATTCATATCTGGCTCCTGATTGCAAGCTCTCTATTTGGCAAGCACCAAGTAAATATCGAACAATATAAACAAATGAGTTATAACTGTTTGTAAATGGTTTATAATTGAATAATAAACTGATTATAAGCTGTTATGACCACCTAGTAACTGATGATTTTGGGCCATCGAAACTCACATAAGAACCAACATAACACTTATAATTATAATCATAACTGACATGACTGAATTGAGGACAATGGTGTAATGATGGGGATATTACTCCACTATTTTATCTGCTACTGACTCCTCAGGTGCTGAGATATCAGTCACCCTAACAAAGAGACATCTACTCTATTTCACACTAGGTCTTTAATAATAACTAATGGAATAGCCCTATCAAGTAGAAAATAGGAAAGGTGCTACACAGTAACTGTGGCTTGACCTTTGAGAGAAAGACTCCCTGGAGAGGTTTCAAAAGGTTTCTCATGTCTGCTGGCACCGCTGTGCAGGGATGACTTTTTCCCGTGGGCTGTGTAACACAAGGCCCTATTCAGACCGCTCAGCCATCACCGTCCCACTGAGTGGAAAGGTCGTGTTGACACAACAGCACAGCAGTGCATTGTCTACACATCACACACGCCAGGAACCTCAGTAAAAATCCATTAATATTTTTTTTTTGTAATAGATAGGCTTACAATAAGTTATAGAACCCCTTTCAGTGTTTACAAACATTTCCGCCTATGGGCTGTAGTAAACAAAATGGGGTACCTTCCTAAAAATGTATCTATTGTTACCCAATATGGTGAAGCATTTTTAATTGTGCACCGAAAATAAACCCAAATCAGCACAAAGGTGCTGTCTGAAAAGGGTTGGACTGTCTTCTTGCTCAGAGCAGTATAGGGAGATTTGTAAATGTTTTAAGAATTTACTGAAGACACTGTCCGTTATGGAACAAATAAAAACAACAGCATTTATGCTCCTTCATACTGGCCTCATTCAATAGCCTAATCTTTCTACCATCGAAATTATCTCTCTTTTTAAATGCCGTCTGTTTCAAATAGGTAATATTGTGCAGTGATAAGCGAAGGGGTTGGGGGAGGTGGGGAGGTGTGATCCTGTCTCTGAGCGAATTTGTCACCAACTATAGGCTACTGATGATCCATTCTGAGATATTGAGAAGAGAAGATTACTTGAACCGCATTTCACACAGGGTCGCAACACACTTTAAGATAACTACATGCCTCACTGCAATGTAAGTCGCTTTGGATAAAAGCGTCAGCTAAATGGCATATATAAGATAACACAAGATAAAGCAATGGTAAAAAAATAAAAGGATCGGTATACACACAAGCTTGAGAGCAGGCCATGAAATGTGCAGTATTGTTGATATAGGCCTATGAGCGCACCAGACTGATCTTGGAAAAATCTATATAGGCATTGTCACAAAGAGGTTTGTATTCTATTGCATGTATTCCGGAATGAAAAGCATGCTGCAAAAAGAGCAGACAGCACAAGGCCTTTGGTCTATCCACCAGTGTCTCCCAGACTCTACGTCCTCATTATGATTGGGAATTTTAGCGACAATGATTATGCCACAGGTTTAGCTGGAACGTCACCACTGAGTGTGTAGGGGGCTCTTGCAGAGCACGGGGTAGGCGGTTCATACAGTAGGTACATATGTTATCACTTTTCCATGGCTGCGATGCTTACCACTTGACGTGGAAGCGTTTTGTGTGTCGAACAGACAGCAGAACATTTACAAAATGTATCACTTTGAGCTTATTGCAGGTCTAACAAGCAATTATTGCAAGGAGCAAGCAACATTACACAAGGGAAGGGAAAATCCAATATTCGAAAGTACCTGCTTAATTTTGTCAAATATCAATACTTTTCCCCACCCACGGAGCAGTTCAAATTCACTCTCACTCATCTCTTCAGGGCAGCAACAAAGGCAATCTGCTTACTCTGTGAAGCACCTATCAGTTGACGCAGGCTTGGAATCTTTTCAAGTGGGAAAATAAACAGTTGCATCTTGAGCACTGAAGAGACACTTACTGGCAGCCTGCACTCTGGCTCTCCGGCTCACCACCAGCCCAAAGGAGTTCTGGCCCATACACTCGTAGTCTCCTTCATCAGACGAGCCATCAGACTTGGTCATTTGGAAGTGGCCAATCAGTAGAGAGCCATTACTGAACATGGCATGGTGTTGGTCCTCGATCAAGAGCATGGCATTCCTCCTCCACTGGGTGGTGATTGGTGGGATGCCTTCCACTTGACAGTGTAGCATAAGGGGCTGCTCCTGCACGGCGATGATGTCACTGGGCTCCAGGGTGAAGGAGAGGTCCGCACCAGATGTCACACCTACAGAAACACACACATGGAGAACAGCACTCGTGAGCAGACAACCTTCGCAGCTTTAAAGGCGATGGTTCACTGTTTTTGACACTTAGATTTTAGATATATGTCCCATGTTGTTGATCGACCAAGATGGTTTCTAGGTGTGGTTATAAAGCTGTCAAGTAAAGATGACAAGCCGTAAAGATGTCCAGCAGCCGAGACAGCTCAACTCAAGGATACAGTGCCTTCGGTATTCAAAGTATTCAGATCCCTTCACTTTTTCCACTTCACAATTTACTGACATTTCTAAAAACCTGTTTTGCGCTTTGTCATTCTGGGGTATTGTGTGTGGATTGATGGCAAATTCTTTTAATTTATAACAAAATGTGGAAAAAGTGAAGGGGTCTGAATACTTTCTGAAGGCACTGTATTGTGGTAGAAAACAGGGCAAGTAGCTTCCTACACCAAACATTCGGGCATTCGGGCTCCAGCATGTTTGGATGAAAATCAAGTTTAATATTCCAACATAGGGATACTATTTCCCATTTAGCTAACTAGCTAGCCAGCTGCATTCTCTTGAAAATAAGTCATATTTTGTGGGAAAGAAAAGTAGCTAGCTACATCCCTGGTGGTGGAGAGAGATGTCGGCCATGTTTTTTGTTTTGAAAAGCCATCGGGTCGGCGCATGTATATGTTAACCCTCAACTGCCCAGCACCTTTTTTCTCAGCTGTGTGATTTAGGGTCGAATATTTTCCCATAATTTTACTATATCAATCCCTTTTGTCTCAGGTAAACCCAGTGTTCCCGCCAAAACCGGAAGTGTCATTTTAAAGCGTATAGAATTCGGAATTTCTGAGGAGCTTTGTCTGGAGGCTCAATGCATGGAGAGAGAGGGAGCTTTTTTCTCCCACAGTTGATGAGCAGAGGGGGAGGGGCTGACCTTTGACCTCACTTCAGTCCACTCTCTCACACCAGAGTAAAAGTCTAGACTATGGCTCACACACACACACACACACACACACACACACACACACACACACACACACACAACGGGGATTGCGGAGCTCAAATATAAACAACCCTACATGTTGTTTATTCATTCACTGCCATTTTATGGATAATAAAGTTGGTAAACTGCACTATGTAGTATGTCACCTAGGTTGAAAATCACCACTTTCCAACTAACTTAGTCAAAAACGCTCTCCGCTGAAGCCGTCTGCATTTGCCTCACTAGTTTGCTGAAGAGTATCTAAAAGAGCCTGTGGAGTTCAAACATATGAGGTGCTCAACTGTGCATTTACGGTGTTTTGTGGCTCGCTTTTTTCCTCAACTCAGACCATAGGCTATATTGAATTGTTGGATAGTTTATCAAATACATTAGCAGATAATTGAGAAGGCAATTACATAATTAGGCAAACATTATCTAGTCTTGATACAGAGGGAGAGAGAGAGAGGGAGAGAGAGAGAGAGGGAGAGAGAGAGAGAGAGGGAGAGGGAGAGAGAGAGAGAGGGAGAGAGAGAGGGAGAGGGAGAGAGAGAGGGAGAGGGAGAGGGAGAGAGATGCCAAGTATCTCAATAGGCTTGAATTTGCAATAGCAACATTTCACGTTGTCTATTACAACTGCATGCGATATAATAAGTGACAAATTAAATTTGATTTGATTTGAACAAACCATAACACTGAGCCAATGTTGAAGAATTTGTGAAGCTTTCAAACTATTAATGTGTTGCCTAGGGCATGAATAAACGAAGTGGGCCAGAAATGTAACCTCCTTTTAGACTACAGGCGTACTTTTAAAATTAACAACTAATTGAATGTGGCACCGCTGTAAAGGAAATGCTGTCACAAACAACAGCGTTTGCATTAAGAGGTGCGTTGGTGGGTCTTAAATGTCCCTGCTTTCGCCGCCTGAAACTGTCACTCAGGCACTCATTTTTGAGGACACACCTTACATAACACCCAACCCTCCCACCTCAGTGCAAGCAAGCCGAGACCGGTAATTTCCCAATATCGGCGTTATGATTTGATACCGTTGCTTTGCGGCCAGCCGAAAATATAGCCCTTAGTGGGATAAAAGAGGAGCTTAGCGGGCTCCCCTGCACCCCTGTGCTCTTGGTGTCAGGTTTCAGCTACTGATGGACTAAGCACTAACAGTCCCTGCCTCGGGCCCTGGAATCTGGCTGGAGCCAGGGGGGTGGGGATGTGGGCGGGTAGGGGGAGCACAGGGGTCAGTACAAAGGACCTCCGGCGTCATCCCTCAAATTCCAGCCCAGAAATACACCCCTTAAGGTGCAGACAAGGAATGCATTGACAAGCTCGTCCCTGAATATCACATAACAAATGCAGGGAAGAATAAATATCCTATCCCCCCCTCTCTCTCTCCCTTGTTGCTCCCGCTCCGTCTCCATCTGTGCTTCCCCTCTTTTCTTGGTAAAGCTGTCACAGAATCAAATAGGCATCAGTGCTGCCGTCTCTGAAAAACAAAAGGGGTAGTGAAATATTTAACCCTTTGCTACCCGGGCAGTGCCACTACTAGGTCCATAGTGCCGCCCTGAGCGGTGCAGGCCTGATCTCTATCCTCCACAGCTCCAACAAAGCCTTTTCACACAGGAAGCCAGTGCTGTCAGCATAGCTACCGGTGCAGTCAGCACAGCTACCGGTGCAGTCAGCACAGCTACCGGTGCAGTCAGCACAGCTACCGGTGCAGAAACAGCACAAAGTGAACAGCACAAAAAGAGCCCCGTGGTACGAAGGCAATCAGTCATGCTACATGAGCAAAACAATGACGAGGCAAAAAACATCATCAAGCAAACAACATTATGCACCAAATGCTTCTGGACACAAATGAGGGATTAGACAATACAAAAGTATTCCATTAAATCTTTCCTCAGGGCACCTCTGGTTGTGGCGGTGATTCTCATGCCCGGCTTTCATAACTGAGAGAGTGACTCAACGCAAGTACTGTGGTGCTCAGTGCTTGTAGTTTAAAGGATGGGTTCAGATTTTTTTTTTAACCAAATCTATGTTTGATGTAAATGCCATGTTGTAGAAGGGTACAGGCACTTTTTGTGTCTTTCGCTTGGTTTTGAGACACTTACCAGTGTCATAATTTTGGATGTGGCTGAAATAACTTGATAGCTATCTGTGTATCACCATTGATTGATTGGAATGCCTAATAATGAAATGCACGACAGGTGTTTCTGGTTAGTCAGGTGTTAGGGTTAGGAGGTAGGTGTGAATGTGTCAGAGACTACCATCCGCAGAAGACTGTGTTGATGTGTAGGAGAGTGTAGGCGCAGGTGTCTTTACATTTGTGTGTGATGGTGTCTGTGTTTATGACAGAGTGTGTGTGTGTGTGTGTGTGTGTGTGTGTGTGTGTGTGTGTGTGTGTGTGTGTGTGTGTGTTGGGCTACTGTGCCCAATATGAAATTCATGGAGAATGTTAGCAGGTGTTGTGTAACCTAAACATACCATCAGAGTGCCATCAACCAAATGAAAACCTAGATAGGCTATTCTTCTGAAAACAGTCCACTCTAAGGTCTACTACCTCTCTGAAGAGTAAGTATTAGGCAGTTTGAGAAAAGCAAACTACATGCCCAGTGCTGAGTGTAGCCTGTTGTTTGACGTACAGTAGCCAACAAAGTTATTGTAGCAGGGTGTGCTGGAAAACCCTGTCAGTGCATAGGTCACATTTAGTTCAGTTTTAACAACTGTCCCACAGATCAGGAACACTCTCCAGGAGGTAGGCATGAATGTGTTAGAGACTAACGTCCGTAGAAGACCAGCAGAACTACTCACCAGCAGAACTATAGAGGCCACACGGCAAGGTGCAAACCACTAGTTAGCCACAAAAACAGGATGGCCAGGTTATGGTTTGCTAAAAAGTACCTAAAAGAGCCTGCAGAGTTCTGGAAAAGGGTCTTGTGGACAAGACCTACTAGTCAGCCCAAGTACAAGCAAATGCTTGCAAACTCATTGGACGGCATTTCATCATACAGCAGGACAATGACCCAAAACATACTGCTATAGCAGCTAGGTAGTTTTTCAGGGCCAAAAAGTGGAAAGGCGTTGTTGACTGGCCAAGTCAATCTCCAGATTTAAATCTTATTGAACATAATATGTGCCATTTATAATAATAATATAATAATATATGGCATTTAGCTGACGCTTTTATCCAAAGCGACTTACATTGCAGTGAGTGCATACATTTCAGTATATATGGTCCCAGCAGGAATCAAACCCACAACCTAAGCGTTGTTAGCGCCATGCTCTACCAACTGAGCCACAGAGGACCACATGCTTTTCATTTGCTGAAGAGGGAACTTAAGGCAAAAAGGCCTCAATACATTATTAGACCTCAAAACATTATTAGCCGTACAATCAATGGAATCAACTGTTTGAATGTGCTAACACACACACACTCACACCATCTCAGTGATCTTATACTATACATGTGGATGTGCAGGTTCACGATTACACTTCTGTTCCAAACCCAAAGGATTGAAGTATAGAATTAAAAGAAGACAAATGCTTCCCTTTTCCAATACTTATGGAGGGCATGTCGTAGAAATCAACTGAAATCACTGACAAATGAAATGTTCTTGAAACCGTTTGCCGAGAGCTGAGTTCTGCAGTTTTTAATTTTCTCAAATTATAGGTTGACAAATGAGTTCAACAAGGTAGTCAGACTATGATAGGCACCGAAATTAATGCTCATGTAGAACATTCATAACACTGCCTTTATAGTAAAAATGTACAATGCGGTGCCTGGCCATGTGGGTTGTGGAGCCAGGAATGGGGAACAGGAGAGGTGAGGCCAGCGCAGCTGTAGATGCCAGCGTTCAGATACAAGCCCCTCCTCTTAATCCTTGCTTTGACCAGGGACACCCTGGGGTTTAGGATTACCACCAGGAGCCTGCCAGGCTGGAAGAGACAAGTGCTGGTGAAGTGTGGCTCATGCACCATCTCACAAGTGACATTCAATAAAGCCTACCCTGCTACTGTGTCACAGCCAAACTGCTGCACTAGCGAAATGGTGTTGCTGGAGGTGCTGTATCCACAGTGGAGACCTAGATTTATCACTCCATTCCATTGGAGGATGGTTCGTACCATCAAAGCGGTAATCAAAGGTAACAATAAGAAAGCATTCTCTGTGACACTTGTTTTGGTAAACAGCTGGGGGATGGGGCTGGGGAAATGTAACCACTCTACAATTCATCGACGGAGCAATGGATGCAACGACTGACCCTGAGATCAAAATTATAGTTTTAACCATGTTTTGAAGCTATACAGTGTTTGTTTACAATTGTGTTGTTCACAAACAATGGAGTAAAACAAGCTTATGTTTTGGGTTCTGATGGGGCTAGACAGTTGAACTAAGCTCTTGAACTATTTACTGGAAGATATTGTTCAAGAATCACAGGTTATAGAAAAAATGTATGTACCATTCCCAGATCTCCCCTTTAACAATGCATACATACATGCTCCCAATATACTAAAAATAACTTCAAGGACATTTTTACTAGGGCTGTGACTGTTATGGAATTTTGGGACTCAGTCAATCATCAAGCATATAACCGTCATAATCGTCCGGGCGGTCAAAACAATGATGTAATAATAACACACCTTTAAGTGCCCAGAGAGTTATGGGGTGACACACAGAATAATGGGAACAGGATGCATAGTGAATAAAGAACCTTGTTATAAAGTTCAATACTCAGTCCAGATTGTCTACCCAGATACTAACTTTACAATTACCATTAAACACTTAATTATTACTACAAATTAAGAAAAGATTCCCCATCCAATTAACATGCCAGGTTGGAGAGGATGGGAAGGATCAGACGGGAGCGCATTTTGAGGGAGAGAGTGCGTGTTGTGTTAGAGGGATGAGGAGATTGAGATTTGATAAATAGACAGATGGTAGCAAAACAGTACTTCATAACCTTTAATTAACACTACTGCTATTGGGTAAAGTATATCTACTTGAAAATAAAGTTGAATTATATTTATTTATTTATTTATTTAATTGATGTATTAAAACAGCCATTTATTTCTTTTCACGGTTGAGACCCATAATAGTCAGTTACACGGTTATATGATTACCGTCACAGCCCTAATTTTGAGCATGTCACATTCAGCACTTTCAGCACGATGATGTTCAGGTCCAAACCAACCTGAATGCTGAATTAGTGTGATCTAGAACATCTACAGTAAGCCTTCCATTAGAATTGCTCGAAGATGACCACTGGTGGTTGTTTTACTGAGGTGTAATACCCCTAAAAAAAAGTGTGAAAAAGGCAAATCGACTCACTACCGTTGTCGCGGTAACCGTGCTCTGCCGTCGTTTATGAATTAATATATTAAACACTGACCTGCTGTATATCTGAAGTGTAGAGACGTGAGGCCCGCAGGCGGGACAACAGTGTCGTATGTAACCACATAAAACATGTGTAGGCATGGTAATGCAACTATCCAAAATGATTGTATAATATATTATATCTGGAAAAAAAAATCAGGGGGCCTAGGGGACCTCAATGTCCTTTGGATGAGATGTTAAACCGAGGTTCTGACTCTCTGTGGTCAATACAAATCCCACAAGAGTAGGCATGTTAACACCAGTGTCCTGGCTAAATTCCCAAACCGGCCTCCATTCCTTCATGGCCCGTGATTCCCCACAAACTCGATACATATCGACCACCGATTCTGAGGGTGTATCTTTTTTCTCCTCGGTGAAGCCATTATTAGCTGGCTTGCTATGTCCTTTGTGAACTAGCTAGCTAGTATTGGGATTTATTTCTACCTTTGAGCCCAGGGGCAAGGTTTTTGCTAGCACACCGCCCGGGTTCTGCCTCCATTTGGAGGCATGCCTCACAGTCATGTGATTTGCTCAAATTAAATTAGGACCAATACTTTACTCAGTAAGGTCAATCCCATAGAATTCTATGGCCACTCCCACTGGGTTGATATTCCAGGCTTATCTGCGCAATAGCCTGTGGATGAGGTTAAGTCTATGCTAATATCATGGCTAGGGACTGGTTCACTCGCTAACCAACATCTCTAGCATAACAATGTCATAAAAAGACAAACAAGTGATTTACTGGGGCGAAATTTTGTCAATAATGTTTTGGTTACAAGCCAACAAAACTGATGCACGTGTAATCACGGGGCATTGACTTGGGTCTTTAAAAGGCATAAAAAACGGATATAGGCCTATTCTGTGCAGGATTTAATCACTGCAGGACAAATTAACTAAATCAATTAATTAAAAGCAAAGTATTTGCATTCTCACACGTTGTTAGTAGAAAAGCCTGTCTTTCATTGTGCCCTTCATCCTGTATCCGGGTTGGAAAATGGGGCCTCAATTGATAGACAAAAACGGTCAATCATACTGAACAAAGGACCCAAGAAAATTTTTAAATGAGGAGAGAGCCAGCCTTGACATTTAATCTGTACAAATGCTTTCCTCTGTAGGCAAAAACCGCTGTTTTTTCCATTTTCAGAGGAATGCATTGACTATAGAAAGACTCTGAGCCTCCATCAATGACAGATGATAGGTGCAAATGTTTAAATGGTCTGCTTTTGATATGTACTATGAGCAGTGCAAGGTAAATTTGAATTGTTAATCTATGTGACATTGTTTCATGTTTACATGGATTTAGACTAATAACACATACGTGTATGAGGTTGGGGGCTGCAGGGGATTGAAATGATCCTGAAAAATAGGCAACTGTACAAGAGCATGACAATAAAAATCAATGAGGTTGCTTTTAATAAATGTGTAAAAGACTCATCTTTATACACCAAGGATATAATAAGTCCGGCCACATTTAAGGTGTGAAGTTTGTTGGAACACTTTGGCACACAAACATCCCACACACATGCACACAAACACGCATGATGCATTGTTATTGCCATCATTATCATATTAGTAGTAGTGTTATCAGTATTATAGTATTATCAATAATAATTATAATAATAATAACAACAACAACAACAATAGTGTTATGCTAGTATAGGTGATACATCATCATCATCATCATCATCGTCGTCATTATCTTTAGGCCTATTCCAAATTTCATTGTCACATTTTCATAAGAAGATCGCTGTGTAAAACAATCTATTGGGTCTTTCACTATAGCCTACTGCACGTGGCTACTGTACATTGAGTAGACTATGAACACACTCAAGATTCATATATTAATATATTTTAATATATTTTACAACACAAAAAAAATGCTAGACGAAACGTTTTCAACGCGGGTCAGGTAACTTCGTGCTTACACTTGACACGTGTGTTAAAATAGCCACAAATAACGACATTTCATTGACAGACATTCCAACTCAACACATCTAATAACAGACGTGCAACCCTGAAACAGAGATAACCGCAAGAGTAGCCTATAATACGGCCAATTCGTGACATGAGATAGTCAGTGCGTCCAGGTTCGGTAAACAGTGTCTGCAGTGCCATCGTATTTGGCATAAAGCGATTACTTTCCAAAAGGGTGTTATCCTGCAACCGTAATAGTAAGAACATCAGACACTTACCGATTAAAGCGTTTAGGAGTACTCCAAAAAAGCACGGAACAAGGCAGTGTCTTCTGGTAGCCATTTAATCACTTTGAATAACGATACTTGAGGAAAATAAGGTGAAGCGATGGTAGGAAAGTAGATTACCAGCTAGCTCTTCATGTTCAAAGCCACAACAATTGGTGACTCGTGATGGTCGAACATGCTTGCGCCATTTTGCAGGTCTATCAGGAATCTATCAGCATCTCGCGCTCTCCTCCTCTGTATCCCAGAGCCGCTACCTCACACACACACACACACACACACACACATAGCTGTTCACGTTGTAGCACCATACACTACCTCCCTTCCTCCCCCACCTCATTCGCCGAATCTTTTTTACGCTCTTCTCAGGGAACAAAAGAGACCAGACCGCTGCATCCACAAGACAGGCCTGTGTACAACCTTTCAGTAATATTAACACTACTGGTAATGTAGTTCTCTGATGGTGTGATTATTTTATACATTTTACTACCACTCGTAAAAGTACTATAATGATACCAATAGGCTGATAATAATAATCAAAATAATAATAATAATCAAAATAATAATAATAATAATAACAATAATGCTATCATTGTTATTGCTTAACGACTTGATAAACATACAACAACAGTCATGTGTAGACTTGAATGTATAATGACACTTGAAAGAGAGGAATATAATAGGAGAGGAGTGACATCTAGTGGTGAAGAACATTATTGCTTCTCATGAGCACAGTGACCTTTTGGAATTTTAGCGGGCTTGTCTTAGCAAGAACACTATGGCCTTTTCTCAATTGTTAGTAACACGATTCCTCGCGTCCTCGCCTCCGTTATCCTCTCGCATGCTACTGAAAACGAGTAATCGAGGACAATGTTCAGTCACAATTTCTAGAGATCACAAAGGGAGTGCTGCAGGGTTCAATTTTAGGTCCGCTACTGTTTACACTGTATATAAACGTTATTGCCTCCTTAGTTAAGGACTGTAAACTGCATCCTCTTCTATGGATGGAGCTTTCTCTAACCTAGAGACCGCTTTTGACGCCATTCAATGCCCACTTGTGGACCTCAAGTTAGTACTAAATGCAGCCAAAACTAAGTATATGGCTGGCTTGTGTGCTATACAAATAAATCGGTCACTGGGAGAAGACTACATAGGAGGAAATATTAGAAACCAAAATCGTAGTCCAAAACAGTCTTATTTGGCCGGATGGAATCCGAAGTTTGCAACATAGGTTTCCATGGGGATTGGGGAAACATGCTTTTGGCACCAGCCACTGCAGTGCTCTGCAGTTCTCCGCATGGCCACATGGTGTAGCCGGCTTCATCTCTCAACAGGAATGCTCCCCTGGTACTGAATGGTGATGACCTTAAGGTGAACTAACACAGGCTGCATGACAAACCCTCATCACTCTGTAGACACTTTGCTCCCACACCACATGCCGATGCTACTTTACTGCCTACCAACACAGGTAGACAGCAATTTTCTATAAAGGTGTATTTTACGAACTGTACAATTTAAAGGCTGTGAAGAGGGGACAACTTTATGACATTCTGTGGGTCCTCAAAGATAGTTATTTCTAACTAAATGAGGTGGACAAGGGCTGGAGGGGAAAGGAGGTGAGGAAAAAAGGACAACAAACATAAACAAACACCCACAGTTTGGCTGTCTCCAGGCAACAAGCTAAGACATAGGCCTCAGTGCACCATATGGTCCATAGCTGCCTCCAGACAGGTTAAATGCATGTTGTGTAATGTCTACATGATGTCGTTTAAGACTAGACTGTCCAGTTTTCCTCTAGCTGTGTCCAGTTATGTCCAGTTTTATTTGTTTTCTATGTTTGTCTGCTTTTAACAGAGATGTTAAAAGCAGTCATGTAGAAGAAAAACATGTGGAAGAAAAAGGTTGGACAAGAGAGACAGATAAGAGATGCATTTTAAAATGTGTAATATACATTATTAAAATGTGTAATATACATTAATATACATTACATTTGTTATGTAATATACATAACAAAAGCTTCATGGTAATACCTGATGTAACCACGGCCTTAGAGAGAGAGAGAGATTAACATTTGGTAGAATGAGAAAGAGATAAGCAAAAGTGTCCAAATGCAATTTCAGGGGAGAAACACACAAACATTTAGAGACGATTTCCACTGTGGTCATTTCAAAGATCTTCGGCTGCTGAGACCCAGCCAAGCACAAGCAGTGGGAACCTTCCCTAAAAAGCCTGGTGGGGTTGAACACAGAGCTGAGCAGACAGGAGACTCCAGTGGTTTGTCTTGGTGTACTGGGGTTTCATGGGGATCCTAGGCTTAATGATTTCACCAGTGAAGGTATGCAGAGCAGCTTCTGCTACTGTCATTAGGGGCCCCCATCACAGAAGAGGTACATGGAGAAGGAGAAAGTCTTCCTTCTTCCTCCTGACATGTTCAGAAACACTTTGCTACTCCCAGAAATGACAAAAGGCCTCAATGTATGTACAGTGCTCTACATAAGTAATGGGACAGTGAAGCATTTTGACTCCACACTCTAGAAGTTTGGATCTGAAATCAACCAATTGCTATGACGTTAAAGTAGAGATTCTCAGCCAAGACAACTGTCCCACAGATCAGGAAAACTCTCCAGGATGTAGGTGTGGATGTGTCAGAGACTACCATCCTTCACCAGCAGAACTACAGAGGCCACAATGCAAGGTGGAAACCACTAGTTATCCATGAAAACAGGATGGCCAGGTTACGGTTTTCTAACTAAAAGAGCCTACAGTGTTCATGAAAAGGGTCTTGTAGACAGATGAGACAACGATTGACATGTACCAGAGTAATGGCACGAATAAAGTGTGTAGAAAAGAAGGAACTGTCCAATATCCACAGCCTACAACCTCATCTGTGAAATATGGTTGAGGGAGTGTTATGGCTTGGGGATTTATGGCTTCCACTGGAACTGGCTAACTTGTCTTCATTGATGATGTAACTGCTGACAGCAGCAGCAGGATGAATTCTGTGTACAGAAGTGTACAGAAACATCTTGTCAGTTCAATTACAAGCAAATGCCTCCAAAATCGTTGGACGGCGCTTCATACAGCAGGACAATGACCCAAAACATACTGCCATAGCAACTGGGGAGTGTTCCAGGGCCAAGAAGTGGAAAGGTCTTGACTGGCCAAGTCAGTCTTCAGATTTAAATCCAATTGAACAAGCATTTCCTAATGACAAGATTTTAGGCAAAAAGACCTCAAAACAAACAACTAAAGATGGCTGCAGTACTGGCAGGCCGACTTTAACCGCATAGTAATTGTTTGATTTCAAATCCAAACTTTAGGAGAGCCAAAAGAAGAACAAAATGCTTCACTGTTCCATTACTTACGCAGGACACTGTATGTGTTTTGTTTTTTGTTAATTCATTACTTTTTTTACTTTTTTACTTTTTTTATTGTGCAGCCTGAGTTATAGGTTATGCAAATTAGTTGTGCACACAGTAGAGACTAAGACACATGGATTAATTTCTTTCTTTTTTGTGGGAATCTAAGCCTGGAACTATAAACCATGGGGACATGTAGAATGGAGGGCCAGATTAAAAACATGTGGGCAGACCTGAAAGACAGATGATATGTGCTTCACAGAAAAAAAGTCATCCATCTTTCTCCAGCTCACGTTGGATGTAGACCCCAGAGGGCTCCAGCTAAAAGTCAGAGGTCTATGGAGAAAATTGCTCAGGATAGGCTCTCATCTACAACACTGCAAGAAGAACGGGTGAGCCAAAGGCAGCCGTTGGGCAGCCCCGGGCAGTTATCTGCTGGTGAGCATACGCACTGGGTTACCAAGACAAGAAGCAGACAGGAACGTGCCTCAGCCCTCAGCCAGCATCCCAGTGCCAGTAAGAGAGCGATACAGACGTAGCACCGTATTGATCTGATAAAAAAAATACACACCACAGAAGTCTGGTTCACTTTAACCAAGGCTGAAGCACATAATGCAGGCGGCACCGGCCCGGAACGACAGGTCCAAGACAACTCTATCCCCAGGGCATAGGACTATTGAACAGTTAACCCTAGCTACCCTCTGCACTACCTGCTGCCCGCCTGCAGCCTAAAGACAATACACTGACTCACTGTGCATCGACCCTACCACACATAAGCACTCGCTCTCTCCATATATCAAACATTGCTTCATCGTCACGATACATAAGAATCCATTTCCTGGTCCATTGATAGCCCCCAAAAAAACATGGTTGAACCGCTGAGCAGGATAATAATTAGTGCCACACGCTGACTTGTGTTAAATGGGTTAAAAAAAAAAACGCCAATAGAGGAGAATCGTCGGCAACGCGAGGTGGCGGACGTTTAGACGAATGAAGACGTGTGAAGACAAACCCAGTCCATATACACACAACCCCCCCCACCCCCCCACCCCCACCCCCGCATTGAATAATGTTAACAGGCAGAGATAGGAGGAGCCAACGAGTTCCCGTCGCATCCGTTCCTCAATGTCCTCAATCTGTTTCCTCCTTTTTAATGCATTTACAATGGCCACGTTGTCTGGTGATCTTTCCCTTTAACTATGAAGACAAAGACAATAAAATGGGGATTGTTGTACCTGATGTAAATACAGTCATAGTAACCTTCCCCGCAAGTAAGTGTGCTTAAAATCTTGACTCTCCCAAGTAAACTATGATGACAGTATGCTCAGTGGCAAGGTAGCACATAATAAAATAAATTCATAGGCTTTGGCCAATGTTTTAATGCGGAACAATAACTGATTTTCTGGGTTGTCTGTGAGGAAGCAGAGGAGGCCTGCTGCTACACAACCATCCAAGAGGATCACTGACTCTCTCACAGGATTATTATTATTATTAGAGAGAGAGCATTACCTCACAATGATTCCCAACAATGTACGTGTTAAATTTGCACTTTCATCACAAGACGCCAACACAACCAACTCCTCTGTCACTTTTAATCAAAGGTTCCTCAATCAAATGGAATTACTTGGGTAAAATCTGGATCTGGAATTTTTCACTCACGCCATCAGAACCTCATTTGATGACTGAGACTGAGAATAATCTATGTTAAACTGCCATGGCGTTGACCTCATAAGGCAGGCCCTCAACATCACAACAGTGTTGACTCACACCACAGTCACACTACTGTCACGCTACAGGCCTTAGCTAATGGGTGAAAGTGTTGGTGAAAGGTCCTCTGTGGCTCAGTTGGTAGAGCATGGCGCTAACAACGCTTAGGTTGTGGGTTCGAATTCTGCTGGGACCATGTATACTGAAAAATGTATGCACTCACTGCAATGTAAGTCTCTTTGGATAAAAGCATCAGCTAAATGGCATGTATTTTATTATTATTATTATTATATATTATTAGTGCTGCTGGTTGGTTCAAAGGGGCCATAGAGAACAGTCTATATTTCTAGAGAGACAAACAGGAGGGGTAAGCTAGGGTCTAGGGCCTTGTGGTATGTTCCAATGAGAAAGGTATGGAGTGGGTGGGAGATAAGTCTGGCAGGAAACACGGAGGCAGCTGAGGTAGAACCCGCACAGAGCACACCACAAAACCCGCTGTGACCCCAATGAGCAGGAGGCATTACTGCCACTTCTTGTGTATGTTAGACACACATGACATCACTGTCTAAAACTTCCTGGCTAAAAACGTTCCATTATCCCTGCTTATCAAGCAGGCTACAGTGGAAAACTGTAAAAACCGAAATACGCCATCAGACTGTGATTATTCCCTTTCACAACAAGCTAACAAGAACATCCAACATCTCCCGTGTGAGGCCATTGCAAAATCAAACAGGCAAGAAATACATCAACAGCAACTTTTCAGACCAACATCTGTTCCCACTTTGAAACAAGGTACTGGCTTCTGGACTGGGATCATGTTCTGAGTGAGTGTGTGTTGTGAGACCATGTCGGGAATGGGTCTATAGTGTGCCAGTGTCGTTGCGTAGCCCTAATTGAGCCCAACAATTACATGCTGTATCGCCCTAGGTCCTGGGGCCGCACTTCCTGAGCCTGCCCTCTCCTGCCTCTCCTCTGTCTCCCTCTCCACATTTCCCAAAGCAGCAGCAACACACCACATGAATGTGCCATACGGTCTATTGTTTCCTATCATAGTCTATAGACTACAATTGTTGGGTGCGTGGTGGAGTGTTGCCTAACTGACTGCTTTAAGCCAAGTCCCTGAACATGCGATGGATGTTTCGCATACATGTGAATCAGCTGTCCGTGGACTTAAAGTGTTCCATCTGAACGCACGCAATCTTCATTTCAGCTGGGATTTACACCATTAATCATTGTTCAATGTAAATGGTAATACATTTAAGTTTGGCGTAAATTGGATGGCTCCACTCTGTAGAGCTCCAAGCCTGAAGTTGAACAACATAAAAAATGTGACCTCTGTGTTTCAGGAAAAACCCTCCTGGTGTCCCTCTGCACTTTCTTCAGTGCAGGGATGAATTAACTTTTGCATCCTGGATCAGACAGAGGTCATTCTAGCATTATGTGAATCTAAAACTGTGTCCACGGCAACTGCCCCGGTACTTGCTTCAGCAGGATGACCCTTCCTGTCCCCCCCCCTGCACCTTCTCCACTGCAGGGACAAATGCATCTTGGATCAGTAAAACAGTGAAAATAGAATTCGTTTTATTCTCGTCATTGCAGGTGGCATGTCGACATTTTAGATTGATTCTTGAAAGCTCTCATTCCAATCTTGTGTGCCAGCACTCACAGTGCCAGAGCGGAAAATGGATGACACGGATGATGTGCAGCGTACTCAGCTGTGCTTGCTCACATTGTAATCCTGGGTTTCTTACTTTAACCCTGGTCAGGATGATATGATAATCATGTGTTTATGTATGTTTTTAGGGCATTTCTGCTTCATTGGGACAGAGACAGTAGAGATTGACAGGAAGGATGGGAGAGAGAGAGGAGGGATGACATGCAAGACGTGTCGAGGGTCGGAATCGAACCAGGAACCTTGCGATTATAGGGTACGCGCATTAGTGTGCTACAGTACGCCACTGATAATCGTGTTTTTGATGGTTTTCTGACCCTCTATCTGACATAACTACTCCTGTCTGATTAGTACTATGATCTGTCATCAGTGCTGTATACAATACACAATACACATGAAGCTGTGGTTTCTAGCTTTCAGCGCTGTCATAAGTCAGCGTATTGCTTTTGGCAAACCATTACGGCAATTCACATGATGTGTTTATCAAAAGATCTATGGGTCAGGATTAATTACTATTTGAATTTAGTTTTGGGTCAGTATGAGTCATTTTGTTTACTGTCTTCATGTGGTGGAGTAAAATAACTGTCCACAAGGCCTCTGATCTAAATTGTTGATAAAGACAGATTCAGAGAAATGTCCTTTGTAATCACCACTTCACATTACTGCTGGCGGAGGGACTGTGGATCATTATTCTGGTTGTGTTGTGTGTTTGTCTGCGTTTGAAGGTCTTTACCTCTGTCTTTTCCAACTGCTTTGTTTTTGTATGAGTTAATGTGATACATCTATATCACTCCAAAGTGAAGTGTTAGAGAAATACGCCGTGCGTGGCAGTGTATCAGCGACAACAAATGTCACATATAGTACAGCACAGTGCAGTGCAGTGCAGTATGCATCACATGGTGAGCAGGGTAGCCTTCACGAACACTACGACCAGAGTTTGTGTGTCTGTGGTCAAACTCTGGGGGATACATTGACCACAGACACTAAGCTCCCCACTGCCGGTGTGTCTGTGGTCAATGTATCCCCCCGTCTGTAGATGGAGAGAGGCAAGAGAGAGCGAGCTCATATGGTCTCTTCGCTTTCTCATCTGGCTCCCTGCCGACAGCTCTGAGCTGAGCTATGTGAGAAAGAGAGAGAGAGAGAGAGAGAGAAAGAGAGAGAGAGAGAGAGAGAGAGAGAGAGAGAGAGAGAAAGAGAGAGAGAAAACAGGAGGACTCTGAGCTAAGCTATGTGAGAAAGAGAGAGAGAGAGAGAGAAAGAGAGAGAGAAAACAGGAGGACTCTGAGCTCTGCTATATAAGAGGAGCTCGCTCAGCACAGACACTGACCACCGCACACAGAGGCACAAACAGTAGGGAGGGAAGACTACTGAACCCTGAGGGACACTCACGTGGGTAAGACTGAGATCCACACTTTTCCTCGCTGTCCCTCTCTCCTCCTGCTGACCTGTGTTTTAACAACACCATTGTTGTCTCACATTTCACTGTCGGATTGTAAGTGATTTGTATTGGTCTGTGTTAACTTTTAAACAGTTACAGTTGTCAACGAAAATGTACTATGACAATACGTTGGAGCTTGTGTGTGTGTGTGTGCGTGTGTGTGTGTGTGTGTGTGTGTGTGTGTGTGTGTGTGTGTGTGTGTGTGTGTGTGTGTGTGTGTGTCTGCATGGAAGTGTCTGCATGGCTGTGGGGGATACATAATTTGTGTGTGTGCGTGGGGGGTTGGTTGTGTAGGGTTAGGGTTAGCAGAAATGTTTCAGTATTCCCCTGGTACTCAGTGATGGCTAGCACAGATGTGATATTTGAGAGGGGTTCTGTACACATCCAGAATGTTCTTTCATTCTGTATGTTTCTGTGGCATCTGTTACTTTCACTCCCTAAGACCTCAAAGTGTGAGGGGGACAAAAGTGATATTGTTTTATTTGATAATTATACTGTAATGCTTTTGCACAACGACATCTTTCCATCTGATGTGATTTAACTATTTTTGTACTACCTGTTAAACCTCCCAGTTACAGTTACATGGTTGGTGCAATATTGTGCAAAAAGGTGTTAGAGACATTATCTGCACCTATATAGATCCAAAGGGATCATTTTTATCCTGTTTAACATAGAAAGGTGTTCATTGTGATAATCTGCCAAGTCCAATTTTTTCTAAGTGTTTTCATCTAACCACTGCAGGAGCTCTGCTGCTGGAGTATTATTAGAGTTGGAGTGCCTGGCAAGTGAGGGTCATTTTTACAGGTCAGAGTTCACAGGTCACAGGCAACAGAAGAGTGCCAGGATGAGCTGCCTGTCAGTGTGGGCTCTTCTCTTTGTCTTTGGGTTCACCAGATCCACTACAGCCCAAGGTTGGTCTCTTATTATGTATTATTCACATTTCCCCTTTCTGTTCTCTAACTCCCCCCCCCCCCAAACACACACACCCACACCCATGTGTGAACACACCTTTCAATTAGAAAACTATTTTAAAACAAGTGAAACTAGTGTAAATTAAAATTATATTATTATCGTGTATATGTGTATCATGTGTCACATTTTATTGTAGTTGATCATTTTATTAAGCAGTTGACACCGTTATTAAATGTGAATGAGTAAGGAGTAATGTTATTGACATTTACATTTTGTGTGTCCAGATGACCACGAGTGGACGACATGGTTCAATGTCGATCACCCTGGTGGACGAGGAGACTATGAGCAGCTGGATGCCATCCGGTTCTACTACAGGGCGCGGGTGTGCGACTCGCCACAGGCCATTGAGGCCCGAACCACGAACTGGATCCCTGCTCACAGTACAGGGGAGAAGGTGCACACCGACCCTGCAGTGGGCTTCTGGTGCTCCAACGCAGAGCAAGCTCCCGGCCGAAACTGCTCCAACTATGCTGTTCGCTTTCTGTGTCCTAAAGGTCAGTTTGGGAAGTTTTGCTGAAAATCTCATTTGCGATCAAGTTCTGTTAGATTTATTTTAAGTGATTGTGATTTCTAAAGGAGGGATGTCCTATTTTCCATCAGGCAACACCGGGGCATCTCAGGGAGCCTGGGATGCTTGGTCAGACTGGAGCCAGTGCCCTGCCCAGTGTGGCCAGGTGGCCGTGCAGGTTCGCTCCAGGACCTGCACATCACAGTCTCAGCAGTGGCAGCAGCAGTGTCGCGGTCCTACAGTGGAGGGCAGAGCATGTAAAGGACCTGACTGTCCAGGGACCGGTGTGTTGCTTGCCTCACGTCGATTATTTGCACTACGATTAGAATTCTTAAAATGTCAAGTAGCAGTACTGCCCCACAGTGTTCATTACAGCCCTATTACATAATCAATTTATGTTCTGATCATACAATATAATTTGCTTTTTATTCTAGATATAGTCAACCTTACTTGAGAATCACTGTCTAATGCTCTGTCCTGTCCTGCTGCTGCTCCAGGCTGCTTCCTGCAGTGTGTGATGGGCAGGGCGAACGCAGAGTGTGACGCCTGTATGTGTCAGGAGCACACCGTGCTGGGCTCTGTCCGCAGCGCTGGGGGTCTCCCTGCCCCGGGGGCTGCTATCCTCCGCTTCAGCCCCACCCCCAAGCTCCTCACACTCACCGATCACAACGGCCACTTCCGCATCCCAGGCATCTGTCCGGACGGCAACACCACACTTGCAGTCAAGCTGCAGAACCATGCGGATCACACGGTCACGGTGCCCCGCGGCGCCGAGCACACCTCTGTCCTCAGTATCCAGCTGAACAGAGCAGGTAAATAGGGGAAATAGGAAGCACTTATATTCGTGTTTGCTTTATAATGTAAGGTGATATATACATTACAACATAAACCATATGTTTTTACATTCAAATCTCTCACATTTGTCATAATTATCATCTCATGAGCAATTACAAATAACATATATAATAAAAATAAGTTATCAGACTGTAGTTAAACCAAACTTTTTATGGATGTTTTTTTCTATAACAAAACAAAGCTTTACCCATTTTTACCCATGTAATACATTTTTAGATACATTTACTGTATGGATCTTTCGCTTCTTTCACGCCAAAGCCAGATAGTGCCCAGTACTATTCCTCTCACACACATTTGTCTGACACACAGTAATGTGATCCCTCAGAGAAGCTCCATATGCTGAAGAACCCTGAGAACAAGGCCAGGAGAGAGGGTCAAACAGCTGCTTTCTGCTGCAAAGTAGCCGGATCATCAGAGCCAGACCAATACCAGTGGTAAGCCGTGGATCCGTAAGGAGAGAATGGAAAATGCGATACTATGCCAAACTTTCTGCCCTGGAATCAGCGTGCATATGAATTATAATCCTTGTTCATCAATCTGTCAAAACCAGAATGAAGTGCTCGGTACAATACTTACCAGTTATCTGTGAATGGGCAGGTATCACAACGGCAGCCTTCTGGAGCCGAATTCTGACAGCACACTGGTTCTGAGGAAACTGCGCATGGAGCAAGCTGGGGAGTACTACTGCAGGGCCAGCAACCAGGCTGGGGCCATCAAATCAAAACCAGCCACACTCACAGTCTTAGGTCTGCTCCCAAAACACTCCAAGGCACCTTCATACTGTTCAGAAGGAAAAACACTTGAAACTGACAAATGTATATTTACTATGAGCCCATGACACCGTCATGCATCCAGATACTGTCCGCATCCATATTGTGTCCACATGAAAACTTGGTGTAAATGGAAAAAAAGACACATTATGATCGCGATACAATCTGTGGACCTATTAAAAAATATCCCATTATTTACGCTACTCACAGAAAGCGTACCTAACTAATAAAAAGTGTATTCATCTTCATCTTTATCTCTTTCTCACAGGCCAAGATCAACCTTCATGTAACCCCAAACCTGAATCCCACCTCATACGCCTACCTCATGACTGCTACCAGAACAGCACCAACTCATTTTATTATGACATAGGAAAGTGTCTCTCTGGAACCTGTATAGGACAGCTGGACAACGGCATCAGGTGCAAAGACAGTGTGTCATACTGTTGTGGGGTTGTAAAGATGGAGGAAAAACAACTGACATGCCAAGGCTATCAGCTACCCACCATGGTGGTCACCCACTGTGGTTGCCAGAAGTGTGTGGACATCAAAGCCACAGTGCGTGGGAGAGCTGTGGCCGCCGACAATGGGGAGCCTATGAGGTTTGGTAACATCTACATGAATGGGGTGAGAGTTAGCCGCACTGGCTACAAAGGCACCTTCTCCATCCAGGTTCCCCCAGATACGGAGAGACTGGTGCTCACCTTTGTAGATCACATGCAGAAGTTTGTCAATACCACCAAGGTGCTTCCATTCAACACAAAAGGAGGCGCTGTCTACCATGAGATCAAGCTTTTGAGGAAGAAGGCACCCATCACCATCAGCTCAACAGAGACCAACACTCTTCAGCTGGGGGAGGTGGAGGGCCAGGATCCTATTGCTGAGATACAGATCCCTCCCCACTCCTTCTACAAGCAGAATGGAGAGGTGTTTATGGGAAATGTGAAGGCTAGTGTCACATTTCTGGATCCCAGAGATGTGTCCACTGCCGTGGCTGCTCAGAGTGATCTCAACTTTATAGGGGAGGAGGGTGACACTTTGCCCCTGAGGACCTACGGCATGTTCTCAGTGGACTTCAGAGATGAGGAGGCTGGGGAACCGCTGAACGCTGGCGAGGTCAAAGTGCTCCTGGATTCAGCACAAGTGAAAATGCCTGAACACCTGAACACCATGAAGCTATGGTCCCTGAACCCCGAGACAGGCCTGTGGGAGGAGGAGGGGAGCTTCCAGATGGAGAAAAAGCGACGTGGGAAAAGGGAAGAGAGGACCTTCCTCATCGGAAACATGGAGATCAGGGAGCGAAGGCTGTTCAATCTGGACGTCCCAGAGAACAGGAGGTGTTACGTGAAGGTGCGATCTTTCCGTAGTGATCGCTTCATGCCAAGCGAGCAGGTGGAGGGAGTGGTTATCTCCCTGATCAACATGGAGCCTTCTGCAGGTTACTCCACAAACCCCCGTGCCTGGGGACGATTTGACAGTGTCATCACTGGCTCCAACGGTGCCTGTCTACCAGCCTTCTGTGACGAGCAGAAAGCTGACGCATACTCTGCCTTTGTCATGGCCAACCTAGGAGGAGAAGAACTGGAGGCAGTTCCATCTGCTCCCAAATTTAACCCCAACATCATTGGAGTTCCTCAGCCATACCTTGGCAAGCTGAACTACAGGCGGTCCGACCATGACGACACTAGACTGAAGAAGACAGCATTCAGCATCAATGTGGCTAAGCCAAGCCCAAACACAGCTGAGGAGGCCAATGGACCAGTGTACTCATTTGAGAATCTGAAAGAATGCGAGGAGGCCCCATTCAGTGCAGGGCACTTCCGTTTCTCTAGGGTGGAGGGAGATCGCTATGACTACAACACAGTGCCTTTTAATGAGGATGACCCCATGAGTTGGACAGAAGACTATCTGAGCTGGTGGCCCAAGCCCATGGAGTACAGGGCCTGCTACATCAAGGTCAAAATCAATAGTGCCCATGAGATCAATGTGCGCTCCCGGAACATGGGTGGTACTCACAAGAAGACCATTGGCCAGCTATATGGCCTCCGTGACACACGCAGCATCCGTGACATGGACCAGCCCACCGTCTCCGCTGTGTGTCTGGAGTTCAAGTGCAGCGGCATGCTCTACGACCAGGACCGAGTGGACCGCACTCTGGTGAAGATAATCCCCCAAGACAGCTGTAAGAGAGATAGTGTTAACACCATGCTTCAAGAATACCTGGTCAACCACCTGCCTTTGGCAGTCAACAACAACACCAACGAGTTCACCATGCTTGGACCTCTCGATCCTCTAGGCCACAACTATGGCATCTACACGGTCACAGACCAGGACCCCCGCACAGCTAAAGAGATAGCACTGGGACGCTGCTTTGATGGAACCTCTGATGGTGTTTCCCGTGTCATGAAAAGCAACCATGGAGTGGCTCTGACATTTACCTGTGGCGCCCAGGAGGTGACCCGCCAGAGCGTGTTCCAGGCTCTGCAGAACGCCCCGGGCCAGACTCTGACCAGCGCCGTGAGGAATATCAGAGGCAGGAGGCAGAAGGGAGGAGCCAACACTGTCCGTAACAGCCGCAGGCGCAGCACTCGGAATCCTGCTGGCAAAGGCACCAAGATTACAGGCTAGAACACAACACTCCACGTCAGGGCCCTGCAACACAACACGTTAAGGCATTTGGTGGGATTTTGTTACAGCAAACATTATATGCATTTATCTTCATCTGTACTGTGATGAATATTTAGTACTTGAAATTGTAAATAATGGGATATTTATTACACATGCCAAACAAGATTTGTAACCAGTTAGACTATTAAATAAAAACTAATTAGTGATTACTGACTATGTTAAAGGTGCATTGTTCAATTACTCTTTCAGCCAAATGCCTGGCCTGTCACTTGTTTCGGTGTTGAGATGGAGCACGGTAATTATGAATTCTGGATGCAAGAACTGAAGGTTTCTGCACACTGATTCTGTGACATTAATTTGAATCTGTTACAAGAAAAAAACAATGGTTTTATGCACACTGGATGCGTGGAAACACATTTTCATCAAATAGTTCATGAGAAAATGCACCTACCAAGCTTGAGATGTTACTTACAAAAGCCTTTCAACCTTTGTGAACCGTAAACCTTTAATAAGCATACCAAAGTACACATTTAAGGACATGACATTAAAATATACTTTTTGTAAGTATACTAAAGTATAATTTAAAGTATCTCTACTTTTTGCAAGGATACTGAAGCACAAATTTAAGGACATGAAATGAAAGTATACTTTGATTAAGTACACAGAAGTACAGTCAGTACAACTTTAGTGTACTTAAGATGGGTATAGAAAAACAGGAATATATTTTAAGCATATTAATTACTCCTTTAATCTATTTCCAATACACTTAAGTAGACTTAAGGGACATCTATAATATTTTATTATGCAAACCTGATCAATAACCACTTCAGCAGTTCCAAAGGTGGCCCAATAAGCCTCGCATCGTCCCCAAGAGACAGGTGAGGTGGATGTGTAGGTGGGCATCCTCACCAGGAGGAAGGGGAGGAGGGATCTGCTTTTCCACGGGCCTGGCATTTTCCTATCGAGAAAGCTTACTACTTACACTACCACTTTTCACTACCACTCGGATAGAAATAGTCCCTCATGGTCCCTCAAACGATAGCAGGAGAATCACTACACTAGATTCAGCATTCAAAAATTAGACCGCAGTCAATTATATTTGAGTTTAACATGTCTTAATACACATCAAATTTTAAATCTATGCACCCAATGTACATGTAAATAGAAGGGTAGCCCGACTGGCCATTAGAGGGCAGATGTTCCATACCTTTTTTTTGCGTATGAAACAGTCCGCTAAAGCATACATGACTGGTTCCTCAGCCGCAATCACACATTGTTGACTTCAGCAGGTGTCCGAAGTGGACTTCAACTTCCACAACACTATTGGCACAGCCTTCAATATGGCGAGACGAAAATGTATTTCTGGGTCAAGAGGAGACATTTGTAGTGGTAGTGGAAAGGAGTAATGGGGCTCACATATTAATGTTGCAAATAAAGCCGATTGGCTCTTCCAGGTAGACAACTTTAACAGGAGTTTAGCGTCATTTTCTGTCATCATTCTATCTATATGCCGAGTGGTAGTGGTAAGTGCTTGTGAAAATGAGAAGTGAACATTTTTGGGACCCTACGTAGGTGTGTTACAGGTGTACTGAGCGATATGACGTAGCCACGAAACAGCGCGGTGACTCGCCAGCCCTTTTGTCAAGCGGCTATCCTGTTGCACTTCCGTGCTAGTGCGACACTGCATAGTCCATTTCGGGGAGGTTACGGGGGATGGAGTTTGGGGTTAGGAAAGATGGAGAATTTTGAACTGAATTTCGCCTCGGTTGCCAGGGGTGGGAGATTTCCAACAGACTTACCTCTAAGTAGTGATTTTGATTTTAAACGGTGGCGTTGATTTTTTGGGGGGTTATTTGGTTAATGATTATTCTACAATAAATGCAGCTTCATGTTTAAAAAAATCCTTAAAATAAGGAACATCTTTTTGTGTTTTTGATTTCATGGCATGTCATATCTACTTTTTAAGTGTGTAAATGAAGATTTAACTTTATATCATATGAAGTGTTTCTTACAAATATCTATCTATGTATCAAAAAAGAGCAATTCGTAATTTTTTCGATTTTGTTAAGCCATTTGAATTGCAGGAATTGCTATTTGTACTTAAGAAGACGTATCTAAAATACTTTAAGACATCTTTGTTAGCAATGTTGTTTTTGTAAAATGTACACATATACATTGAAGTACTGAAAAATGAATTAGCCCCCTGTGTTGTTCCCATTCATCACTTGGTTGTGTAACTTATGGCATTATTTTCAATGGGAACCACTCCCTTTACACATTGCTGTAGTATATTTTGCAATTCTACATAGTTTCAGCATCATTTCTAATCAGCAGTTGATTACCGAGCCACTACACTTGGAAAAGAACCCGCTATCCTGAGTCAATTTAGTCCCTCATCAAGGGAGCATATTTCACTTTAATGAGCGGAGTCAGTGATTACATCGAGCAAGTGTTGAATTGTTTCAATCTGCATCAAGCATATAGGCACTTATAAAGGATACAGTTCATCAAGGGTCTCAGCTCACATGGAATACGTTTCCAACCACTGTAAATGAAGTCCGTTTATTGCGGGAGCGCACGGACGGTTGAACCATTGGAACAGGCCGCCGTTTTCCCCGAATCACGGGCATCTTATCAACGATCACGGGAGTATAGGGACAGTTGAACCATTGGAATAGGTTTCCCCGAATCACGCCGGTTTCCCCGAATCACGGGCATATCATCAACGATCACGGGAGTATAGGGACAGAAGTTCTGAGGGGGGATATGTCTCTGTCTGGAACGACGGAGACGCATCATGGATTTTATTTGGACCGCACATTATGCTCGGTCATATAAAACGATCACTGTTTTACAATAATTAGCTTTAAATAACGCTTCAATTTAATAATTATAAAGCCATAGCCTAATCTTGAATTTGTGTTGTAAGCCAACAGGTTGCCCTACCACTTGGTTTGCTATAGATCTAAGGGATGGAGCTGGAGAATGTATAATTTCACATGGAGTTATGGATACAAATACTGACAGTCCATCAGATCAACATGATAAACATATTTGGGATATATACATTGTTTGTTAACAAATATATGGTTTAAAAACAATGGGGTAAAACAACCTAAGGCTATATTTGGAGGTATGATGGAGTAAGACGGTTGTAGGCCATACTAAAGTCATATAAATTATAATCTTTAAGAATCAATGGGTATACCATTCATTGAAATTACTATTTAACAGCAGCAAATATTGCTGATTGTATTTATTAGTCCCCATTGTCATTTCAGTATATCCTGTGAGGTGTCTCTGTCGTGCTTTACCTGTCATGAGACAGGAGTTGGGTTACAGACAATGCACTGAGTGTGGTTAATCAACACTGCGTATTAATATTTCAGGACCGTAGCTTGTGTTTGTTTGCGAAATCCGTTCGGTGTATTTTCACAGCCCTACTTTTTTGCTCGTAATTACGTCAGTCTACTTAAACCCATGGGTAGAGTTGCAGGTGGACACGGGAGCCGTGGAATTACGCTGTTGATGGAATAACACTTTCTGGCAAACTGTAGGTCCACAAAGAATTTGAGGTTCAAGAGCAATAGCAGATTTTCAACGGGGGTGACAAAGAACATTTTCTAAGTTAACTACAATAGCCTATTTCTGTAAGTTAAAAGGATGACGGACAATATTTTAACACTGGATGATAAGAGTGGATATTTGTGTTACTCAACTGGATAGGTGGCATTTTTATTACTTGTGTAGCCTACTGTAAACGTATACGCATTTAACGGGGAAAATGTGTCTGAGAGGCCTACAGAGAATTTGCGCGTTAAGCATCCTCCTTGGTAAGTATACGCTTCGTTGTATGACAATATATTAACATACATTGACCGCAATTGTTGTTAATTATTTAATATTAAAGGCCTACAATTTTGAGGCATACAATTTATCAGTGTGTTTCATTCTAGGTATGATTTGCACTGGCGCGAGGCACACGGTGCGCTCACTGTCCCACACCATAGTGAGGAAGACTCCTGAAGGCACTAACGAGTTTGACAAAAACATAGAAGAATTGATTGAGCGAATACAAGCTTTATCCAAGGAAAACTCTGATGCCGACAGTCCAGCGCCCAAGCACTCCGAAGGCACAATGACTAGGACAGGTGTTTTTTCTGGCACCATGTTAGAGAGCTTTGACTTCGGTGCATACTATGGAGTCCTGGGTAGCATTTATGCTGTATATAGGCCACTACTGCAAGAGAGATTCCTAGAGAACCTCCCAAAAACCTTTGTGTGTATTTTGTCGGGGAGAGAGGACTGTAGCTTGGAGGCAGAATTGACACGGACTGTATCACTTGAATTGGGAAAATCACTACTGATGCTTCTGTCGTCTGTGAAATCCCAGACATGCACGAGATTTACAGTTCGCAGCATAGATTCGGAGCCTAACAATTTTCTTAGATCCTACTTCAGAATAGATGATTCCACAGCTGCACAATTAAGTGCTTTTCAGGAGATGTTAGCATCGGCGTTATCACACCTTCCTCTCTCTGACAACTTAGTTTCTGCTTTGAGTGGCCTAGTAGATATGACATTTCCTCCTTTAGTGACATATTTTTCAGATTTCATGATGACATTTCTCGAAGCCCCTTTAGATTTTGTAAAATTAGGGTTGCAATTTGGAATTGAAATTCCCACTCTGGACCAAAGTGAACAATGTCAGCAAGGTTTGTAATTTATTCTACTGTCTGATTTAGTGAAAAATGCATGTCTTTTTCTGGAGATGTGATTAGGCCTATATGCAACATACATTGTCTAATACCCAGTCCTTTTTGCACAGGGGATCTAAAGCAGCTCCTTATGTGGTAAGCATTGACATATTAAACCCTCCCTCGCTGAGTGACATATGCATAAAGGGATTCATTTCATATTGTGACACTGAGATGATATTAGTGGAAAATGTGTTAATTACGTTAAATATTTAATCCACTTCTGAGAGAGGAGAATCACTACACTAGATATGACTTGAGACAGGCCATTTTGAGATCATCTTGAGATTATCATTTTAAAACGTGTGCTGGTGCACTTTGAAAGAAGATTGTACATAAAATCATACTATAATGACAATATGTATTATTCAGGGGTATGAGTCACAATGTGAGCTGGTCCTTTGGCGACTCTGTGCTGGATATTTTCCTGGCCTCAGAACCATCCCTGTGCAACTACCCTGGCCCAGAGTGCCAGAGCCCTCACAGTATCCCGTTCAGCCGTACCCTCGGAGGGGCAGAGGACCACCCCACAGTCCTGCTTAAGTGCAACCGCCAGGACCTCGCTCGTCTGAACGCCACCCTGTGCGCTGACATAATCAAAGCAGACGTGCAGGACTTCTCAGTGCTGCATACCTTCTGCGCGGCCGTGAGCACGCTCACACCGGACGAGGTAGAGAAAATGTGGAGTAACACCTGTTACATCATTCAGGCTCTTGTGACCCCCCTTCTGGACAGCTCTGACTGCAGCGGTGACACCTCGTCACCCCCAAGACCCCGAGTCGCCAGGTCAGCCCTCAGCCAGCTCTTATGCAACTATGCGAACTGGAGCAGTGCCAGCGACGTGGCAGCAGTCACGTTGACTGTGTGTAGTGACAATGACAAGGTGGAGTTTATCAGAGGCGTGTGTAACAATGCCCCGCTGATGCAGAAGTTGGCATCCGATCCCGAGAACAGCTGGCTGTGGGATTTCTGTGGTAACTTCTCTGCCGGATACATGAAAGGCCAGTTCTGTCGATATGAGACTTGGGAGGCGGTAGACCCGGCCGTGGTGGTCTTCTGCTGGAGACAGGATAGGGAGAGGCTGCAGAGGCTTATCTGTGAAAACCTAGAGTTCTTCATGATTTTGTTCTCCGACCCGAATAACAGTTGGCTCCGGCCAAACTGTACTGAGCCACCGGCACAGGCAGACGTTAGCACTGAGGTAGCCGTATCCTGCCAATACTCAGAATGGCACAACGTCATGCACATCACAACGGAAATGATCTCAATGTGCATCCGGCGCGATGACCGGGGTTTTGTGAGGGAAGTGTGCGCCAACGTTACCTTTCTGAACGAACTGCTGCGCAATGACGCTAACAAATGGGTTGGAGATCACTGCAGTGCCTCTCTCAGCTCCTCTCCGGCAGACATCCCTGTGGTCTTCAGCATCACAGACTGGTGCAATTATGAGAGGTGGGGCGAGCTGCTTGTGGACCCGTCCGTGGTCGGGCTGTGCTGGCAGCATGATCAGATGAATTTCCAGAAGAACGTGTGCTGCAACATGCCTCTGTTTGAGAAGCTGACCTTGGAACTCCAGAACGAGTGGCTTATGTCCGCTTGCACGGACAAAGAGACGGCTCACCTGGTGCCCCAGGTGTGCCGGTACTCAGACTGGAACCGCCCCATCATCGTTGACATGACTGACCTGGCTCTCTGTGCTGAGCTGGACCCTCTGAACTTCACTCAGAAGGTATGCGCCAATGGTACAGTGCTACAGAATCTGCTGGCCAATCTGGACAATACCTGGCTGTTAGAGCACTGTGGCAACCACTCTGGCCCTGGTTTTACGCCAGCTGAGCATTGCCAGTACCCTAGCTGGGCCGTGGCCCTCCCAGACGTGGCTCTCCTGGCCCTGTGCTGGGACTATGACCAAGCCAACTTTGTGTCATCCGTCTGCACCAACCCTGCCCTTCTCTCCATGATCACTGAGGAGCCCTCTAGCTTGTGGGTGGGCACGCTCTGCACAACATACGTCAACTACACCAATGGCAACACTCCTGACAAAACTAACAGCAGCACCACAGGGTCCCAGTCCTGTCTTGCCAGAGACCTGGCGAAGAGGCTGAACTGGTCGTGTAGCGTAGATTTCAACTCTGCCTGCCAGCCAGGCTCCAGTCAGATGCAAGGCCTGCAGTTATTCCTGCGCTGCGGGGTGGAGACCCTGCAGCCTCGCGTGGAGAGGCTGATGACCAAGCGCGTGGCCTCATTGGTGGACCAGGCCACCAGCATAACTGCGGTTCTACTTGTGGCCCTTGAGGAGAGCCAGATGACATCGCTACGTGTAACAGAAAACATCCGTCTTAGTGTGCTGGAGTCAGTGGTGCTCTACCTAGAGAGGGAGACCAACTTTGCCAACAAGAGGGTCCTGTTGCAGTGCTTTGGGGTAGGTGGGCAGACTGTGATATCACACATTGTGTGTTTATTTTATTATGCAGTATTGTTGTATTAAAGGGATGTCACCTCTTTAAAAAATGTCCTGGTTTGGCCCTGACTCTAAATGAATTAATGGAGCACCACAATATTTTTCTAAGGTCCTCAGTAACTAGGTTAGTCTATGGTTCTTGCCTTTGAATGTCGGAAGATGTTATTTACATGTCAGAAGTAAGAAATATAGAGCTGACCTAGTCTGGTCCTGTTGAAATTTTGTCAGACTTGGGCTTTATTTTAAGGTAAATGTATATCTATATCAATTACCTTGGGACCTTTTGTTTTTGTAATTAACCCAAGGTCCACAGACTGTCAAGTGGTGTACAGTTCCACATCTGTCATTGATATTGACCACTTTAAATCTCCTGATCTGGAAAAACTCCAGAGGCTTAGCCATTGGCTTTACTTCACTTCAATCATCCCCCACAGCACCCCCCCCGTCCCCCCCCAACCACCCCGTCCCCCACCGCCAGTGCCTCAGAGCCTCAAGTTGTGTCATTCGCTAAAATCAATCAATGACAAATATTTCACTCAGTAAATGGACTCCCATGAAGGCCAGGTTTGAGTCATTGTTATTCCATGCTTATAGGATGAGCTTAAGCCAGCACAAACTGTGTGTTTATCAATGTTGATAGTGCTGTTTTGTTCATATGATAAATTAAATAATGTGTCTGCATTTCTACTTTAACCGTTTCAATGATAGACTTGAAGATTTTATTGTGTGAGTTTGTCGTTGTGTCCATTCCAGAAAGTACTGACCAGCTTGATGCAGACAGGGAAGGGATGGGATGTGACCAGCGATGGATTCTTCCTCATCAAGGTGAGCGGGCAGGTCTAATACCTGGCCCCTGCCCTTATTAAGTCACGGTCCAACTTATATTGTAACTTATTGCCTATATATATCCCAATATATTTGTCTACACATTTTAAGTTACAGGCTACTGTATTCTCACTACCAGGTGAATTTCATATTTTCCAACATGGAAAACACCTTTTATTTCAACATTTGATTATTTTTTGTTGTCAGATTCCGAGTAGTTCAGACAGCATAAGCAACATGTGTTCAAATTGCTGTTGTTTGGTGAAGGGTGCTTTGTTTCAGTTTGTGGATCTATTCCAGGAGTATTTTCGCATCCCGCCATCCAGTCTGAAGGTGGTGCTCAGCGCAGTGGACATCACCACAGTCAGACAGATTCTGCAGTACTATAGCAGGAACAACAGAACACTGCAGGTCAGTCACTCAACACATCATCATGACACTTGCTGAATTTGAAATTGATCACGAGCCAATCACGAATCAGTGATTCTCAACTGGTGGTTCATATACGGGACATAAATAGTGTCCATATATGAAGGCAAACGGTTGATGAATGCATATGAACATGCAGTAACAGGTAACAGAGGAATCATATAATTCCTCCTCTGATTTAAGTGCACTGCAGATTTGTTTCATTACAGTTTTCATTTGCTGAATGTATGTCATTTTTTTGATAATGACATAGAAGGCTTATCCCCTGCAATGTTGGTAGCCTACTTTTATATCATCATTTGCCTCTGTTGAGGGAAAGTCTATGTGTGAGCCATGCTATGAAAATAGCTCCTGTCTTGCCTCTTACCTGACACTATTGGATTTGCAGTATCAGGTAAGAGGAACTCAGTGAGGTCATTATAAATGCAACAGTACAATTTCCAGTAATATCAAATAATTAGACATACACACATTGTCTTACGTGAGGTATCGTCATGACACTTTGCCTGAACTACCTGTCTCATAAATCATGAAACGATACCTGGGTGCTTTTAGAGGATTTATGGATGTATTTTGTTATGTCATGACTGGTTTGAGTTTCTCTGTCCCATGGTAACCATGGTAACGTTTTTGACAGCGCATATTTTAGCCGGGCTACTTTTACCCTTCCCATAAACGCATGCGAGTTATCAGACAGATCAGTGTGGACGGAGTCACGCTACCTGTCGTAAGGCAATGATATACACCTTGATTTTGACAAGTATTACTTCCAAATACCGAAATGGAATTGGTTCAATTGCCTTATCGTATAATATAATAACAACACCATGTTTATGTTAACAAATGATGTAGCCTAAAGCTTCAAAGCAAGTAATGCTGCTTTCATGGAATGCCAAAAATAATTCCACCGAGGAGTTTATTTGGAATTCCGCAGCGGAGTCTCTCCAGCTCCACGTTCACACGGGACTTTGCTGCTTCTTTTTCTGTACCTCTCCCAGCTCACAGAGGACTACCTGGGCGCCATGTTGGATGTGTTCTTCCGGATACATCTGGTCAGGGACGGAAGCCTTTTCCCTGAGCTGGCTCCTCTACTCTCCCTGGCCACCCCCACAGATATCCAGTCACTGCCTCCCATACAGGCCAACCTGAATGTGTAAGTTAAGCAACATTTAGTTGGTGAAACTGTGGGAAGTAGACGGTTAACAGCAGGGTGAGTCTGTTCGACACCAGCCTAAGTATATCTTTGGTAACCTATTTGGGTAAGATCCTTTAGTGCTGAGGATTTAACCCGTTGGATGGTGGGCTGGACCGGGACTCCTGTTTAGGGTCCAATACCGGGAGACATCAGGCATCTACCATAAGTAATAATATATGCCATTTAGCTGACGCTTCACACACACACACACACACATACACACACACACACACACACACACACACACACACACACACACACACACACACACACACACACACACACACACACACACACACACACACACACACACACAGATGTAGATGAGCTGCTGCTTTGGCCTTGGGTAATTATAAAAGTCTCCAAAAGAGAAGATGGGCATACACACTCATGTTTGCCCTCTCTTTCATTTGACAATGTGAAGGACTTCTGATGATTCACCCTATCCTTCTCTGTGCTCTCTAACTTAAGGCAGAACACCATCAACAACAACATCCAGTTTCTGTCTGTGGAGCAGCGCAGGGCATTTGGGAAGTGGTACAGTCGGGCCATCAGCTCCCTGAACATGACAGCTGGCGGCCCCTCTTTCATCAGGGACACTGGTAACCTGATAACGTACCTGCCGTTTCACAGCTTCCAGCACCTCTCACCTGCTCAGGTAACAGCCCTGACACCTGGCCATGAAAGCTGAGTCCCAGTGGCTCCGATTAGCTCCAGTCACAGCCAGGGAGTTGTCAGTGGTTAAAAGGCCTCCATTGTGTCACATGTTGCCCTAGCGCAATGTTCAATAAGTAAACGTCAGAATACATGATTTAAAGCAATAGTGCACTTTATTTTCACATAATGTGGCGATTCACCAAAACCATTTTTTGGACGTTTACTGAGATACTTGATAGTCATATTTAGTTCTGTCTGCATTACAGTTGCATATTGCTCAAGTTAGGTTTTTTGTTCTCAGTTCAATTCTGTCATCATGTTGATGGTTAGAATTCCATTCACATGGAGTTGAGCATTGGTGATCTAGTACTTGGTGATCTAGTACTTGGTGATCTAGTTAATATGATAACTGAGTAGGATGGGAAGTTTAACATGCAGAATGATATATGTATGTATATACATATATATATATATACAGTATATGGCATATGTTTTCATAATTTGGGGATTTTAAAAGGTGTTATGTGGTGCTGTCTCTTTCCCCTAGCTGTTTGATGGAATGGATGTCTTGCTGAGGAACTCCCTCAGCCCCCTCCAACAGCGGTTTGTGGCTCAGAGCCTCATCGGGACATTCAGAAATCTAACCGCAGAACACTTCAGGAGGTCAGTGGCTCAGCATTTGTTCATGGACCCCTTTTTCTCGAAGAAGCGTAGTGTTGTAATCTGATTTGGGTTTTTAGTAGTCTTCTAGGTCTGGAGTCACTGTTGTTGATTGGTTGGGAGTGTGGCAAGTACGTTACAGGTCTCCTCCTCTTGCGAACACACTGCTGCCTCGAATTTCCCCAGACTTTCCAAACTAGGGTCTCGACAAGGTTAAGTTTTCAGGAACAGGGACAGATGGAGAAACCATCAAAGGTCATCACAAGGTCACCAACCTGTTTAAGTAGTGCCTTGGGTGCCACTAACATGATTTCTGTTTAGATGCTGTTAAGTTTAAGGAAGTTACATCTTATTTTACGGAGGCAGTTGATGAGAGACAGGGGTGGGACAGGAGCTGAGTGTGTAGATCTGGGTGTTGTCTGCATAGCAGTGGAAGTTCAGTCCATGGTGACGGATAATCTGGCCCAGATTAAATGGAGCAAATTAAATCTCCATGGACAACAGACAATAAAGGATTATCTATCTTGTCGAGTCTCATAGATTTTGAGGTGGCTGGTTGTATTTGAGCTGTAACTTTATATGCAAGCAATTGTTGTCTCTTGTTTTTATAGACTAGGCAACCTGTCCTGTCTGGCAGAGCCAGAGGCCCTGCTGGTACACAGGGACACTGAGGCCTTCTCTGTGATCCAGGACAGCATCAGGACATGTGTTAGTCAGGGACTCAGGATCCCCAGTGACATGGTAGGTAGAGCTGTACGATCCTACAAACCCCTCCAAAAAATAGTGCTTGGGTATTAGTGCAGTATACTCATCGATCTGTTGCATTTCTTGTGTCTGTCTGTCTGTCTGTCTGGCTGTCTGTCTGTCTGTTCATCTGTCTGTCTGTCCATCGGTCTGTCTGTCGGCCTGTCTGTCTTGTGTCTTTGCCTCTCCAGATCTCTTTGGTCCTGAACCGCAGTGAGCAGCAGCCTCCTGGCTCTCTCTCTGCAGGCCGTGTGTCTCAGCTGGCTCACTTCCTGCCCTTACTGGGCGTGGACTTCCTGCAAGAGCTCAGCCAATCACAGCTCCGTCCTGCCCTGACTGCCCTGGCTTCTGTGCCCTTCACTCCTGCACAGGTTATAATGGAGCACCTTCAGTTTTTTTTGTTTTTTTTGAGGCATAGGAATAAGGTTGATAATGGGGTAGAAAGGAGGTAGTGATACCACGGTAGGATGAAGGTGGTCTGTAGCAACAGAGGGTGGGGTTGAATATGAGGTATAATGGAGGTGGACTGTAGTAGCAGGGGGTGGGGGGTGATACTGCCATATGACTGAGATGGGCTGAGGGGCATATGGGAGTGGTTTTGGAGTAGAAGGGAGGAGGGCCATAGCCAGGGGCGGGGAAGTGACAGGCAGCCAGTGTCCAGTGGACTCTCCACAGGTGAGGGGCTCTGAAAATACTTGACCCTTTGATTACAGAGGCATGACAGAACCTGATCTTCGGCTCAGCCTCAACATGTGCTTCACAGCTGCTGCCCTCCATGAAACGCAACCCTAACCCAGCATAACATGGGACTTACTAATGCCTAATGTGGATAAGATGACATTTTTTTTGCCTTCTGTCCAATGGGATTTTCCCATTACCCCATGTACTTTCCATCGTAAAATTACAATGTTCCCTAGAGTTATTCATTGAAAGGCTGACATAATGTTGTTGTTTTCTCTCTCTTTGTGATGTCATCTCAGGCAAGTGTAATTGTGGACAAAGTGTCTCCAGGCAACAGTGTAAGTATTTTCACTATTGAAGGCGATGGTTCCCTGTATTTCTGTGTTGGGGATTGTTAATCTGTCATTGTAGATCCATCAAATTGGCCGGCCTGTCCCCTCGGCATAAACAACATGGAAAACATGGAAGTCGTTCTGTTTAGTAGAACTAATAAGGCAACACTTTAGCAACGCAACCTGAATTTAAGATGTGACAAAAGATAGAACTTTCCTCTCACTCTCCTCCTCCCCTCCTCTCTCCCTGTCCATCCTAGCTTGAGGTGCCAGGGCAGCTGCAGGACCTGGGTACCCTGGTGAGTGGGGTGAAGGTGGAGACTCTGTGGAGCCTGCCCTCTGACATTCTGCTCTCCTCCCTACCTGACATTGCACTGCATTTGCCCGGCCTCAGCCCCCCACAGATCAACGCCATCACCACCAAACTTTGGGTAGGCGCAACTGACACACACTCAACAGGGACTTTCTGGGGGCGCTTAGTGGCGTAGCACACTAATGCGCTTACCACGTAATCGCAAGGTTCCTGGTTCGATTCCGACCCTCGACCTATCTTGCATGTCATCCCTCCTCTCTCTCCCATCCTTCCTGTCAATCTCTACTGTCTCTATCCCAATAAAGCAGAAATGCCCTAAAAACATATTTAAAAAACAGGGACTTTCTGCCGCTTAATGGAGACATACGCATGCACTAAGGAGTACTCGTGTACTCAAACCCTAAAATATACATTTTCAAATGCAACAATTTGGGGGATGAATTGACAGAGTACTGACAGAAATGCAACTGCATACTGCTCATGGGGTTGGCAGCCCAGCTCAGCATGTTCTGATTACGTTTTCTAGCTGTACAAGTTCATAAATGCATCTAGGGTCAACATCAGTTCTACTCTTGACATTTTGAGCCCAGTCCATGTCAACATTCATAGTGAAATGTTTTTTGGGGTTTTTTGGAACACATTTTGATTTATTTCTGTCTGTTGACACTTGTGTTTAGTGTGTATATGTGTTGTGTTCTCTGCGTTCAGGGCTCTGCAGATGTGGCTGGCTGGTTGGAGGAGGTAGAGCCCCTGCTCTCTGGCACCCCTCTGCTCAGTGTGCTGGGCAGGGCTAGCCTGCTGCTGGTGAACAGCACCTCAACAGACAAACGAACCTGGAACACTCAGCAGGTACAGCCTATGAGCCAACTCCCGCACCCCCCCCCCCCCCCCCCCTCTGTGACTGTGTGTGCCTATGGACAGTTGTCCGGAGATGGTCGTCAGTAAGCTTATGAATGGTTGTCTGTGTGTGTGTGTGTGTGTGTGTGTGTGTGTGTGTGTGTGTGTGTGTGTGTGTGTGTGTGTGTGTGTGTGTGTGTGTGTGTGTGTGTGTATGTGTGTGTGTGTGTGTATGTGTGTGTATGTGTGATTGTACTGTAAGTGTGCCGCTCTTGTTATGTAGGTCTCTCCAGTGTCATGGGGAGGTGTGTGTGACATAGTCTTGATTAGAATGTTGAATTATTAACCGCCGTGGAGAGGTGGCTTTGTCGTCTCACCCCTGACAGTGTAAGTAGGCCAGGCTCCGTACACACCCGGCACCCGTCACTGTCTCCACATCAGGGCCGAGGTGTCGCTCTGTGGCGCCTCAGACGGCCCTCCCCGGCGGGCGTTGTTCCACCTCGCTGTGCATGAAAGCTGCCCAGTAATCCCTCGCTACTAATTGGGACTGAGGAGCTGGCGTTATTAAATCACTGTCCGCACAACATGTACATTTAACAACACTGTGGCAGTTGTTCAGTTATTATATACGTTTTTCAGGCGTATAAAATGGCCTCTGTTCTATCATAATGTGTGTTAGTTTGGGGTGTCTGCAAGGTGTTTTGGACATATTTCCAGAATTAATGGGGCCCTATGAGTACTCATTATGTAAGGAAGCAACATATGCAACTAAAAACAAGGAAAACCAGGAGAAAAAAGGAAGGACTTGGAACATCCCTTTAACCCATTAATTTGGTAATCTGGTGTTCTCCCTGGTACCAAACTGGCCAATGAAAGCACTGTACCATGTGGCCTATAGCAACAGGAATCACGTCTAAAAAGTATAACTACTTAAAAAATAAAGTTGAAAAATGTTTGTTTAAAACATGAATGTGTTGAAACGGTATGACTCTAGTTCATTTCTTCTTTCAGGGCCATTGTCGATAACCGTGTAACCGATGGTTTTTCAACACTATTCCCGTGCTAGCCTGTGGAATTACGATCAATACCACTAACGTTCTTTTCTGTTCCTTTCACAGGCTAAGGTTCTTTTTAAAGGAGTTATGAAAATGATACCGAACCTCTCCACACAAGACTTTCTGTGAGTACATTTTCATGCCAAACTGGAGTTGAAACATGTTGTAATAGCTTAGTAATAATGCACCTGACAACTACACATGCAGACGGATGCAAAGCATTATCAATCACTGTTAATCATGAAATATCTTTTGGAGTGAGATATATAACCTAATGTTAACTTGTGATAGTTGGTCATGTGACCACTTGTGTTGAGTTCATTTGATCATGTCCATAACTGTTAGAAGTCGTCATTGGGAATAAATGTGTGTCTTATGTTTGAGCCGTCATCTGTTCTTCAGTGTTGTATTTCCTCTCCTCCCTCCTCCTCCTCTCTTCACCTGTGACTGTGTGCACTCTGCCCGTTGAACTCTTGACCACCGCCACCCTGAGACAGAGGCCTGCCTACACACACACACACGCACACACACACACACACACACACACAACCACTCCCTCTCCCTGAAAAGCCACAGCGAGCTTCTCCCCTGCTGCCAGAGCAGCAGTGAATAAATGTATGTCTTATGTTTGACCCGTCATCTATTCTTCAGTGTTTTATTTTTATATTCTATACACACATATACACTATCCCCCCAAGGGCCCAGTCAGTCCCCTCCTCCATCTCAACCGCTACTATTCCCTACTCTCCCACTGTCTGTAAAATGTCAATACATTTCACAAATATCTTTGCTAGTGTTAATTATTAAAAAGTTGCACCCGTGTCAGTCACGTATTGATCCAGATGATAGAATTGCTGTGGTAATTTCAATTCATTTTTTATGTGACATGTGGCCAGGTCTCCCTTGAACAATAGTTTTCTGTTCAAATAAATAAGAATTCTTGTCAGGCTACCATTATTATAAAACATATTTGGAGTGAATTGCAGCTTTAAATTGGAATTGACACCAACCCTCAAAGGTATAAAGATGGTTAAATAACTATCAAACTATCAAACTATCCACTAACCCTGACAGTCCCCTAGCAAATTGTTGTACGTGAACGCAATTGCAATTGGTTGTTTGATGATAGTTTGAGCATCTGTTTACCATCTGTAGGGAATCATTGTAATAATTGGGACCACATGGTGTGTTTCTATTTGTGTCTCTGTGTTTGTATAGTTCCCTTGGTACTGTTGGTCAGGGTGTGAGCTGCATGGATCTGCCGCAGCTCCTCACCGGACGACCAACGTTTTCCTTGATGCGAAGCATCCTGGCCTTTCTACGGGAACAGCCTGTTCCTCTCCACACCTCACTGGTACAGCTTCAGACTTCAACACATGTTTCATACATGTTTCATACATGTTTCATACGTTTCATACATGTTCATATGAGCCTGTTCAGAGTGGAATAGATACGCCAGATGTCAGGAATAGATATGACTGAAAATATCTAGATATGACTGAAACATGTTATGCATAAAATAATTGAATAAACTCCTAATTTCCTGTTTACTTATAGAAAAAGTGCATCATCGAGGAGCTGCACAAATTTCACTTCTTCTCCACTCTGCTTGGAGAGCTCGGTGCTCAGATTGCACTCGCCCTTCCGTGAGTCTGAGTTACTGCCATGTCATCAGCAGATGATTCTATCATCAACAATGCATCATTTGAAACTTCTGATTTTCCTCTCTGTTTGTGTGTGTGTGTGTGTGTGTGTGTGTGTGTGTGTGTGTGTGTGTGTGTGCTTGTAGGGTGACCACCGTTAAGAAGTTCCCTGCAGACATGATGGACTCTCTCAGGAAGATGATTGTCCAGGAACCGCATAACTTCCTGCTCCTCCCCAGTACTAAACAGCATCTTCTGGTGGACAAGATGGTCCAGAGGCTGGTCAGTACCTGGTCTCCAGAGGCAGACGAGTGTTTGTAACTCTACGTCTGGTTACAAACCAGCCTACCTACCCTAAAACTACCACTGCTTGGTTGTCTAGGCACTAGACTCTAGGGGAAAACATAGGCCAACTGGGCTGGCATTCGCAACCTTACTGTGTGAAGGCAATATTAGTGTGGAAATATGTCAGCATGTGTGTCAGTCAAGCCCCAGAGTGACATGCTGGACTGAATCACATCACGACCTTCATCTGAGACGCTATGCAGATCAAACACACTTCTGAACATGCAGTGTGAGAAAGCTGCTAATTGTAACTGACCGAATCCCGGCCTCAGTCTACAGTATAGGGATTTTGGTTTCTGAGGTTGGTTGTTGAGAGTCTATATGAACATTTTTGTTGAAAGTGTCGTGTGTGTGTCTCCCCCCCCCCCCCCAGAACATGTACACAGGACAGTTCACAGAGGATGAGTTCCGGTCGTTGGGCGTCATGGCAACATATGTAGTGGATGAGGTGTTTATTCAGCTCGTACGGAGCTTCTTTGTGGAGAGTCTGGAGTTTCTTAGAGGATTCTGCTACCCAGGCAGCAAGAGAGATATGGTAGCTGGGATCCTGCAGGAGGCAGGCACGTTCGGGTACGGTTGTGTCCTCTTAACCATACCACACACTCCATTTAACCTCTCCTTACACTCTGATTCTCTGTCTCTTCTCGTCCGATAAAACGGTTTGCCTTTTTCTGCCCTCCTAGCCCAGTTCAGAGCTGGACCGAAGAGACACTCAATCAAGTGGACAGATTTGTATTTTTCCTCCCCAAAGACATGCTGCAGCAGATTCCCCCGGTAAGTTTTCTGCTATTCCATCCCAGTCTTGCATATATCCATTCTCATTATTTATTCAGGTTTAGTTCCTATGCAATTTTTTTCAGAATGTGTCATAATTAATTGATTGTGTGTCCTGAAATACATTGGGAGGTGCACCAATCGTCACACAACATCAGGAATGGGCGGATCTGTAAAATAACCCTACAGGTGTCGGTTGACAGATGTCCTGAAGGTTTCAGGATGATCAGGTGCTGTGGTTGCTGTTATCCCATAGCCTTGCTGTGTGTGTGTGTGTGTGTGCGTGTGCGTGTGCGTGTGTGTGTGTGTGTATTCTCCTCAGAGCCTAATGACCCAGGGGCGTATAGAAAGACTGTTCCTCAGCCAGCGCCAGTGGGAGTCTGGGGATGTCGGGGTCCTGTGTATGCAGGGCAGGGAGCCGGATGAGAGGATGAGGATGTTTGAGAGGCAGCAGTTCGTGCTCCAGTACTTCCTTGGTTTTCTAAGAGTGGCGCAGCTCAAATGTGAGTGCCACTCTGTCTCACATTGTCCCACCGTACTCTAAAACTGCACTGCAAGCATTGCATGTCCGGTTAATTTGCCTTGTTTTTAGCCTACTACACCAGAAGCACAAAATGGAGGCAAAAATCTAAAGCATGAGTCACTTTATCACACTTCAGAGACTACAGTGGTTTAATTTCAACAGAGCCTGATGGGTATGAAAACCTGACATGTAATATATCCAAAGCAACTTACATTGCAGTGAGTGCATACATTTTTCAGTATATATGGTCCCAGCGGGAATCAAACCCACGACCTAAGCGTTGTTAGCACCATGCTCTAATAGCTGAGCCACAGAGGACCACATGTGACACTTGCGGTATAGTTTTACTGTTACTCCATGACATCATAAATATCAAGATGTCATAGGAGTCACTGCATAGGAAATGTTTCTATTGTACACCACATCTTCTGAACACAACACACAGCAGTTATGCTTACTGGCTCAAAAAACAACCAGTAAGTTTACACGTATGCCTTTGTCTGCCTGTTTGACTCTGCCCAGCTCCTGCACTGATCCCCACTTGTGAGAACCTGCATGCAACCCAGCCCTCGGCCTGGAGCATAGACAGCCTTACAGGCATGTCGCCGGCCACCTTCAGGAGTTGCCTGGAACTCATTGGCCAGGACCCCTTCTTTTCACCATACTCAGTGAAGCTGCTCCTCAAGAAAACCAAAGAGGTATATCTGTTATCATTTCATTATTAGCATTGTCTGACAGCTTGGCCGTTGCCTTTGGTGATCAGGTACTGAATGTTTCAGGGTGTGGTTTGCTTAAAAAAAGGGAGTACCATCACTCACTTTATCTTGTACCAGGTGCGAGGAGAAACTTGTGAAAAATCAACTCAAACACTGGCTTTCTTGTATGCCTCACAAGGATTAAGTGGATTATGTTTATATTAAAACTTTCGGTCCATAACTGCTCATCAGGATTTTACCGTTATAAAACCCTCATGAAGGTCTATTGAAACGACTGAAACGTCGGTTTTATAATCCAGTGAATTATTGAGGAGCAAATAAGAATGCAACTGTGCTTGAGCTTCATTATTGGTTCACAAACAACGTTCTTTTGGTTGTGTGTAGGTTTATGGACAGGTCTCCTCCTTCTCCCCGTCTGTGATCTCCCGACTTGGCCGCCTCGCCTCCCAGCTGTCAATGGAGGAACTAGGCGCACTCAAACTGACTGAGCAGAGCGCCATATCCACTCTGGGGGCAATTAGCACCTGGAATAGCAGACAGGTAACATGTTTGCCCCCATTTATGTCATCTTACCCCAAAGAGGCAGTGCGCAAATTAACCAAAACATACAAATAGAAGGGATGTTGAAATTGATAATGTGTCATGTAGTAGATGTATTGAAATAGTACTGTTGCACAGTAATACAGATACCTAGAGACCCCTCCACTACTGCTGTGCTTCCACTTTCATGAGTACTGAATGTGCTAGAAACGCTTGTACATTTCGATCAAAAGTCCCATTACCACGCAATCGCAAGGTTACCACGTACCAAGGAACCGGGGCGCTTAGTGGCGTAGCACACTAATGCGCTTACCACGTAATCGCAAGGTTCCTGGTTCGATTCCGACCCTCGACACATCTTGCATGTCATCCCTCCTCTCTCTCCCATCCTTCCTGTCAATCTCTACTGTCTCTATCCCAATAAAGCAGAAATGCCCTAAAAACATATTTAAAAAAAAAAAAAAAAAGTCCCATTACCACGGCAGCATTTGTGCAACATGCTCGATGCTGTTGAACATCTTTGAACGTCTAACCTGCTTTGTATGTGTATCCTTTCTCATGGGTCCTTTATCTACTGTTTCAGCTGGCCGTGCTGTCCTCATCCGTGCTGAACTCCACCAAGCTGGGCCCCAGTCAGCTGATCTCAAGCACCCTGGTGGCCATGGGGCACATGGTGTGTGGGATGAAAGTCACAGAAATGCGAACCCTCAATGCGGTAGAGTTCAGGTGAGATTAGAGATCAGTGAGAGACCCACTTTGCCGTGTCTCCGGATCACTGGTATTGACATACAAGTTAAAAACCGGTTATTTTCACAAAATCGTTTGATTTTTTCCATCCAATGTGTTTCCCTCTCTTTCACCTCAGTAAGGCAGTGCTATGGCTGGGCCGTCTGAGACTGGCCTGTTCCGAGGATCAGCATCAGGCTTTAGTGGGACTGCTGAGCCACAGCCTGGCATTCGGACACATCAGCTCCTGGGGTCCTGAGGTCTTCATTGAGATTGGAACGTTGGCAGGTACATGCTTTACCATTTGTTGTTTTGCCACTACAAATAAGGCGGGAGCCTGAGGGGAGCCTGTTGTTTTTTGTACTGTGCTAATTAAAACTGTCACTCTGCAGTTGGGCTCCCAGATATGGCCATGTCAGCTCTGCTGAAGGAGCAGATAGAAGGAATCACACCACTGGCTGTCTCACTCATCCCCGCTGACAAGTTTGCTGTAAGTGTCGGGTTTGCAAAGGAGACTACTATTTTGTAGCACAAGTTAGGCAATTCACAATGTATTTTGTATTGGTCTCCATCAAAATAATGTTTTTATTGTCTCATTAGGTTGTTTTTGACCAGGTCCAGATCAGCATGTTCTCTTATGACCAAGCCATTGCTGTGACCGGGGAACAGATCATGGCTCTGTCATCTGTGCAACACACAGCTCTGTCTATGGCGCTAACTCCCTGGGAGGATAGACCTGTTGATTTCAAAGGTAATCAAGTGTTGTGTATGACCCTGTCATCACCTTCAGCTGTGACATGGGGTCTGTTTTTGTAAGGGACTGTAAGTTATTCATTGTGTGTGTGTGTGGGGGGGGTGGGGGTTTGAACTCCGACTTACTCAACTTTGTGCCCCGGCCAAAAGCCATAATAAATAACATTCAGTCCCTAAATTGCCAAAAGCTTAATCAAGGATAGTATGGATCAAGTTGATTGCGCAATCCCCAATGTCCAGCAAAACTACTTATTGACATTACATTAGCTATAATAACTAAAGAGGTATTTTTTGACAACAGTTAGCTAACATGTATGGATAGACAGGCTTTGTAAAGATGGGCTGTTATAAGGGCATAAATGTTATGTTTAAACCAATTTTTTTAAAATAAAAAAACAGTGAAGGCACTGTTTCTTTTTCCACTGTTTCTCCTCTGCCTGAGAGGTGCTTGGTGCAGGCTTGACTGTTGCTGAAACCCTGCACCTATAGCTGGGCCAACTCAGGTCAAATGGGACGCAGATCAGGTGCTGGAGATAAACACATGCAATCAATTAGAATAACTTAACAACATTGGTGAACATTGGATGAGTGGCATTGTGGGGCGGAACCTGATGTAGATGTTCTACTCAACAAGCCTTGGACAGTTTAAAACGAACAGCACCTGATTTTGGCACAACAACTCATATGCCCCTCTTCACGTACTGTAATTCAGTAATTCATCAGACAGCAATGTTTGTAAACACACTGCAACACATTGTAAGCATAGTCATTAAAACTGCTCAACGATGCCTCCTGGTGGTTGTTTTGCTGAGGTGAATGACCTTGATTTAAGTGTCAGGTATTGATGAGGCCAAAGAGACCTGTAGCAAAATACAGTTGAGGATGCATTATTGTTGAGCTGCTGCTTCTGTTGTGGCCTTTGCTTCGTTTCCATACAGTGTTGGTTCTGTGTTTGTGTGTCCCCAGGCAGGTCATCAGGGCTGGCACTGTGCCCTAGCCCTCTCTGTCAACTTCTGGGACTGCTGATGCTGCTGATAGTCCTGCCCCGTAATGGATAACCCTTCTCACCCCTGATGGGCCAAGAACAACATACCACACCAACACATGGATATTATAGGAGTGCAATTTTCAAATTGAGCAGCACTTAAGGCTATTCTGTCTATAGGCTATCTTCATCTATATGTTAACCTCATAGTAATTGGACAGAACAGAAAGCGTGGTGGTACAGTGTATGTTAATACATTATTAACATTAAGTAATGTTTGACATACATGTGCAAGTCTTGATTGACTGATTAATGTATGGCAGGTTACTGAGTCTTGACAGTATGGAGTAATGTTCAATAACACATTATAGCACACTTCTGTTATTTCTATTCATGCACAACAATACTGAATGTAGTCTTACATATTGCTATAACCTGCGTCATGTTGATTTAATTATTTACAGTATGCTAACAGCTACCCCATTGTTAAGCAGTCACTTATGTTAATAATATAGTTGTAGCTTAGTCAATTAACCCAAATCTAGGATAGCTGACTCCAGGTCCATATACTGACTGCTGAGATTGATACATTGAGGTGAATATGTAATTTAAGGTAACTATCCCTTTTACATTTGAACCCTTTAAAACCATGAACAAGAATACCAAAAAAAACTATTTAATGTACTTAAATCAACACGTGCAGAACCTAATCATCAGGTTAAAGCTGAATTCAATTTCACCCCTTTCTTCATATCAACAATTAGTGTTATCACTATTGCATAAGTACAGTACATGTTACAGTTTTTCTCGATTGTTTTAGCACATTTCTTGAAACAGTATTAAACTTTTCAAAACTGTTAACGCATTCCCCGAAACAGTTAACACATTTGCCAAAACAGCAAGTTTCTTTTGCAAAGAATAACTATCAAAACTTAGAATACGTGGCACAAAAGCAAATCAGTGCATCAAAACAGATATTTATCATATAATGAAAAGTTCAATCCACCATTCATTTCATTTCATGTCAACGACACAGTCAAAAATAACCATCAAGACGCATTGCAGGTTGGACACATTTCTGTGAAAACATAGGTCAAAATTTTTTTTATAAGAAAGTTGTTCTACATAGTTTGAGACACTAATGCACCTGTTACAGAAAACATGACTTGCTATAAATACAAATCAAATTCATCTAAAATATTCAGAATCAAGCTGGTAGTTACAACAGCAATGGCATTATTGTAGATGACAGAAAGTGCCAACAAAAACCTTTAAAGTAATCTGTTCCCACGTTACGTTACTGATGACCTATGATCGATGAGAGTTTACAGTATTGTATGGAGTAGATATTCACTATAATGGGAGAAATAGCTATATGCTGTAAGTAAATAATAATGTTTTGTTTGTCAACACTTACTCAATTGATTTGTGTGTCTTATGTAGAGTTGTGTTAACTGTTTTGCTTAAATGTGCTAAACATTTGCATTTTGTGTGAAAGCAACAGTTTTGCTGAAAATGTTACTGTTGTGCTCATGTTTGTTATTGCTGTGATCTTCACTTTCACACAAATTGTGTAAGCAATCGAGAAAAACTGTAATTTAAATATCCTTATTGTCAAGTGTTACCCTTATCCTGTGAGTGATGTTATACTGTATATGATTTGAATACTATATGATTTGGAAATTATGTTTAGGTTTCCTTGTCTACACATTTCTATTGCATAGAAATGGTATATAAATATAATGGTATATATACAGTATATATAATGTGTCCTTTTAAAGCAGCTAATAGTGATTTATTTTATTGATATATATATATATATATATATATCCTAACCCAAGTTATGGCTTGGTTATGCCTAACATTGAAAATATTCCTTAGCGTCAAAATCTGTTTAAACTACCTAGCATTAATGAGTGCTAGGTACTATTAATGAGTACCAAAATGTACTTGGGCAATGAAAAGCGCTCTCTAGCACCCTCTAGCACCCTCCAGAGGTAACTGCATGCTCTAGGCTTATGCTGGGCATTATACCAAGGTGTAACAAGGTGTAACAAGGTGTAACAAGGTGTAACAAGGTGCCTATAGAAAGTATACACACCCTTCCAAAATGTTGACCTTTTCTTGCCCCAGAGCCTGGAATCAAAATACATTCAATTAGGATTTTTTCCCCCACTGATCTACATAGACTATTGGACACTGTCAAAGTGAAAGAAAAATGTGTATACTTCGTTAAAAACGAAAAGTTATACATCGCTCTCCGAAAATGAGCTAAAACGTTAAAAATTGCTTTTTATTGACAGCATAATCAACACATTGTATAATTGATTCATATTCGAATCAGGTACCCTACAAAACCAGGCATTCATTCTGAAATATTATCCTTGCAGTCACTAAATTCAACTGAGTGACTTGTTGAATACATGTCAATACATTTTCTGTTTTTCATTTGTAATAAATTACTGACATTTTGTAGAATTTTTCTTTCACTTTGAAAGTGTCCAGTAGGCAGTGTAGATCAGTGGGAAAAAGTTAGGCTCCGGGGCAACAAAAGGTGAACATTTTGAAAAGGGGGTGTAGACATTCTATAGGCACTGTATAAATAAACAAATGCATTTCCCTATCGTTACACACTTTGTCGGTGAAATCACTGATATCTGATTTAATAGGCTATTCCTTCATAAGGTATTGCTGTGAGGTTTTTTTATTGTTGTGCAAACACTCTGGCATTAACATCTTTGGTTTAGTAAAGGAATTATTCTGTTTATACTTGGTATTATTATTACCCCCCCCTCCCCCTCTTGTGAAAGCCATTTTGCTTATTGCATGACTCCTATGCCTCTCTAACCTGAATAGGACATTTCCTTGTCGCCCCTAAAGTTTCACCAAGTACAGACAGAAACATGGCTTGGCTCTGATTAGAATCATTCAAAAGACATGGGGGTCAGGTAGTCAGTGAATTTCATGTACCTAGCCAGAAATGATTAGGCCAATTTCAACATCTGGGTTATATCACGTTCCATTTATTGTTTACAATCATATACACAGTATTCTAAATTCATACAAGTATCAAACTTGATAAAAAAGAAACAAAAACGTCCCCTCTGCCACCAGGTGTCAGCCAAGCCAAACCCTGGGTATCGTAGGCACAGTTAAGATGAGCAACCAAAGACCAGTTCTCAGTCCTCAGTAGTCCAGGCACAGGGAAAGGAACTCATGCATCTTACACAGTTTGCCGGTCCGAAACAAGGGAGAATCAAAAGCACGCCGCAGACCGCAATTTCTATAAATATAGTCTGGAAAGCAGAGAAGCTGTCGAGATCTATCATATTTAACGGTAATAGGTATGCTCAGATTCAGACCAACAGCAAACTCTTTTCACATTTAAATAACATAAATCTCAGTTTTTTTGAGAAAGGTTAGATTAAACAAAAGAATCAATATTTGCCATGCTAGTCTACAATATTTAATAAAAGCACGGCCCCCTTGGGCCACACTCAGATACTCTGATTGTAGAAAAACAAGAAAGAAAATCTACAGTGCTTGGACATAGTCTAAACAGAATGGTATTATGCCATACGAATGCTTTGTACAGCAAAAAAGGTACACAAGCAGTTGTCAAAAAAACACATGCATGTCACTGTGGCTCTGACTAGTGTACATAGTGGCCTGGTCTACGAGGATAAACAAGGCATGCCAGTAAGAGTAACGGCGCTTTGGATTTCCCTTCTGCTATCCAGTACAGAAGTTAAAGGTCAGGCAGTCTATATGGCTTTTATTGATTACACTGCACACAGCCCAACCCAACATCAGATGGCCTATCAAACAATGTAAGAAATGTGAGGCAACTGGGACTTAAATGGTCAGCAGTGAACATTTAAAACGTAGGGAGAGGGTGGCTTTGTGCTTCTGTGAGGAGTCAATTTCATTGGCATCACTAGAGGATAGGTGGGGGGGGGGGGGGGGGGGGGGGAGTCACAAAGGAACAATTAATACACTCGAGGCACTTTGAGCGACACGCGTGCATCATAAATATGCGTAGACAGTGCTGTGCTGTGGGTAGGGGTGTGTCTGTGTGTCAGTAGTGGTGGATTGGACAGGGCGGGGAGAGTCAGTGGTGGCGGTCGTTTCTCTCCTGGGGGGGGCCAGTCAGTCGCAGAATAACAGGTGAACTGGGTGACCAGACAGGGGGTGGTTGGAGCGCTCGGCCACGGCCCGCCTGGCTGCCTCCTCGCTGGGGAAGGTGACCAGGGCCTCGCCGCTGCGCTGGCCGCTGAGGTTATACAACACGAGGACGGCGTCTGGCTGGAGCTACAGATGACAATCATAATCACAGGAAAGAATTAAAAAAATGGGCATCATGGTTATAATGGAGGGAGTGAGGGAGCTATGGGTCAATCCATGGAGAGTCAATGGCATCATCCCAACACCAGGGGGCAGTAATCAGGCTGAGGAATTGGGAACTCCTGAATTGATCGAACCCGTAAAGAAAGAAAGGCCGAGAAACTCACAGGCTAAATTTGAACACATTTCAACACCACCAAATGTCCCAGAGGGCCACATCTTTCAATAGGTAGAATGTGAGGCTCAAACCCCAGCCATGCTTCCTGTAAGACCTGCAGTCCAGAACCAACACCCTGATAATTCACTGGAATCATGGCAAACTTTGAGCTGGTTAGCATTGTTAAATCACCCCGAAAAGAAGACTTCACCAGGTAAGCACACTCAGGTCGAGGAAGAGAGAGAGGGGGAGAGAGAGATACTGTCTGGAGCACACTGTTGATTTGAGTTAAGAGATCTGAGCAGGCAGGCAGACGGGGGAGGGTGGGGGGCCATGCGAGGGTGGGGGTTCAGGATCTTACCTTGTGGGTCTCCCTACAGACAGAGCCACTCTTTGGGCTGGATCAGACTCCTGGCCTGATCGCTCATCTGAACCACGCTGCTGTAGTCATCAGGAGCATACTACAGCATAAGTGGGTTTACAGTCAGAAGGGGGGCTGCCAAACGCATATATACATACCATACACACACATGTAGAAACACGCACACACCCCAAAACTGCCCAAACTCTCTCCTTTGGAGCATACATAACACGTGTGTATGCATGGCCGTTAACGGACCCCACTCATTGCCTGACATGTGTCACCCAAACCCCACCCACGCTCTGGTCTATAAGGACTAGATGCACTGTGGTGAGCAAGAGCCCGGAAACTAGGGGGAATAGGAACGCCTGAATTCTCACGAATTCTCATACACGCACACACACAGACAGACAGACAGACAGACAGACACACACTTTTTACATGCTGGGTTAAACACACCTGACCACATTAAAAAACCTGCTGCACCTTCTGTGAAATGAGCCGTAATAGCAAACAAAGAGACCCAAGGCCTTTCCAACACCCCACCCCAGTCCCCTCCGGCTAACAGACCCGCCCAATCCAGAGCTGGAACGGAGTTCATACCGTCCTCTGAAGACTCCGCCTACTCAGGGTGCCAGCCAATGTGGGAGAAAAGAAGGGGAGAGGACAAGTGCACACATGTCCCTTTATAGAAAATGCTCAACCTTTCGTGTTGCAATAATGCATTCAGGTAATTTACGAGCACAGTAACTACTCAGTGCCCTTTCATGGATATTGCTAGAGGCCTCCAAACGATTGAAATCATGACCTTTGGTGTCCCGGTGGTGGGCTTACGGTGAGGGATATTATTTAAAAAAAAAAAAAAAAAAAAACGACTATGGAACAAGGAATGTGAGGGCAGTCTGTCCAGATACACTTTGTAACAAACTGGATACTTAAGGGTATTGACAACCTAACTGATGTCTGATCTTTGACCTTCTCTGAAAGCTAGCACCTCAATCCAGCCTTGCCAAATATGGTTTTTCTCAATTGATTTCACCAACAGCATCAATACCATAACTAAAATAAGAGGTTGCTTTGCTTAATTGTATTTACTAGTCAACTGTCACACACAGACATAAACAAAACAGAATAAAAATAAAAATAAAAAACTATAATAGAGCGTTGCCATGGCTTGAGTGGGGGCTCTTGGGGAGGTAGGACGGGCCAACTTTAGGGCAGGGGAGTTGCTTCAGGGTACTGACCTGGTAGCCCTGGAAGAAGCTGAGGATGTCCTTGACACCAGTGTTGTAAGGGAGGCCCTGCATCCTGACCAGGGCACCATGCTGGGGCATCATGGGAGAGCCGGCGTGGGACTGGGCCGCCACCGCCGCAGCCATCGACCCTGGGGGGGCCGCGAAGTAGCTCAGCGTGGAGGGGGACACGGGAGGACTGGGGTGGGGAGGGGAGGAAGGAAGAATGATGAGGTAATGTAAACAGAGCAGCGTGTGCATTATCCCGAGGGCATAATTCCCTGATTCTCACAATGGAACATGGCTGCCACAAGAGGTAGCGTGGCATGCAGTTCATACGTTGACCTAACCTGGGGTAGTATGCTGTGTAGTTCATGTTCATGTTCATGTAGAGCTGGGCGTGGGGCTGGGGAGGGTAGTATGCCAGGGCCGGGCCAGGGCTGTGTGTGGACGGTTGGGGAGTTCTGGGGGTGGCCAGCAGGGGGGGCTGGTAGAGGGCAGCCTCAGACATCATCGCGGCAGGGTATGCAGCGTACGCCGGTGGAGACAGACCTGGGAGATCAACACAGCAGTTTGTATACAGTTCTACTACGATGATCAATACACCCATCGCATGCACAAACAAAATCACAGGGGAACCTTAAAATAGATGTTCCACCTCCAAAACGTTTTTTCCTCGTTTGGCCCTGCCTTGGTTGTAGTTGACAAGCTCAGATAGTTATTAATGACATGTTTATTCCTTGTAAACTGTATTTTGGACCCTATACTATGGGGCCCCATTCATTCTGGAAATAAACCCAAAACACCTGGCACACTCCAATCAAACTAATGACAGATTTCCCTCTCTGAAGACTTTGTCTACATTATGTTTCTGAAAAGTCACTTTGTTACGCTGTTGTACTACATGTTTTTCATGTTAACAAAATGCTAAGTAAGTGAATTACAGTTTAGGAAAGTAACTTATGTAATGCAGACAAAGTGTCCCTATGGGTCCCAAAATGTGACTGCTCAGTATGTAAGGAAGCAAAATACATAGTTAAAAACTGTCTGGCTAAATCAACTACAGCCCTGGTCAAGGCCATGCGTGGAACATCCGTTTGGGCTTCTGTTCTTCTCAGAAAGCTGCCACCTATGTCCTTGTCCTGCATCTATGCCCTGCAGTGTAAACACACAGAGGGAGGTATTTACACACAAACAAGCAGTACAGGGCTGTGGGGCCGCCCTGGTCACCCTCCACGCAGGGGACACGTTGACACAGACGACCTTTGGGATGAGGGTTGCCAGGTACTGTACACTTCACTCACCTGGCAACCTGGATGACTTCCACTGCTCCAGCACAGACAAGAGGTGCAAAAAGCCAGTCAGAAAAACAGCAGAAAGACTGCTGTGGTTCAGCCTGCCTTCACTGACTGGCCATTAGAACACCTACACCAGGGAGGGGCACTGTGCCTCTTGGGTGATTAGATTATTTTTGCTTATCTCTAGATATGAACCACAAATAGAGCAAAGTACAATGGGGTAGACACATCCTGTTTAACCCTGCATGTGACACACCCACCATTCTGGGTTTCACAGAGTCAAGCTAATATAAGTGATATAAGTTATATATTGTGTGCCATATATACACACACACACAATGCCATTTCGCTGACACGTTTATCCAAAGCGACTTACATTGCAGAGAGTGCACACCTTTTTGAGTATATATGGTCCCAGAGGGAATCAAACCCACAACCTTTCGCGTTGTTAACGCCATGCTCTACCAACTGAGCCACAGAGGACCAAGCTACGAAGGGCATATTTCCCTGTTCATGTGGGATGTTCAATATTCCTACGGGGCTTTACACAGTACAGGGCCGACCCAAACCAATCCTGTGCCGGCTCGGATATATTTCCCCTTCACATGGGTGGACGTGGGACCGGGTCGGCCGAGCCCGGTTCGGCCCTGCAGTGTGAATGAGTAGACTGGCCTCAGTGGTTTGGCCCTGCAGTGTGAATGAGTAGACTGGCCTCACTAGTGGTTTGGTCTGGCGCAGTGGGGACCTACAGGGCAGCTTGCAGGGTGGGGGGGAGAGGCCGCTGCGGTTGAGAGTCCCTCCCATCAGAACAAAGCTCATCTCTTCGGTGGAACACTGGAACACCTCCACATAGCGGTCCTTCATCATCTTCTTATGACACTTCTGGGCCACCATAAAGGCCCGGTCGGGCGACTTCATCTGGATGAAGGCATCACCAGAGGGACGGCCCTGGAGGTGGAGAGAGAGAGGGGAGACTTACTTAGTGGGTACCAGAACCCCCCCCACCACACACACACCTAAAATTATCCCTGAGGATTAGATGGGGTTAAAAAGCTGCATGGCTTTCATCTCAAGCCTGCCCTTGCATGGGCTAGGACGGTGGAATTCTCTCCATATCGCTCACCATCGCACCCATCTAAGCCCCTCCGGCACACACAGGTGTCTGGGGCGAGACCTGGATTTGGCCATGGTGGGTTCGTGGTATGTTCTGGCCTCAGATTCTCTGTCTCACCTGCTGGTTGAGCACCATGTGAACTCCGTGGGGTTTGATGTCGATGGTGTGCTCTCCCATGAAGTCCAGGATGTCCTCAATGGCAGCGGTGTAGGGCAGGCCGCGCAGGCGGACACAGTCACGCGTGCTGCCAGTGGCCAGGAAGGGCGCCGCGGCCAGGACTGGCATGGGCACCATGGGAGGAGTGGGCAGTGTGGATATCAGGGGGGTGGACATGTAACGGTTAAGGACCTGAGACACAGGAGGGCAGAGGGGGGTCAAAGGTGTATATAGCCTAAAAGAGAGTGGTAGATTGGGCATATGGCTTGGGGCAAAGTAGGGAAAGAGGAGAAACCCCCAGTGACTGTGGATAGTGTACCTACATTTTTTACATTTACATTTATGGCATTTAGCAGATGCCTTTATCCAAAGCGACTTACAACAAATACATTTGTTTAAGTAAGTGAATCATCTATCCAACAGTCATCATAAAGATAAAGTAATCAATGTACCTGTTGCACTTCTGCAGCAGTACTGCGGAACAGCTCGATATATCTCTTGCCCAGGATCTGCTTGTGCCTCTTCAGGGCATTCTGGGCGTACTCCTCGCAGGAGAACAGCACGAAGGCGTCGCCCGTGGGCCGCCCATCTGGGTACTTGACGAAGAGCAGGCCCTCACAGCCGTCCGTCACCGGGCTCTTGGGCCCCAGGAAGGCCAGCACGTCCTGGGGCGACGCGGTGAAGGGAAGCCCCCGCATGCGGATGATCACCTGGTTCTCCTTGGACAGGAACTGGGCCACCTCGTTTGACGTGCCTGCAGGTAGGAGAACCAAACAAATGGTGAGAATTGACGGTTCGGCAATCTTTGGCACCTCTGAGATGTTGATTCTTGTGCATCGTCATTGTTAAATTACCGAATACAATTAATAAGCATTACATCACTGTTTATGGGGCAGATGTTGCTGTTACTGTATATCCAGAACCAGATTCCTGTAAAACTCAGAGAGGATCTCTGGATCTCTGCATCTGAAGCGTCTTCTTTTAGGGTGCTCCTATTGGCCAAAATGGCTGTTACAAGTGTTTAAACAAAGAGTGCTCCAGCTTCCTCAATGTAATCAATCAAATCAGCTAAAAGAGAAATATGTGGTTTAAAATGGCATATTTCATTGATTATTTTGTATGTTTTTACATGGACCCCAAGGAAGAGTCGTGACTGCATGTGCAGCAGCTAATTGGGATCCTGATAAACAAACATAAATAAACTGTTAAAACAACAGTCTGGCCTACAGTATCTGCTGACAGTACAACATGTATTGACCTCGACTGGTCTGGGTAAAGTCCACAGACACTGTGAGATTGAAGTTATCTGCTCCGACTCATCTATTTCCACCCCGTCCTCCCCTCCTGCATGCCCAGTGCTGTGGTCCGGAGGCCCAGGACCCTGCCTTTGTCCTTTCACACCCCCTTTGTGTGGGCCCCGAGCTGGGCTTTTCACTGGCCGCCAGCCCCCTCTCCCTCCTGGGACTCGGCGCTGGGATGGAGTGAGCCGCTGTTGGGCCAAGGGTAAAGTTTCCTCCAACTACCCTCTGAGGGGCGAGCAGTAGGGGGATTGGGGGGGGGCGGGGGCGGGGGGGTGAGGCTCACAAAGCGCCTTTCATTCCCCCAGGATAAGCACAGAGACCCAGGGGTACGGGGCAGAAGAACAGGGAGAGTACCTTACTACACTCAGCGAAGAGCTACTTTTTCAAGAGGCGGGAGGGGGGAGGGGGGGGGGTCCTTGGGTTTGTCTCGGATATGAGGAGGAAAGGCCATGTAATAGAAGGCTACCAGAGACTAACAGGGAGCCTTTCAACATCACTCTTTATAGGAAGGGTGGTGGTGTACGCTTCTGAAATCTGACCTCCAGCAATCTTGAGGAATTCCTCCCCTGTGGCTTTGTACACCTGTGAGGATGAGAGGCTGCTTTTAGCAATTCAACAGTAAATTTAAAAGGCTGATTCATCTGACCAGCAAGGCACTCCATACAGCTGTATTTGGAAGCGATTCATTAAAAGTCCAGTATACAATACATTGTTTCTGTAATTTAAAAAGTAAGGTAATATCTGTAACAGCACAGAATACGTAACGCAACAACAGTACTGGCTGAATCAACGGGGGGTTGGATGAATGCTGACCTCGATGTAGCGGCTGCCCATGTGGTGTTTGTGGCGCTCAAGGGCCAGGTCTCTTTGCTCTTGGTTGATGAAGCGAACCAGGGCTTCACCATTCCTTCTGCCCTGGGCGTTCAGACAGAGGGCCACACCGCCTCTATACACACACACACACACACCACAGGTTCTCTCTCATGCCAATGCAGCCCTTGAATATTACACCTCCACACTAATAAAGGCATTAAAACGTGTTAATGAGGTGTGTTAGTACGCTTACTTTGCAATGTTGAGGCCTTTGAAGAAGCGGGCTATGTCCTGGTCAGATGACTGCCACGGGAGGCCCCTGGCTCTGATCACAGTCTCACTGTCCACTGGTTCTGCCTTACTGCTGCAGGGGGACAACACAGGGATAGAGAGAAGCATGGTCAACTTTGGCACTGGAGTCATTAAACTGCTTAACACTGCACACACACTTAATGCCAGTGGGTTGTCAGGGTAATGGGTATTAGACACCCGAGTGGGATTTGTGTGGTGCTATTGGATAGCCAGGTAAGCACTTGATTGAAAAGTTGGACAGGTTTAATTATATGCTTGTGGTTTCCTTGTTGCTGTAATCAATGCTAAGAGCTTAGGTTTGAACATGGGAGGGATTGTTAAGTATAACTCCGGAGTAAAACTGGTTTAGCAAATAGGTGTGGCAACATTGTGTAATGGTGAAGCTGAGTCAAATCACTGAGATTATGGTTGATCTTAAGATATACATACCATGCTCCAGATTGAAACTTGGTCTTCACAGTTTCAAAGCAGGAGAATGTGTGGTCTGCGAGGGATTCAAATGACACAAAAACAAAAACAATATATTAAGTATTTAATAGCAAAAAAAAAATACCATAATGATTTGAAAAACAAATAATTACATTTGGCAAGACATTTGGGTTGTTGCAAAACGCAAACAGAATTCACCTCAAAGAGAACAATACAACAAGTCCTGCTCTGTGCTACCAGATTTCATGCGCAACAGGTTCACCCTGCCTGGCAGCTTGCTACATCTGCACTCAGCATTCCTACTAGCAATTTAGCCCAGAGGGATGGAAGGGGTAGGCAGGGTGGGGGTAAGCCAGGGGGGACTACCACAGACGGAGGAGGACAGATACTCACTGTAGGGCTCAGCTAGGACGTGGAGAGACAGCAAGACCATGCTCTTCACCTCCCTTACCCCCACCTCCTGTTCTGCCATGGGAGGGATGCACACATCTACACACCCATTTAAGGAAATCATCATCATCATCATTAGAAGTAATCAAAATAATAAATACTAGTGGTGGGAATTCACCTGTGGAATTCACGTTTACTGAGATGCATTTGAAAAACTGATCGAAAGGTATACAGTAACAACAACACATTGATTCACTAAATCACTTCAATAGAGATAGGATACACTCCATCATGGAGGACAGTGTGAGGTCCTGGATCGGGCCGGCGTTGGGACAGCATTTGTGAAACTCTTTCCTCGCATCCACAAAGGAGTAGAAACATTCAGGGAGGACCACATTCTGGAGCAAAGATACAACGAAACAGTCTAGTCATTAATCCAGAAATCATTTACAGAATAACACAATGCAGACGCATGAAAAGAAGCAGGTGTTGGGAATGATGGGATGTAATGGGAATGACGCAAGAAAGGGAAGAGCCAGGAAAAGGTGACATGAAGATCTGAAGAAAGAGGGAAGACTGAGGGAAAACAACGCTGGATGACTCCATCTCTGGAAAATTCTGTGGAAAACCTAGAATTCCTGAGCGGATTTTGACATGTCACTGCTGAGCTAAAGACAGGCAAAGAAACACATTCATGTGTGCTTCACCAACAATAGATTTGCCATATGCAACATAAGAATTGCCCCTAAATCAAGTGTGGCGCATACCTTTTTGGAGGCCTCTGGGTGGAGAGCCTGTCGTATGATCAGGGGACTGTCGACACACAATGTGTAGGAACTTCTGCCCAGAGCCTTCAGCTCAGAAGAAACTGATTGTAGGAACTAGAGAGAGAGAGAGAGAGAGAAACACTGATGTCAATGTAACCTTTAACAAACCATAGTACCACAGTACCACCACTTCTGTTCTGCATTGGCAAATTATAAACACCTGTTTAGATAATAGTCTGTTTGTCAAACAACAGTGCTAAGTACTTTTCCAACTGAGCATGTATTCAACCTTTATTGAGTGGAGCATCGCTTTAAAGACATTCTGAAGCACATCTCAGTAGTTGTTTTGCATTAGGATTTGATGGTCAATTACCTCAGGTGGTTTTAGGTGCTTATCGCTTCTTTAGTTAGTAAGATGCAGCCTTTAGTCAGAACTGTTTGCCCATTAATTCCGTAACAGTATCTAAAGCAGACTCCAATTTCTCAAAACCAAGGACATATATTATGAAAACGTTGCTTCTGAAAAATGTGTCTGTATTACTTTTTCAATAAGTAATTTAGAAACCCACTTTTGAACATTATTTTATTTAAAAAAAGGTTCCAATACAACAGGCAAGTTATTTTGTTTCTCCGTCATGCTCCACTTTTCACTCAACGCTAATAATAGGAAGGGGCCTCTGATGTTCAGTAGCGACGCCTCCCGTCAATCACAACTGCTGCACGATGCACATCCGTCAGGAAATACATAGAGGAGCATCACTTTAAATGTGTCTATAGAAACGAGAGTACAAAACATGTATTTCATCACCCTCTGAATTCAAGGGAGTAACAGGTAGCGAGGGTGAACTCTGCCTTCTATACTCTCTGCGTACGTATCTTGTAAAGGGGCTTGTCAGACAGGTTTTCTGTTTACACGGTGAGGAAGCAGACAAGAGGGATGGTTGTGGTAATCACCTGGATCAAGGGTTTCACTTAGCACGACCAACAGTCGCGATCAGGCAGAGGAAAAACAACAATCCCAGCCTGACAAACCTACCCACTCACCATAAAGACATTTAGACAATCACCATTCAAAGTACCAGGACTCCCACACAAGCTGTGTTTAGCAATAACCGTCTCATTTAATGGGGCCCCATTACCATTGTTGTGTAAACCCACTGGCGTCTTTCAACTGTCAATAACAGCCTCAATTCCCCACATCAACCAACTCTAACAACCTGCCCGTCACAACTAGCTGGTTGATAATTCAATTACATTTCCATAGCTTGTATTTCTTAAAAAGCTTTAATTTCTGTTCACACACATGGAATGAGCTTCCCACCACTGTCAGGACAGCAGAGTCGCTACCCATCTTCCGAGACCCAGCATCATTCTGTTACCATGGAATTTCCCTACATTAAAGCAGGATTCTCTAAAAATCACACTTTTAAGAGAGGGGTACCATCACATTTGTCCCGAGGATCTAACGCTGGCGAGTGATTGATTGCTGGGGTAATTTCAGATGGCCAGTGGCCATATGTGAGTCATATGAGATAGCCTTCAGACAGTTAGAGAGCTGGTTTACTATGTGTACATGTTAGAGCACGCTCCCCAGAGAGACATGAGGGCCATTACCTCCACACCCTCACCCGTACAGCTGCTGACTGAGGAACTGGCTGGTAGAGAGGAACCCTGGCTCTCCCTTTACCTTACAAGGCTGTGGAGTTCCATCCATGCAAAACCATTACATTAACTACTCCATTTAAAACACACAAACACACCTTTGTCCTGCTATCGCATCTTAACCTGCATTGCCCCCATATCCACTAGAAGAGACGCTACAGCCAAGAAATTGTAATAGTAGGACAAAACAGTGTTCAGTTAAACGCCTCATCTTTTCATTGGTGGTCTACGGTCGTCCTAGACCTGGGAGGGCGAGACGGCTGAGTTGCAATGGCAACAGTGGTCAGATACAACGACCTTATTGGCTGACAGGCCACCCTGCCTTGTGGAGTTGGGGAAAGCTCACCCTTTATCGCCTACTCTCCATTTCACCATAATGTCAGGTAGTGACTGCAGTAATGACATATCTTCCGCCGTAGATTGAAGACCCATCTCTTCAGGCTACATCTTAACTGTCCCTCCTAAAGACCTCTCCATCCCCACTACCCCCTTGTACATGTTTCTCTCCTGTTTAAAAAAAAAAAATTCTAACATAGTAATTCTAGCATTGTGACTGCCAATAGCCCCTGGTCCTACCAGATTACATTTTTTTTTTTATGACTGATGGATAGATGATTCACTTACTTAAACAGATGTATTTGTTGTAAGTCGCTTTGGATAAAGGCGTCTGCTAAATGCCAATAATATGTAAACCATATTGTGATAACATTTGGGTCAGGTCAGATAAACACAGCAAGCTTATTGGCTGATGTGGTTAGGGGCATGGGCCCACATGCAGCCTTCCTACAAACCATCTCCCAGAGAAACCAGAGGTTGACTAGCCCTACCAGGGTTCAGGGGGGGGGGGGGGGGGGGGGTCAGTTGTATCTCTCTTTAAGATATTGAAATTATTCAATGATTGCAAATCGGGAAATGATTTGCAATGATCTCTCGATAGACTGTGGGTGAGAAGCTTTTTTTTTTTTTAAGCAAATTGATTCAATTTAAATTAACCCTAACCCTTGGTCCCATAGCAGAGGATGGATTCCACACACCTTTCCTTTGGTGGACTTCGTAGGGAAACATTCTAGCACGCACAGGACACGGTCTGTGACAATATAGCCCAGAGGACGCCTGTGTTCAATCTAACGCATGTTGACAATTGAACAGGTTAATGAGTCGTACGCAGCCCCACCTTGCTCAATAACACGTAGGATTAGCAAGAGAAACACAAATGGTTTAAAGGAATAAGCGGCACGCCCTGTCCTCATTCTCAACACTGCCAAACCAGTAACTAACCACTGCCATAAGAGCAAACGCGTCTGACGGGCCTATTTATGGAGCACGGCTATACTATAAACACAACTTGAACTCTGGCTTATCAGCAGCAACGGTAAAGTGAAAGACGGTGCCATTGCCTCCACAGACAGTCTGGGTAGGACACTTCAGTGTGCTACAAATGAGAATAGACCACCATCCCTGTCAGACAATTGAAGCCATTCATTCATTACCACTGTGATTAGCCAGGATTACATGGATGGCAGGAGACCGGCTAACTCCTGCACTGTGCCATTGGTGAGAATGAGCGAGGAGCTGGCCTTTGAACCTGGCACTATCGGTGTTTGCTCTGTGGTATGGCTGACGTGTTTGCATGGTGGCTGAAGTTGGGCCGGTGGATTAGAGAGGGGTGGCGAGCCTCAACCGATAAGGGAGTAGGGAGTGCCGGCATTACAGTCCAAGCAACACAGCTTGTATTCATACCACAGATTGCCCTGTACTATATAGGGGCTACACCCAAGGAGGGATGGGTCGTAGACCAGTGCCAGGCTTTTTATCTCAGATCAATAGGTTTTTGTTTGTGTACCTATAACAAGAAAGCTGGTACATTGACAGCCTAGGTCAGACTTGGTGGGAGGGGGCACCCTTAGGGCCAGTCTTGACAGTTGGGAGCCTCAGATCAGTTAGTGCAGCAGTACAGGCTCTGACACGCCGTCTGCCCGCCCGGAGCTAGGCGTGCGTAGCACAATGTCTCTCACAGGTGTTGCAGCGTCACCCTATTCCCAGCAACTGCACTGGGGCAGGTGCACAGCGGCAGATTAAGTGATAGTGCCAGCAGCAATAAAACACTCTTCTCTCCAACTCACCAAACAGCATGACGTGTGAGCCAGAGAAGCTAGAGATGGCTGGGCTCTCCCAATACAAGAGCCAAGCTATACCGCAAGCATCGTGTACGCCTTTTCCTGTGCCCATCAGCCACAGTTGAAACAGAGCAACAGTAATCAATGACACACGCTACACTGGCTGCTGAATACTCACGTCAGTCAAACGAGCTTGCACAGCAGAATCATTAGTTTAGGCTTCAAAAACCATCATGTGTCTCAAGCATTTTCAGCTGAAAAAGCGGCCTGGCGCTGCTATTTTCTGCCTCCGTTTTGCTGCTTCTGCAGTGGCACATTGAAAACAACATTCGCAGGGAGCAGAATGACAGTTGCAGTGTAGTTTCAGAGTAAGACATATAGCTGTGACTTCATGACAGATGTTGAGATGAATTAAAGAAGATTATTCCCTAATCTTAAAAGGGAAAAGAAAGGGGGCGGTGGGTATGTTGTGTGCCAATGTGTGTTGGAAGTCACCCGTCCATAATATCCAACATTCTCTTCCTTTATAAATGTTTCACCAAAGAAAACAAACCAGCATCCATGGCTACTCTGGCCATAGATGACATGCACTGATACGACCCCTGCCCTATGAAGGTTGCCATTCCTATGTCCTCCTTCCTTTCCCATGCATAGCGCTCCATGACTCAAACCAGCTTGAACGTTGCTTTATCTTCATTCCCCCACTGCATTAAAATCAATATAGACAAACACCAAACAAAACCTGACCAATGGCAAGAGAAAGTGACCAGACATAAGCAAGTAAGAATTGATTGTTCTGGTTAATATTTGATGGGTCAACACAAGATAAGCCACATTTGAAAAGGGTGGCCTTTGTGGTTTAAATACAGTAGATGACTTCAGCATTCTGAATCAGCTGCACATGACCACTATGGCGAGAGCTCTGGCAACATCAGAGGCTTCAAAACCAACATGTAATCGATCCTGAACAACAACTTCAACAAACCTGCTTGTGCTTGCATAGGATAAGGCTACATCGCTAGAAAAGCCCTCACCTTACCCTAAACCACTAGTTGAGCCTGATAGTGAGAGGTTTTCAATTATAAAAAATACTTGGGGGCAGTAAAGGTTGTAGTCAGTGCAAACAAACGCTTGTCAGAGCAGTTGGGAAACACGTTTGGCAACATACACCTTTTGTCAAATCATACCTGTAAAAGTAAGTGGAACCTGAAAGCAAATTCACATCCTGAGCTGCCTCTTCTCACAAAGGGCCTAAGGAAATAGCTGGTGGGGCTACGTCCAAGGGTCTCTCTGTGTTTGTATTCCTGTCCCCATCTCCTTCCTCTGCCTAGGAGGGTGGTGTGTTCTCAGGTAAACATTCCACCTTCCAGATGTCTTCAGCATGCATCAGACTGAGACAAGACTAGACCTGCTCCCCCCCCTCCCTATCTCAAGCCAGCCCAGCCAAGCTACTCAAACCTGCATTAAGACTGTCAAGGTAGTTTATCTGTAGGCCAAACCACAGACAGCTCTAAGCAAGTTGAATACTTTTTAAAAGGTCATCAGAGAGACATTTGACATTTCGAAGATGCAAGCTTGTCATGTGCCATCTGCCTTGAAAGCAGTTAAATTGCACATACAACTGTGCTATGATATTCAACATGCTTTGTTCTGGGATTTATGACAATCTTTGCTGTCAGCTTTAAAAAGGTTAAATATAGCCTAGCCTAAGAAGACATCAGACATCGAAGTCCGCATGAAATATTATTTCCACACTTGTACGCCTAAGTTTTGGGCCTGAACTGAAATCTTTCTCATCACCACCTAATAACCCGAAATGAGGCTCACCTGTTGCAGAACTTTGTCCAGAGGCTCGGCTTTGCAGAGTTCGTCCAAATCCAGTCCAGTCTGCTCTTTACACTGGTCTGTCAACTCCAAAGTGTCTGGTTTCACAAGACGTCTCTGAAGCTTACCAACCTGAAAAACGACATCGGTGTTTCATGGCATTTTCGTTCTACACAGCATGAGCTAGGCCCACTTCATTCCAAAGACATCCCCTCAGTTTGACCCACATATATGAAGTGTCACAAACTATCAAACAATTCTTAATGTAGTTGCAAAAACCTCCAAAGCAGTTAATTGTCAACGCAGGGTATAATGTTGGGACATTGACATGTAACCAAAATGGTATGCCGTCTTCTTTCTTTCTGCATTACCCCTTACCTGATGTTAGACCCTAATGCACGCACCTGTGCTCGACCGTTGGATGTTTCGGATTTACGGCCAATGTGAACATTTCAATTATTATTTATTTACTTTTTGGGGGGGGTGGGGGGGTTAGGATCCCGAAGGTAATTCCAGAAAGTATACCGTGTTGATACATGTCAAATGTCAAGCTAAAACATTACTCCACTACGTGTAGACTACCACAAAACACTGTCAGAAGAAACCATACAACGGGTAAAAAGTCCGTACCTTTTTCTCATGTAGATCCACAATTTGCCACACCAAGAGAATTATTTCCCTCTCATCCGAACCCAGTTTACCCCCATTTGCACCAGCTGTTGCCCCAAAGAACACCACCAGAGTATCACTGTGCGAAGCCATCAGGGACCACAAGGGTAAAAACTACAATTAAAAGCAAAGATGAAATAAAAATAACACGAGGGTTCACCTTTTTCCAAGTGATAAGAAGAGCAAACAAAAGATCTGGAAATTCAATTGAAGTAAACGAAGAGGGAAAGAAGATAATTTTCAGAGAGGACACGTAAAGAGATTGCGGCCAACAACTCTACCTGATCCAGCACTTGAGTGTGTCCTATCCAGAGATACTGGTTTAACTGGTAAAGAAGGGTGGAAAAATCCGTGTTTCTTTCACGCGAACTCCATAACAAGCCCTAAAGGTTTTTTTTCTTCTTCCTCGCTATTCTTTTCTTGAGTTACCTGTGTGGTTCAGCCTCTTACTTGAGTCAATCTCCCAGGGGAGTTGGTTTATTGGCTACTAAGCAAAGGTGAGGGAGGGACATAGCGGCAGCAATACCTATGTAAAGTGACCTGATTGGACCAACATTTGAAGGAAGTAGATTAAAACCTACTTCTTTCTTTTTCGCCATGCGCACCTTTGTTGTTGACCTCCACGCCTCCCCCTTTTCTCTGCGCATATCAAGGTTTTGACAAATGTGTAATTAAAAAAAGAAAAAAAAAGAGGTTAAACGGTTCGCCAGTTGTGTTATGCTGTGTGTCGTTATGTAAATAAGGTCCCTGTTTGAGCATACAGTCTACACCCTACTTCATTAGAGGTCAAATCACAGGACTGAGAGGCCTGAGTAGATTCCTCGATGTAACCCAGACTAGTGTGTGAACTAAACACTTCAAGAGATGTAATAATAACAACGTGCACATCAATTATCAGAATCCATGGCCAAAGCCCACATTTTTGTCACAGAAATTGTTATGTCTAACCTTTCGTTAAACTTGACATGTGATGCTTTTATATATTTTTTAAGCATGATTTGAAGCTAGAAGTGACTTGTTTCTCGATGGTAACAAAACCATAATCAATCAAGTAACTGTTTCAAGTAACTGTTTCTACTTGCTTTAGTGATAAGATATTGTAATATGGTTATTCTACTCTCCTTGAGGTATTTAGTTATATCACATTCAAGCCTCAGGAATGGTTTTTTTGAAATTCTAGAAGAGGTAGAGTCTCTTTCTCGCTCTGAAATTCAGATGACAGCATGTAGCCTAGCCTTGCGGTGGGTATCACAGACAATGTCATGTTCAAGGCACCAATGGTTTCTTCAAACGGATGTACTTAAACATATTTTTCCCTTTTTAGAAAATGGAACCTGCTAGACGGCCACACTAGACGACCACACTATGGCTGTGGCAATATTTTCTCACACGCTGACGGTTGGTTCCTCATTCTGGGAATTCTCATTCATTTGACACATGTTCTGAGCCAGCCAGTGTTCTTCTGCAAGATGGCACTCTACATATCTCACGCCACACACCCTTTTTGTCATTTTCCACAACCACTCATTTACCCTCTCTTCCTCTTCTTGTGTGTGGGTGTGTTTGTGTCAACAGCAGAAAAAATCATTGGGTACATTGTGGATGCGCCTGTACGTTATTTTTTTCTAATAGAAAGAATAACGTGCAGGCGCATCCACACTCCTACTCTCTGACTATAAACTATCTGTGTCCAGTTAAGTGTCCAACAAGTTAAATTCCCACGCACCGCTTACTGTTGTTTATCTCACTCAATTTAATTTATAATAGTAATACGCCATTTACATTTACATTTATGGCATTTTGCAGACGCCTTTATCCAAAACGACTTACAACAATACATTTGTTTAAGTAAGTGAATCATCTATCCAACAGTCATCATAAGGCAAAGTAATCAATGCTCACACCAGGGGCCATTGGCAGTCGTAATGCCAGTAGGCACTTTTAAAAAAAATAAAAAAAATTAAATATATTTTATTAGCAGGAGAGAACTTTTACAGGGGGGTAGCAGGGGAGAAGAGGTCTCAGGGTTAGTATAGGAGGATGAAGCGGTCATTTTTACTGACGCTTTTATCCAAAGCAACTTACATTGCAGTGAGTGCATACATTTTTCAGTATATATGGTCCCAGCAGGAATCAAACCCCCAACCTAAGCGTTTTATATCCACTGGATTTCTAGATGTGACCAATGGTAGGCTGACATTCATATGGTGTATGCATTAGTCTGTGTAGGCCTCTGTCAGTCTGACTCACTGATTTGAGTCAGCAGAGCAATGAGATCATAAGTGAAGCTGCACAGGATTACAGGCCTTTATCCTCACACGTAACCTGCAACCACAGTGGTGTTTGTCAGGTCCAGACCCGAACACCTGCTAAGGCCACAGAAAACAGGCTACACACACAAACACAACTGTACCGCACTGTCAGTACACACAGCTGTGATTAATGGGAGCAGGGCCAAATGCATTGCAATCATTTTTGCATACAGCGAAAGGCGTTAGACCCACACATAATGGTCCTCCGTGGCTCAGTTGGTAGAGCATGGTGCTAACAATGTCTAGGTTGTGGGTTTGATTCCTGCTGGGACCATATATACTAAAATGTATGCACTCACTGCAATGTAAGTTGCTTTGGATAAAAGTGTCAGCTAAATGGCATATATTACATAATAAGCATAATTTATACACTAACCCTAACCCTAACCCTGAGCAGGTGAAAAAAAAACTGGGGCAGTATTATTCTGTGATTGGGTCGTGTTGACACAAGCCAGCTCTGCATCCCCCTCAGTTACTCTCACACTCGTAGCCCAGTGGCTCAGCCATTACATGCCTGTGTGGTGAGTGACAGCAGGACACATTGAATAGAGCCAGGCTTACTGGAGCAGGATGAGACAGGACCACTCACTACATGACTCACTCTTCCAGTAGAAAAGACACATGGGGAAGTGAAGGAAAGGGGGAGAGGGAGGGAGAGAGAGAGGGATGATGGGGGGGTGGGGGAGGGTGAGCATACCTATCAACTCAGATCTGTTCATTCACATCAGTTAGATGATGACATTAACGTGGGCAGACTGGTTTTTAACGATCAGTAGAAATTCCAAGCTGCTGCTGTAAATTGATACAAGTGAACAAGAGGAGAGGGCAGTGTCTTGTGAGTGTGTCAAAATTCCAGTCATTGGAAAGGAGGTACACTGCAGTGCCACCTAATGGACTAAAGGCGATTATAATCGATAATACGAATTAAAAAAGCATGGGGTTCAGTAAATCTGAATAACATATTTATTTTACAAATATATACATCCGTGTGTTACACATTTCAATAGGAACAGAACTAAATTTCGCAGGCATAGAAAAACCCCTTTCAAAAGATATGTCTTTCCAATATGACTGTGGCAAAGAGTAGTACACAATTCCCCTTTTTACCCATGTCAACGAGGACAAGAAACATTTTCATGTTGCAATCCCCAGAAAGAGGGAAGTTGAAAGCATGACTCGTGCTGTCGCAGAATTGATGCTATGGCGTTGTAGACTAGACAATTTTTTAATAGTTTTGACGCTGATTTATAAGGCATCTCGTAACATTTTGTGAAAGTGAAAATAAACATATTTTTTGGCATTCATAACGTTGATAACCATATTATCTAAAAAAGGAAAGTAACAATAATGGTAGAGCGCAATCAGTTGAACAGGAAGAGGTTGAAAATGTGTTGTCGCCAAATCTGTGTATGAAATATTATCTACATGTGTAAGGAGGGTAAAAAAATAAATGTAGCGAAGCCTTGAGTGTAAGCAACTTAATACATAGAGTACACTCACAGTTTATCCTCATAGCTTCAGTATGGTCTTACGTTTTACAAAACGACATTTACATGTACATTTATGGCATTTAGCAGACGCCTTTATCTAACAACAAATACATTTGTTTACGTAAGTGAATCATCTATCCATCAGTCATCATAAGATAAAGTAATCAATGGGTTAGGGTTAGGGTTAGGGTTAGGGACCAGGGGCCATTGGCTACTGACAAAATGATTAGGGTATATAAACAAAAAGGTTGCATTGACTAATTATTGTTCTTATTTCTCAAAAGAATTGTTGCCTTTCTCTCTTCTTAACATTACATTTGAACATTAAATCTACAGATTATATAATGAACAAGAAAATTGAAATTACTGAAATAACAGAAATTACATTTCACTGTTTCACACTTTATCAGTATCACTAATGATACATTGTATGGAGATTTCATAGTTTTCAGAGTACATTTTAATATGTAATACTGTATTTATGTTATGTTACTATGCAACATAACATACAATAAGACACCTCAAATACTTAAAATTTCAACTAAAATAGCTTCATACAAAATGTATTTTTCAAACACCAAACACATACACACAGAACTCAGGGTGAACCATTTTCATGTATACTTAGGAGTACATCTACTTGCACCTTTGGCTCTGTGACACACTGGGAGCTGTGGGTCTGAGAGCCTCTCTTGGTCACAAAGGATAACTCTTTAGTCCCCTCACCCGGGGCAGTGCTGGAGATGTGGCGGAAGAGCTTCTCCACAGAGTTACGGAACGAACGTGCTGCAAACATGTAGAGCAGTGGGTTGACAGTGCTACTAATGAAGACCAGGGCTCCTGCAATGAAGGTCATAGTGGTCCTGGCACTCTCCAGACGATCTGCCATCTCGCTGTGGGACCCTGGGATGGTGAGGATGATGAGGGAGAGGATGTTGCCTATGTGGTGAGGGGTCCAGCAGAGGGCAAACACCACCACCACGCTGGCAATCAGGACAGTGGACTTTCGCTTGGACTTGAAGCTCATCTGGGCAATGCGGCTGCAGAGGCAGCTGTAGCAGACCACCAGGATGCATAGGGGGATCACGTAGCCCAGCAGAGTCTCCAGCAGCACACACACCGCCTCCTGGCCAGTTGAGGTGTACTCCCTGTACAGGCACTGTTCCTCCCCCACCTTCCCGTCCAGTACCTGAGTGGGAATGACTGGGATACTGAACAGGAAAGCAGCAGTCCACAGGACAAGCAAGACCTTATTTAGTGCCTTCTTCCTCCTCCAGCCAGCAGAGGCGAAGGGGTGGCGCACGGCCACAAATCTCTCCACACTCATGAGGGTGATGAGAAACACACTGCTGTACATGCAGGCATTGATGATGAACACCAAGGCCTTACAGGAGGCTTTCCCGAAGACCCAGGAGCGGGCCAGGGAGTAAATCCATATTGGCAAGGTGATGAGCACCAGCAGGTCTGCAGCAGCCAGGTGAAGGATGAGCACCACGGTGTGGGACCTCTGCTGGACATGCCTCAGTATGGTCCAGATTACCAGCAGGTTCCCTGGAGCTCCCACCAAAAAGGACAAACCCAGAATCACACAGGCCACTGTATTACCACCAGCATTCTCTTCAAGGGCCATGGATACTGAAGGCAGACTGACCGAAAGATTCAAGCTGCGTCTGTGCCGTTTGTCTACTCAGACTGAGTAAAAATTGCAGCACAAGCAAGCCACCACTTCCCTTTAACCACAGAGAGACGAAAAGGAAAGACATTTCTCACAGGGCTATCTGAGTGGTGATTCATTGATCTGGTCCTTGTGTCACGAGAGGGCAAAACGCAAGTGTGTCACTTTCCAGAGGAAAGGTTTTTAGACTAGACAGTTCAAGGAACTGGCAAGAATCTTTGAATTATTTATTTAAAAGGATATCAACTGTAGGATTTTCATTAAGGTCAAGAAGACTAAGCCAGTGTATCACCAGAAGGTATTTGGACAGGAATATATGGGATTGGAAGTATAACATGAATACTCCATTGAAATACATTGCCATTCCAATGCTGTCATTGTGGTCAAACAGCATAAGAGAATGTGTAACTTTCAGAGATCCAGTAATTAGGATAAAGCAAGACGATTCCCTCAGCAGCCTTTTTGTCACGTGGCTATCTCGTTGCACTGCCGTGCTCATGCACTGAAGGAATCACTAGGTCTTGTGTTGGCACATACTGAGTGCCAGAAACAGCAAGTATTACATGGGCCAGACCTGGTCCAAATCTGGGGGGGCCAGCCCTGGCTGAGAGTTGGCAATTAGCTGTGGGCCAGCTCTGGTATGAGGAATATGGCCCTGATACGTTCATGTAGCTACTAGGCCATCTTTGGTCTGAGTGTGCTTGGGACATGGGCCACATCCACATGCCAGTCTTATTTTAACTTATTTTGTTGTTCACTTATAACCCCCATGTGTCCCTCAGGCGTGTCTGAGACACTGCGTATTTGAACCAATCCCTCGTAGTACATGTTGGAAAACCAGCTAATGGGGAACAGAGAGGACAGACATGCACTTCTGGTACCAACAATAAAAGGGACTGAAATAGTAATAGTAAAGCAATTAAAACTAATATTTGTAACACCTTTTCCCATATGTATTGTAATTCCCGAGCATCCTTGTATCGTACTGTACATCATCAGGTCCTTTATTTTGAAAAGTTACTATCATGACGTTGCTCTGTCAGAACTCACTCTTGACGTAACTGCTAGCTAGCTAAAATAAATATGTCAACATACAACTGATTTTCACGCAGGAAAAGGACATTGGATGTCGACCATAATTGGCGTCTCAATGAACGATTTGTAAGTAGTTTATTCTAATACGTATCCAAGTCTGGTTTGGTTTATCTATTCTGCCTAAAAAATATACGTGCGTTAGCTCAAGTTAGCTAGCTAGATAGCTAACTGATTTCTTCCGAGGACGAGTCGATAGAAACATCTGGCAGGTCGGATCTGGGACAGGTAGCTAGCTAACCAAATCGCCGAATTTGGGCTCGACCATCTCGGTTAACACTAGCCAAAGTCGCCTCTGTATCTGACATGCATGCCTGTAGCGACAGGCCTACATGTCACAATACACTAAAGTCAGTAGAGGCGATAATTCTTATAGTTTTGCCCGTCAGCTGGCTAGCACGCTAACACGCCTGCTTAAGCAGCTGTGTTATCGTAAGAAACGGCTAGCTGTCTAACTCGTAGAGACACACTAAATTGTGTTGATTATTCCAGACAGTACAATAGTTAATAGTCTGGAATAGTTAATACACTACAGTATGACTTCTCACAGGGCTGTTTGGTCCATTTCAGGACGCTAGTATTGGTGAGACGCTAAAGCAGAGTCTTAAATGCTGGTGTCGTGTTAGTGTCTTCCCGATCTGGCAGAAAGTGTCTTTCTAGAGTAATCTAATTTAGATTATTGTAATATGTAGTGGCTTACACTCATGCCACTTGGTCCTCTAAAGCAAGCATTTTCATGATGACTAATTACGGTTATTGATGATACCATGATTGTTAATGTTATATTACTCAATTTATGCAATTATGATTAATTACTACTTCAGTAATGATTGTGAATCATGTTATAGCCTCGTTCATAACATTTCTTTAAATATTATAAAAGTGATTTTGATATTCCCATGCACTTTAAATCGGCTTTATGAATATAATCATGTATTCAAAATATGCATGTTTTTAATTTATTCATCGGTAAGACGTTGCTGATGCTTGCAGATGGCATATTATTGCTTGCATCTGTAATCTTATCATTCAAGGTAAACATTGTAATTAATTTTGGTGTTAAATTGACAAACTGCGATAACATCAATTCATGTTCTGAATTATATAATTCATCTTTAAATCTTCTTTAAAATGCATGAAAACACTTTGAATGCAAAGGTGACATGTAATCATTGATTAAGTTTTGCCTCAGATACCCCTTAAAACCTCAGTTAATAGAAGGGGAACACTATCTGACAAGGGAACACATACTGGATCACCCCTCCGCCTCCTGAGTCTGGGCTATAGTTAGCCGGCGCTCCACCGTTGAGTCATTGACCGTCATCGGGCAGGTATTCATCCCCTCCGACGTTGTTGACAGCGGTATTTGAGTCATCGAGGGGAGCTCCGGCTCGACTACATAGACTACACATGTATAGTGTGTTTACATACCGTACAGTCAGGCCAGGCTAAAACCCCCTTTGTTTTCTGACCTCGCAGGTTGTAAGCAGAACTCTGGTGTTTCGGGAATCGGTGTCACAACAAGTCTGGTGAGAGAACTCCAATCTCAACCGCAATGCCACTGTTGTTCTTGGAGAGATTTCCATGGCCCAGTCTGCAGACCTACACAGCACTGAGTGTGGCTGTGCTCGCTGGCAGCATCTTCAGTGCATACACGACTGTAACAGAACCCGGATTTGGGGTCTCAGACATGGACAACCCTCCACCTGCCCCCACTGAAGGAGACATTCTGCTGACCACCGATATCTCAGATGCGGAGTTAGCATCCACTGTCCTGTGGTACCTTGTCACTGACAGCCTCTTTGTGTGGGTGAGTCATTTTTCAGACGAGAGCTAACTTTGTATGAAAAGATGTGACGTTAGTTAAGGCCGTATGGGGTTAAGTGGTCATTCCATCCCTTCCTTCTACACTCCTCCACAGGTGTTGGTGAACACAGCTTGCTGCTCCTTAATGTTGATCGCTAAAATGATCCAGTGTATGGTGTTTGGGCCTCTCAGAGTCAGTGAAAAGCAGGTGAGTTTTTGTTGTTGTTATAATGATGGATTAGTGGAACTGGTGTTTTAAATGGGGTGTGTATATATAGTGTATTCTGAGTTGTATGGTTGTTTTTGTTAAGTGACTGCTCTTTGGAATGTTGCCTAAGCATACCTTATGTTTTCCTAATGTTCTTCACCCTTGTCCCGGCCTGTCTTCTGTTGCCTCAGCACCTGAAGGATAAGTTCTGGAACTTCATTTTCTACAAGTTCATCTTCATCTTTGGAGTGCTGAACGTTCAGACGGTGGAGGAGGTGGTCATGTGGTGTCTGTGGTTCTCCGCCCTGGTCTTCCTCCACCTCATGGTCCAGCTGTGCAAAGACCGCTTTGAATATGTAGGTCTCGTCCACTGTCCCCTTTCTATGTCACACAGTGCTTTGGGCTTTTGGTGAAGAGTGTTGTTAGACTGCAATAGAAGTCTCGTTTGTGATCTGTTTGCCACAGAAGGAACAGAATAAGGCAAACCACAATTGAGTGGGTTTTTGTGCAAAGGCATGCCAACCAGGTCATTAGAAATAGGTAATGAATTAAGTGGCCATGTCAGATTTGATGGAACTTAAATTATTATGGTAAAACCCATCTTTCCTGTTTGATAATAACAAATCTCTTCCGTTCGGATTGTCTTCCCCCATCTCTGCTTTAACCGTTCCCTCTAACTTCCGCTTCTTCAGCTTGCTTTTTGTTGTCTACCATCAATACAGGGTTGGTAATGATGGTAAAGAAATGTAATGAAACTAAATTAAATGTTGCCTGACCAAATCGCAAAATATAAAAATATCCAATACTTCTTTTCAACCCTGTTTCCATTTGGAGCCCCACCTCCACAACATCATGATTTGTCTGAGAGGTTAACCGACTGACAAGTATCTCCCTATATATAGATTTATTTTCTATTTTGTCTTCGAAGGCCTCTAGGCTGCAGGGAGGGTGTTCTTGTGTACTTGTTTACAGCATTCACATATAGGCTACTTCTCCTTGATGCCACTGAGATGATGTAGTGAGCTATACTCGACATTTGCACAAGTCTTGCATTCATGTCAATGGAAACTGTGTGCGATGATTAGATTTACACGCGCGGATCTCGAGTTAGGATTCCCTCCCCGGGTAACTACTGTAGACACTATCTTTTTCAGGTCCAACACTATTAATAGAACCTGCTGCCCACATGTTGTGTCTGAGCTTTAGCTAATGTTTCAGCGTCTCTTCATAGACTTGAACGTCTTAGCATGTACAAGAGTGCCGTCATGACACAGAAAACAGAATATCAGCCTTTGTCACTGCTGTACTTTGCCTCTACTGTAACGTGGTACCCTATTATTGCATAACATTGTCTGTGTTCATGTATTGTCTGTGTGTGCGTCCGTGTGTTCTATAGCTTAATGAAGTACATGTTGTCTCCCTGCAGCTCTCCTTCTCCCCTACCACTCCGATGAACAGTCACATGCGTGTCTTAGGCCTGTTGGTGTCCCTGTTGCTGGGCTGCTGTGGCCTGGCTGTGGTCTGTGGGCTCCTGGGAGCTGCCAATGGCATGCACACCTTGTCCTTTATGGCCGCGGAGGTGAGAACCAAACCCCAACTGACAAACTGCATTCCCATAGGCACACTCATTTGTCTGTGTGTGTCTGTGTGTGTCTGTGTCTGTGTGTGTGTGTGTGTGTGTGTGTGTGTGTGTGTGTGTGTGTGTGTGTGTGTGTGTGTGTGTGTGTCTGTGTCTGTGTCTGTGTCTGTGTCTGTGTCTGTGTCTGTGTGTGTGTCTGTGTCTGTGTGTGTGTGTCATTTTGCCTGTAAATGTGTTCTACATGAATGTACTGACACTACTTTAACCCTGTCTCTGTCCAACCACAGTGTCTGCTGGTCACTGTGCGCACAGGGCATGTCATCATGAGGTAAGTCTTTATTAACACCACTGCAACACTGATGTCATAACACCTGAGGCAATCTAGAGCAATGTTTGTTTTTCCTCAGTAACCAAGGTCACCAGTCGAAAGACTGCCTTGTGCTTAAGGAGGGCGATCGGGACGGGATTAAGGGGAGAGGCTTTAGCCGAGTGCATGAACCGTTTTTGTGGAAATTAGAATAGCTGAATGGTGAAAGGATTGTGTACCCTGTAGGATGGAGGATTGTGTACCCTGTAGGATGGAGGATTGTGTACCCTGTAGGATGGAGGATTGTGTACCCTGTAGGATGGAGGATTGTGTACCCTGTAGGATGTAGGATGTAGGATTGTGTACCCTGTAGGATGGAGGATTGTGTACCCTGTAGGATGTAAGGTTGTGTACCCTGTAGGATGTAGGATTGTGTACCCTGGAAAACCCCTGTCACGGGCAGCTTAGGCTGTATACAGGCTTATCTAATGTTTAGGAAGCTTATCCTACGAGTTCAGCTCGGTAGTGATTCACAATCCCAGGTATGTAATGCTGTAGGGTTCACCTCTCCAGATGTGTAATGCTGTAGGGTTGTTCTTCTCCAGGTACTCCATTCACCTGTGGGACCTTAAACTCCCAGGCACCTGGGAGGGCAAGGGCACCTACGTCTACTACACTGACTTCATCATGGAGCTGGCTATGCTGTCCCTGGACCTTATGCACCACATCCACATGCTGGTGAGGGACACAGCGTCCGCCGTTGGCTGGTCTCTAGGGCTGTCACTGAATATGCCAGAGCGCTTGCCTCACTTGCCTGACTTAACCGCTTAAACTTGACTTTGGTGTTGAAGCTCGTCAAAGATGCTTGATCTTTACCCCTCTCTTCCTTCAGCTCTTTGGTAACATCTGGCTCTCCATGGCCAGCTTGGTGATCTTCATGCAGCTGCGCTATCTCTTCCATGAGGTCCAGCGGCGTATTCGCCGTCACAAGAACTACCTCCGCGTCATCGACAACATGGAGGCCAGGTCTGTCCACTGACGGCTCTTGTTGTCCTGTCTAAGTGTAGTTTCACTCTGACTTACAGTACCAGTCAAAAGTTTGGACACACCTTGCCAAGAGTGTGCAAAGCTGTCATCAAAGCAAAAGGTGGCTGCTTTGAAGAATCTAAAATATAAAACATATTCTGGTTTGTTTAACACTTTTTTGTTTACTGCATAATTCCATATGTGTTCCTTCATAGTTTTGATGTCTTCAATATTAATCTACAATGTAGAAAATAATACAAATAAATAAAAACCCTTGAATGAGAAGGTGTGTCCAAACTTTTGACTGGTACTGTGTCACCTGATGGGGATAGATGTTGATGTTACATTTCTTATTATGTTTGTATTTTTCTTCCTTGTCCTTGTTGTAATACTGTATTTCTGATGATTTTTTTTGTTATTGTTGGTAATGCCTGGTTTCTGTGGACCCGAGTGGTTGCTTAGGAGGCAGCTTTATAAGGGATCCTAATAAAGAACTGTTATGATATGTTTCACCTACAAGTTTGCATAATGCTTGGATGTTTTGTTGCAGTTTAACCTGACCTTTGTGCTGTGTACCTTACCATACAGGTTTGCAGTGGCCACACCGGAAGAGCTGAGTGCCAACAATGATGACTGTGCCATCTGCTGGGATGCTATGCAGACCGCTCGCAAACTGCCCTGTGGCCACCTCTTCCACAAGTAGGAGTCTGACCCAACTAGCAGTTCCCCTCACAGGAATACTTCATGAATGATATTTCCAAGGACCTGCGTATGTGTTTTTTTTAAGACGTGTGTGTGTGTGTGTGTGTGTGTGTGTGTGTGTGTGTGTGTGTGTGTGTGTGTGTGTGTGTTTGCTCAGCTCCTGTCTGCGCTCCTGGCTGGAGCAGGACACGTCGTGTCCAACGTGTCGGATGTCTTTGAACATCAGCGGTGACGGCGGCCAGGCCCAGGGTCCACAGCCAGGGGGCGCTCTGGAGGGCAACATGGGCCCCGGAGGGGCTACTGCTGACGCCAGAGCACACATAAATCAACACAACCACTTCTTCCACTTTGATGGTAAGGCCCGTACAAGTAAGAGTGCAGTGAAACCAGCGAGGGGCTACAGATGTTAATTCACTCACTAGCCAACTCTGACCTTTATTATATATTGATGTGTAAACTGATATGTTGGTTGATGTGTACTGTCTGTGTCAACTAAACTGCTAAAAACACAGACGTGTGCATTTTACCAAGTGTGCTCGCGGAATGGACTGCTCCATTGGTCGTGGATGATGTTGTGGTGTCTCCTCACAGGGTCACGCATTGCCAGCTGGCTCCCCAGTTTTTCCGTCGAAGTGATGCACACCACCAACGTCCTGGGTATTGCTCAGGCCAACAACTCTCAGCTTAATGCCATGGTGAGTCAGGGTCAGAGATGCACACCGCACAGCTAACCTCTTGCTGCTATTTCCCCATGTTTTCTCAGTTGTTTGAGGGCAGTTGGGTTGCTAAACTGTCTGTTCATTGCTTTTGCTAAAGCCACACACCGTGTTTTCCTTGTTGTTTACCCCGAGTGGTGGGTCAGCCATTTCGCTAGTTTCACCGTTTGCTGATTTGTGGATTTGTGGATTTCAGAATGAGTTTTCTAAATGTTAGAATAAGAAAGTAGCTCTATTGTTCAATGTACTATTGTATGTACAGTATGATTTTGATGTCCTTCAGGTGGCTGCTTGGTAATGTAGTGTTCTGTTCTCTCTAGGCCCATCAGATCCAGGAGATGTTTCCACAGGTGCCCTACCACCTGGTGCTGCAGGACCTGCAGCTCACACGCTCTGTTGAAGTCACCACTGACAACATTCTAGAGGGGCGCATCCAGGTGCCCTTCCCTGCCCAGGTAGGTTCCTGTGTTCAGACAAGCAAAGATTTGTCGAGAAGCTCCACACATTCCCCCTTGAACATGTACTTCATTAACCTGTAGAACACACGAACACACGGAATTGTTTATCCTGAGGGTTAGGTAGAAAGAGAGTTTTGGGCTTAAAAGGGTAGGGGGGTGTTACTCATGGTAGTCTGACCCCCCCCCCCCCCCCCCCCCAGGCAGCGGAGCGCACCCCTCTACAGGGGAGCCATGCCCAGGAGGAGGTTGCAGGAGCGAGTGGAGGGGTGGAGACTCCCAGTGTGCCTGAGAACCTGGAGGTGAGAGGCAGCCGGTTCTCCAAGTCAGCTGAGGAGAGACAGAAGATGCTAATGCAGAGGAAAGAGGAGCTTCTGCAGCAGGCACGCAGGTATGAGTCAAATAGCAGACACAGTACTTACAAACGTTTTTTTTTCTTATTATTATCCTCTTACATTTTATGTAACCATGGGACCACCATGTCTAAATAAAAGCCCCGTTCAACAATCTCAAACCCAATGCTTCTGTCCTTATATATGCAGTGTCAAAATGTTACCATGGTTACAATGCGACAGACATACTTTTCAGCCTCTGTGGACACGCAGAGAAATCTTTAAAAGTCAAGTTTGGTTCCATGATTTGTAATACCGGTAATTCAGGCAAAGCAGGTCATGCTACAACCTGTTGTAAGACAATGGTATTCTAAATGACTCTTCATTGTGACAGGAACAGAGAGATGACATCTACACACTTATCTCCTCACAGGAGATTTCTGAGCAAGAGCCCAGAAGAGGAGGAAGAGGACCTGCCCAGTCTCGAGGAAGACGATCATGACTCAGACTTGACTATGCTCAGGCGCAGGACCATGGCAGCAGCCGCAGAGAGACGCATGCAGAATCAACAGGACCCTGCGCCATGATACAGGACTCATCTGCAAACACACAAACTTGCCTCGAAAACCAGCTCTGCAGTGTCCACCGCCACACTCAAATCAATGAGGCACCAAAAGAGCTAGTTGCCCTCTGCTTATAAAATCAATGGAATTACCCACACAATGTATACCATAAAGGAAAGTGTTACAGTCTTGGACTGACTGCAATGGGGCTCGGATGTTTTAGGCTTCCTTTGTGAGATGAGACCTGTTGGAAATGGCTTAAGTATGGCCTTGGCGTCAGAGCTGTCTTCAGTAGCTTTCTGGGGCATGAAGCAGTGTTTGAATGGAGGGGTGTCAGATTTTCTGGTGAGCACAGTAGAAACTAGACCCCCTCCTCATTTTCATGTCACACAGCGCAGTAGAGATACTGTAGTGCTTCAGTAGTGAACTACCATGTGAAAAATGAGCCTGTGTCTCAGTCAGAGGATGCAGTGTTTAGTTGCTGGATTAAGCTAAGAGTATAATTAAGTTATAGTTTATTGTTTTATTAAAATGTTCTGATTTCTATTAATGGGGAGAGGTTTATATAATGAGTGGAGAAACTCAACTGATGTATGTCATTTTATGAGATAATTTCAACTGTGAAATAAGAGTAGGCTAGATGATAATGTAATGTTTAATTTCTTGCCTTTGAGTAAGAGAATGTCACTTTAGTATTGCAGCCTCTGAAATATGAATGTACCTATCCACAAAATGCTGCAGTGAAGGAATGTGCTGGCCATTTCACACACCTGGCTTTTATGTGTTAAATGGCTTTTTCCAAATCGGAAGACTAAATAGTTCAGCTACATATTCCAGGTTCTATATACAATACACCTACAACAGTACACAGAGCAGTGGGGCATCGCCCCTGATGACTGGGCAATCTTTAGGCTGTTCATGTGTGACATATCGCTTCATCCATCTAGAAATAGATGTACAGTAGAGAATAGTGAAAGGCCCCGCATGGCTTAAAACAGGAAGGTTGAGGTTTGCATACTAACAAGATAAACTGATCCAGAATCTGTAGTTGGTTGCACACACTCACACTCACACTCACACTTTTGGTCGGCTCATTATTGTTCACACTTGCAGACAGTCATTTTGTAACTGTTTGATTTCTTTGATTTGAACGCAAAAGGCACTTTTTTGATTTGAGTTACGCATGAATCACAAGTGAGTGCTTTTGTTTCTATTGTATCCAAAAGGGTATTCCATGAACTTCTACAGAACATCTTGAGATGTGCATCTCTTTGGGTGTTGGTTTATTTAATCTAATCAAAACTGAATTACTTTTTGAACTGAGCTTTATTGTATTTGTGTGCCTAAATCATGAATGGTTCAATTATGGATTAACTCTGTAAATACAGATTTTTGTAAAAAGTAATACTAAATAAATAAAAAAAAGACTAAATCAACAGAGCTTCTATACAGCTTTCACACAGCTAATCTTAGCAACCTGGATCTAGACAACCTGGATCAATTTCGCTGTGGTTCCAGGGTAATCTCGGAACAAGGTTTGATTAGTGAGACTATAGTTTCAGGCTTGTAGCATCTTCAGCGGTATTACCTATATTGGACAGGAGATGGCAGGAATTGGCTCATCCCAGTGACCAAGTTAATGCTTCAGCTGTAAAATCCTATAGTGCATCTAACCTATTTGAATAGTCATACAATGTGGTGTCACTCTGGGTGGAGGTAGTACTAAAGTATGATGAGTTTAAGCCAAGCGTTCATTATAACCAACTGAGGAACGTATCCCGTAAGTTTGTTTCGTTTAAATGATTACACTGTAATGTGAAATATGTTTTCTTTACACTTCGGGTGGTAGTCGTTATTTATCGTTACGAGATTACACAGCAATGTTAACTATTTTAGCTATAGACTAAGTTATTAGTTTTCCATGTCGATGTTCATGTTCAGCCGAAATGCATGCATACTGCCTTCGTATTCACAGTACTGCCGAACAATTTTCAATTAAAACTTGCTTTCATAAATCGTAGTAAATATTCTGTTGTTTCACTTATATCTTTATTTTAAAAGTTCATCAGCCCCAACGAACAGGTAAAAAACAAACATTGATTTTTCTCTGTAGAATATGCTGTCGCCGATATTTCCGCAGTTCATTGATGGTTTCCGCAGTTTATGGATGCACTCGGCCAATATCCTGATGATGCAGTGTTTGATCTGTGGTGTGAAATCTGCATATTCTTCGAGAGAAAATGCAAGTGACTTGATGTCAAAATATCCTCTCATTGATGGGTAAGCGCAGACGGACCTCACCTTGGCCCCTAAACTTGACAGTCGTCCGGTTAGATCATTTCAGTACAGTAACTCATATTTTCACTGTAAAAGTTTGATTTAGCTTTTAACGTTTTGGATATATGCCAAAATTATTTCTGCCACACATTACTTAATGGATTTCCTGTCCCATTAAAAATACAAAACAGTATAATGGCTCTCTGATTTTGTTATTCAGAGCATTACCCTCAATTGTCTGGTTTGTTACGTTGTTAAGAGCCAAAGAAAAATCATACCACCATCCAGTACAAATTGAGCAATTATTGCCCACAGAAGTGCAATTGAGTAAATGTATCCTTCCCCCTCACTCTGCTCTATTTCTATGTCTTCTCAGACATAATGACCTTGCTCTTCAGCTGAGGATCCACCATGACAACAGACTAAGTCAAATTGACCTGCGCAACATCAGGAAAGTGGCCACAGATATAAACCGGCTCAAGGCAGGTCATGTTGGGGCTCAGGTAATATACAGTACTGTGGTTCTCGCAGACGTAACCTAGGTTGCACCGAGGCCCTATTGCCCTTCGAACTCACGTGTTGGTCTGCGACCTCTCGATTGTCCCTGCATGACCTCCTGCCCCATGCTGCCCCATGCTCCTGTTAGGTGTTTGCTGCCTATGTCTTGTGTGGGGCCCAGGAGAAGGATGCAGTGAGGCTCACCCTGGAGCAGATAGATGTGATCCGCCGCATGTGCACCGAGCACGAGGACTTTGAGCTGGTGACGTCTGCCCAAGGTACAGCTTCTATACCCTGGCTAGCCACAGGGGTCGACGCACAAGCCCATCTGTGGAGCTCTGTGTTCCTGGATTAACCAACAGTTCTATCAAATAATGGTCCCAGGAGGACGTGAGTCTCCTGGATGTTAATGATTATTCCAACTTCCAACCATTGTTCAAATGATCACCACCTTAGTTTAACCCATCAAACCACCTCTGCAGTTCTTACCTTTCAGTCTTCATGACAACCACTCGGAGAAGCTAATTTCTAGGGGATTCGCCCTCTTCTAACTTATAGATGGATCTCCACACAGTTAGGGTTCCTAGTGGTGTGTGTGTGTGTGTGTGTGTGTGTGTGTGTGTGTGTGTGTGTGTGTGTGTGTGTGTGTGTGTGTGTGTGTGTGTGTGTGTGTGTGTGTGTGTGTGTGTGTGTGTGTGTGTGTGTGTGTGTGTGTGTGTGTGTGTGTGTGTGTGTGCGCGCGCGCAGGTCTTAAGGACTTAAGGAAGAAGATTGCCTGTCTGCTCAGCATTGAGGGAGGCCACTCCATAGACAGCAGCCTGCCCACCCTCCGCATGTTCTACCAGCTAGGGGTTCGCTCCATGGCCCTGACACACAACTGCAACACACCTTGGTGAGGTGCCATTCCTCACAAATGCCAAGTCAAGTCAATTGTGTTGATCATATGCACAGGATACAAGTAGTAAACTGTACAATGAAATGCTTACTTTGCAAGGTTCTTCTCAACAGTGAGGAAGTAAATACAGAAGTAAATAAATAGCAGAAATATGCAATCATAACACTCGATAACAATAAGTTATTAACAATATTAACAAACTGTCAATAGCAATAAGCTATACTGGCAGTAAGGGTAAATGTATACAATCTGACATATTTTCACATTTACACATACAGGCACACAATTCTGGGGCTACAAGGGGCCCCAGTGGCCTCTTGCGACGAGGCTGTAACATTGTTTTTTTTCTTACTGTAGGGCTGAGACCTCCTCAACACTTTACGATTCCTATCAAAGAGAGAATGACAGCCTAACCTATTTTGGTAAGGTAAGGTGATGGTTGGGACATTCTCATTCTCTTTGGTAATGCACTGGCGTCGTCGTCATGGAAACAGCGCCCTGAGGATTTACTGTACTATTTGGAAAAGTTTGTTCACACTTGCACCTCATTACACAAGCATAGTAGGCAGTACACAATTCCTTACAAGCATATGACCACAAATGGCATGATTGGTATTGAGGGGAACCCAAATGGTAACACATTTCTAAACATAACTAAGTACTTGGCTTTCTCAACGCACTTACACATTCCTCAAATGGTTGTTTGTGTGTGTGTGTGTGTGTGTGTGTGTGTGTGTGTGTGTGTGTGTGTGTGTGTGTGTGTGTGTGTGTGTGTGTGTGTGTGTGTGTGTGTGTGTGTGTGTGTGTGTGTGTGTGTGAGTGTGTGTGTGGAGAGGGGGGGCGCTCTCAACAATGCTCTCTGTAATTCCAACAGTCGCCTTGTATACCGCACTGTGATCGATAGTGTTGACCCCTTAGTCTTTCATCACGTCTGTGTTGACTGCCAGGCGGTGGTGGAGGAGATGAACAGGCTGGGGATGATGGTGGACCTCTCACACAGCTCCTGGGCCACAGCCAAGGCCGCGCTGCAGCTCTCCAAGGCCCCCGTTATCTTTAGCCACTCATCCGCCCATGCCATTTGTAACCACAGCCGGAATGTTCCAGATGAGCTGCTGCATGCACTGGTGAGTCACAATCACAAACCTCTATCACAAACCCAGAGTTTTTAACAGGGCAGTAGTAAAACGTGGAAAAAACATAACAAACAAGCCATGCACAAGATATAAATAGGTGAATGGAGTAGAGGGAGAGCGCAGAACAGGAGCAACATACAAAGTCACACATTAAAAGCAATCCCCACTATATCCCCTACCCACCCTCCATCCCACTGCCATACTGTATCTACCAGCCGTGGGTGGTCCTACAACAAATATTTAGAGTAACAGGCAGATTTATTTCTATCGTTGTCATTTTGATGGTGAAGTAATTTTTGGATGCACTTTCTCCTTGGCAGTAAATAGTAAAAAGCCATTCAAATGTTTTGTAAGACTAACAAACGTCCGCTATTATCTGGGTGTTTTGTTTCAGAAAAAGAACAGAGGAGTGATCATGGTGAACCTCCACAGTGGGTTTGTGGCCTGCAGTGGCCAAGCAAACATCTCCACTGTCGCTGGTGAGAAGCAGGCACCTTGACTTTGATCAGTGAAGAGTTTCATTACGAAACACATTTGGTGGAAATTAAGCATCCTTATCATTCAAGACCAGTATCATGAGAAATCGAATTCAATATGTACTGCATGTATTTCTGCTCCTGTGGAATAATTTTCCTGATCCCCACTTTTGTTTTGCAGACCATTTTGACCATATTAAGAGGGTGGTTGGCGCTGGGTCAATAGGGATAGGAGGGGACTTCGATGGAGCCTTCAGGTAAGAACCTAACTGTGTTCAGTCCATCAGAGCAGTTGCAGTCAGACTTGTAGCACCAGATGCATGCCTGTTATAGTCTACTGCATCTAACTCCAGAGGCCTAAGGGGCTCCGTTAAAACTGGGTGATTTTCCATGTCTGCAGGTTTCCTATTGGATTAGAGGATGTGTCCAAGTATCCCGCCCTGATACAGGAACTTATGCAGAGAAACTGGACAGAGGAAGAGTTGGCTGGCGTCCTCCGATTGAACTTCCTGCGGGTGTTTGAGGAGGTGGAAAGAGTGAGTTCTGGAGGCGCACGCAAAAACACACAAGACTAGCTCTCTAAATCCAAAAATGTGTAGCTGGTCCGCACTCAAAAAAGATTGAGAGATTCCATACAAAAAACAATTATAACTATGAGGTCAAAGAAGAGATTCTCATCTTTTATTTGATATGCTGTGTACATATTGGTTTCACCATTCAGAAATTACAACACTTTTTCAGGTTAAGGTCAGTCCCCCTATTTCAGGCCACCAAAAGTAAGGGACAGATTTCAACACAGTCACTCTCACAGCATAGTATATACACTCACTGAGCACGTTATTAGGAACACCTGTACACCTTCTCATGGTGGAGGTGGTGGAACACCTGTACACCTTCTCACGGTGGAGGTGGTAGAACACCTGTACACCTTTCATGGTATGATGTGGGGAATGTTTTGTTGGCACACTTTGGACCTGTTCATACCAATCAATCATCGCTTGAATGCCACAGCCTATTTGAGTATTGTTGCTGACCACGTGCAAACTGGTTTCATGAACATGACAGTGAGTTCAGTTCTTCAGTGGCCTACCCAGTCACCGGATCTGAATCCAATAGAACACCTTTGGCATGTGGTAGAACGGGAGATTCACAGCTTGAAAGTGCACCTGAAAAATCTGCAGGAATTGCATGATGCAATCATGTCATTATGAAGAATCTCAAAGGAATGTTTCCAACATCTTGTGCAATCAATGCCATGAATAATTGAGGCTGTTTTGAGAGCAAAGGGAGGCCCTACCCAGAATTAGTATAGTGTTCCTAATAAAGTGTTTGGTGAGTGATATAGATATATAGAAATGGCATGATTCACTCAAAATCACGAAAAACTTGTCTCTCCAGGTGCGCAACAAGTCGAGTGGAACTCTCCCCAGTGAAGCTCAGATCCCCCTGTCAGCGGTCCAGAACTCCTGCAGGCTGGTGCTAAAGCACCCAAACCTGCGATCCAGGTCTGACAGGAATGTCCCTTCTAAGGGCCACAGTGGACTGATGACCTCTAGTGAGCTGCTCTGGTCTGTGCCCCTCCTACTCCCCTTTCTCTGTATTCACAATTAACACATAGTTACTTCTGCTACTGTGACTTGCCTTACTTTACTGTGACATCACTTTTTTTTTTTTTTTTTTTTTTTTTTTAATCTTTTGTGTTACCTTTTGATGTGTTTTTAGCAAATGCTGGATGGTTAAATGTCCATTTTGTAAAAAGATAAATGTCATTTACCCACAGGTAGATCATTTACCCACAGGTATACTGCAGATATCTTTTCCATCCTCTCCGAGGCACTTTAACTAATTTTTACTTTTAGTCAATTGACCGAAAGCTTATTGCTGCAGAAGTTGTGTGTGTTACTGGGACAGGAGTTGATTGGTCAGTGTGCTGATTGGATGCTAACTATGTTGATAATGACACCCCAAACTCATGAAAAAGTTTATTGAAATAACAACAGCAGCGAATGTCGAAAGTGTCCGGCTGAAGTAAGCTACTTGCAGTAAGAGTCAATGGGGAAACTCGACTTCTGTACGTCACGTAGTCTCAGATTCCCTGGGATTTTACCGACCTACAGAGATACCCATATACAATAGAGACCCATATACAATAGAGACCCATATACAATAGAGACCCATATACAATAGCATTCATATCTGGGTATATATTACTTACTGAATATCCATCTATCTGTATCATATTTATTTGGAATACTTTCAACCTGGTCACAAGGCCATAGGCTTGAGGGATTCACAAACAGGAAATATACAGCGCAAAAAAATTCCTGAATTTATCAGCACACCTGATGGCGTTTGACCTGCACATTGTCATGAACACGGCTCTATAACCACTAATCCACCCACCTGAGCGCAGACAAGACAGCACTGTGGTAATTTCACCTGTTACCACCCACACAAATATCAAATGTCAACACAGCTGGGTTTGGAGTTGCGCCCATTTTGTACACAATGCACAACCTTCTTATCACAGGTGTATAATGTAACTAATGTAACAGTAAGTGAAGATTTCTACTTACATGCAGGATTATCTATGCTGTATTTTAATCATGCTTTTTAATAGTACATAGTATGTATTTTGCTGTATGAATTATGGAAACCACACAGTTTGCAGTCTTTCTGGCATTTTTTTGTGCAATTTTAATGGCATTTCTTTGTGCAATTTTAATGTCTCCACTAAATATTGCTTAAATATGGTTTATTATGGAAATTAATAAAGTGAAAGTGTTCCCTATTAAGTACTGTAACACACAGGAGAAGTCAGACCTTTTCTTTAATTATTTCATAGGCTCTTTCATACAAATACTGTTTGCCTGTACATCTCTTGCATTCTACCAGAAAGGAAATATGTGTGCTTGCTATACCGTTCTGGTGGCCCATGAAAGTAGACTTTATGCCTGCATAACAACTATAATACAGTCATTATGGTCCAACATTTATATATTTAAAACCTTTTCTCTTTCAACAATTATAAATCATAGTCAAGTAAAAAACAAAGATAAATTACATGTTTTAACTCCTTTAAATCATTATATTACGAATGCTGGCATCCACATTTACGAAACAAATCTGTGCCACCTGCTGAAATACCCCCACTGACATTTCGTTGTTCATTATCTACAATCAGACACTCTTCCGTCATTGGGGAAGGTTGAGAAAAATAAATAAGAAAATAAATAGGATTTCTCCACCATCAAGAAGCTGAGAAAGGGCTGAATGTGGCTACAGGAAGGCTGGTGTTGTGACACATATGGGCCACCCAAGAGAAGGTTCCGGTCTGGCAAGCTATCATAGATGAGAGGAAATCCGTCAACAGAGACAAATTAATCTGTTTTTAAACAACAGACCGTACAAAATACTGATTGTTTGATAGATTTCTCTGCAAAGAGGTTGCTAATGATGCCAACACATTCTGCAGAAAATGTCAGGCAAGTGAATACTTTCTATGGCCCTCATTCCACAGTAAAAGTCATCTTAATTTCATAACATCAAGGGTAACAAGTCGGTAACAGTTTGTGTGTATGTCCAGGGTTGGCCGGAAGCTGGTGCTGCCCCCTGTGGCTGGGGGTGGAATGTCTCCGGTTAAGGCAGTGTCATGACCTGTTGTGACCGGCTTCTGTCAGGAGTAGATCGTGATGACCTCACGTCCTCCCCCTCTAACCAGTAGCACTCTCTCCAGTCCCTCAGTCAACACCTCCAAGAACTCCATATCTGTTCTGGGGTTAAGGAAACACCACTGACAACATGACCGCTGATGCTCTCGCTGCATTGCACTCCTTCTAATGCACACAAGTGTGATCTGCAACAGATGATACAGACCATGGAGTGACTTAGATTTCCCACCACATTTAAAAAAGAAATAATTAAAAATGTAAAAGAATAATAGCCTACTGGCATGACGACTGCCTATGACCCCTGGTGTGAGCATTGATTACTTTGCCTTATGATGACTGTTGGATAGATGACTCACTTCCTTAAACAAATGTATTGTCGTAAGTCGCTTTGGATAAAGGCGTCTGCTAAATGCCATAAATGTAAATGTAAATGTAATTTGAGGTGGGAAAGAAGTGTCACGCTTTGATTCAAAGGTGAAATATCCCTCTCTAACATAGAGAGACACTGGTAGTCTGTTGTGTTGGCACTAGTTCTGGCGCGCCAGGTATTGGTGGAAGGATACAGTTCTCGTCTCCTTCGGTGTTTCGCGGCGGCCCCGGCATGTTGAGCAGCACCAGGCGGGCGTCGTGGGATCTGTTCACGATCACCTCGTTCAGCTTCACAGCGGTGTGCATCCGCCGCACGTTGGACTGATCCCTGACACACACACAGACACACACACACACACACACACACACACACACACACACACAGAACATTGAGATTAGTTATGACCAACTGGGGCATTGCACGGTAAATAAGCTGTAAGATATTGCAACACCCCAGACATAAATCAAAGGCATCAATGACAGTCCACATAAGAAGGCGGACCTGATGTAAACCCTGCCCTGTAGAAGGTAGACAAAGGAGAGGGGGAACCAATCTCGTTAGAAGAAGAGAAGAAGAAGCTTCGCTTCTGCAACCTCACACAGGACTCACGGTTTGAGACTGATGAGCTCTCTGAAGTTCTCTGGCGCGTTGGTCCTATTCCGCCTCTCCGCGTCGAACTTCTCCCTGGTCCAGGTCATCTGGTTCTTCTCAGCGACAGGCTCCACCACCTCCTCCTCCTCGTCTGAATACAGGCTGCCCATGCGGATCAGGGAGTGTCTGTCCTTCACTAGCTGGGCCTGTAGGGGAGAGAGAGTAGGGGAGGGCGGTAGCCTCGAGATTAGAGAAGTGGGCCAGTAAAATTTGGTGTAAAATCTGCTGGGGTGTTAAACTCGCAACCAGAGGGTTGGGGCCAGGAAATATGTGTGTCTGTGTGTTCTTACGTGCATGCGTGTGTGTGTGTGCGTGCATACGTGCGTGCGTGTGTTTGTGTGTAACATGGACCCATACCTCTCTGTCTCTCTCTGCACTGGATAGCCTCATCTGCCTCAGCATCTGGGACCTCTGCTCCATCATCAGAGTACGCTCATACGTGTAGGCCGAGATGTCACTGTCATGCTGAGAGAACAGTAGGTTGTTGCTTTCAGATGGCACATACTTCACTTGTAACAAACTGATGCTTGCATTGACCTTTGAATACACTAAAGATAGGAAGTTATCGAAAGAAGAAGTTGGTTATCTGTTGTACATGTGTGTGTACTGCTCTCTCTCACCATCTCCACCACTTCCACCTCCGCCTCTATCCTCAGCTGGTACAGAAAGGTAGCCAGGTCCTTCTTCATCTGGATGCTGTTGTCGTCCATTTGGGCCACAGTGAAAATGCGCATCTTGCATTTCCTCCACACCTGAAACCGTAGAAAATAAATTCATATTTGGTCAGATTTAACATTGGCCAACACAACCCTATCTTTTTTTTTTTAAATATGTTTTTAGAGCATTTCTGCTTTATTGGGATAGAGACAGTAGAGATTGACAGGAAGGATGGGAGAGAGAGGAGGGATGACATGCAAGACGTGTCGAGAGTCGGAATCAAACCAGGAACCTTGCGATTATGTGGTTTGCGCATTTGTGTGCTACGCCACTAAGTGCCCCAGTTTTCTCTTTCTCATTGAGGTTACCTTGTGCTGTTTGAGCAGGAAAGGCAGCAGCATGAGCATGCCTCCGTCGTGAACGATCCACCACACGTCGATGGTGCCGTCTGTGAAGCGCTCGTGGTTGCTAGGGTAGAATGACACGTTCTTGGGCACCATCAGAGCCAGGTGGGCAGCCGTGGTACAGCGGACTGTGTCTATGAGGGGGCACAGAGTGGCAGAGATGGTTTTTTTGTTGTTGTTGTTTTTTTTACTATAGAATGTGAATTGAATGCTTCAAACGATTCAAAGGGCAGAGATAGCGCAAAGCTAGTATTGTGGACTACTCAGGAGCAGCCTGGTTTACAGTGGTCAGGGGTCTTACTGATGAAGGTCTTCCAGGCGCGGGGGTCTTCGCTCTGCCTCCAGCCGTAAGGCCAGCCCATCACCACCGTGTTGTGCTTCATGCCCCCCAGGCCACAGGACTGGATGAGGTGGGCAATGCCCTCTCGTACTTTGGACGCTACCACTACCTGGCAGAAGCCCTTAACCCTCTCGATCTCCATCATGTTCTTAATGGCCTGCCGGGAGGAGGATCGGAGGAGACAGGCAATTAGCCTCATAGTTTTCTACATGAAATGCTCCATTTGAGGCCTCACTTAAAGTGAGGGTATGTCTACAAGGGAATCTAATGGAACCCGTTGAAGGGCTGAAGGCAACAGCTGTAAGCAATCATAAACATACAGTTAGCATTATTTGATGCAGGGAAGTACTGTAACCCTACACTACCATAGCAGACACATGATCAGAGAAGTATGTGCAGTTCCAGCCCTAACTCAAGTCAAGACAAGTTTATTGGCCATTTGTAGGTGTGGGAATACATCCATTGGAATTTTTCATTAAGCTCCACATACATGACACACAACAACATTACATTAAATACATACAGTACCAGTCAAACTTGGTCACACCTTCTCATTCAATGGTTTTTCTTTATTTTTTTTTACAATTATTTTCTACATTGTAGATTAATATTGAAGACATCAAAACTATGAAGGAACACATATGGAATTATGTAGTGAACAAAAAAGTGTTAAACAAACCAGAATATGTTTTATATTTTAGATTCTTCAAAGTAGCCGCCTTTTTGCTTTGATGACAGCTTTGCACACTCTTGGCAAGTTCGTGTCCAAACTTTTGACTGGTACTGTACATGCATACATACCTGCTCAGAGGCCTGCGTCTCCCCGTAACTGTCCAGGAAGTTGCCCTGGATGACAGAGCCCACTATAGTCAGGCCTTTCCCGGCCTTCAATTGGGAGGCGAATGTCAGCAGGCGAGGGTACTTCACATGTAGATCCTCATCTAACTTCAACAGCACCAAAACCTGGGGTCTACGTCAGGCAGGAGTGTGTGGTCGGGGAGGAGAGATAAACATCATGAGAGACGGACAGGGAGGAGTCCTGTTGCTCAGAGTTCAAATAGAAAATCAGGAGAAAGTGAGATAAAACTCTCTTCAAGCCTGTGTTGGTGGAGATCTGAGTTGGTTATATTGAATGTTTGAAGGGGGATTCGTGGATATTTGAGGAGGAGGTTACCACCGGATGTCTGAGAGCATGTTAGTCACCTCCAGTTCTTGGTATGGGGCGGTCCAGCCTCCAGCCGCAGGAGTGCGTATCGTGCACCACTGAGAGACAAGCCTCGTATCCCATCACCCCACTCCTTCTCTGCTCTGTGGGAGAGAGAGAGAGAGAGAGAGAGAGAGAGAGAGAGAGAGAGAGAGAGAGAGAGAGAGAGAGAGAAAGAGAGAGAGAGACAGAGAGAAAGACAGAGAGAAATACAGAGAGAAAGACAGAGAGAGAGAGAGAGTACATTGTTTATTGATTTCTATGTACAGTGACCTGCATAAGTAATGGGACAGTGAAGCATTGTTTCTTCTTTTGGCTCTACACTCCAAAAGGTTGGATTTTAAATCAAACAGTAGAGTAGAGATTCTCAGCTTTTATTTGATGGTATTTGTGTACATATTGGTTTCACCATTCAGAAATTGAATTTTTTATGCATAGTCCCCCTATTTTAGGGTACCTAAAAGTAATGGGATAATTGGCTTGACAGGTGTTTCTGGTAAGTCAGGTGTGTTCCGTCGCATCCTTTGTGCAGGCATAAGAGAGCTGTCAATGTCTAGTATTGATTCTAGGCCTTTAAATGCCTTTAAAGTTTGCTATTGGTGTGAAACATGAGGACCAAAGACATGTCAATGAAAGTCATTATTAGGCTGAAAAGAAACATGGCCGACACCTTAGGCCTTCGGACATTTTGGAACATCATTAAAAAGAAAAGAAAGCACTGGTGAGCTCAGCAATCGCAAATGGGCTGGTAGGCCAAGGGAAAATTCCACAGTGGATGACCGAAGAATGCTCATACATAATTAAGAAAAACACCAAAACAACTGTCCCACAGATCAGGAACACTGTCTGGGGGGTAGATGTCAACTTGTCAGAATACCAGCCGAAACTAGGAAGTACAAACCACATCCTCAAAGGATGGTCAGGTTACAGTTTGCTAAGAAGTACCTAAAAAGCCTGCAGAGGATTGAAAAAAGATCAAGCAAATGCCTTGGAATTCATTGGAAGGCGCTTCATCATACAGTAAGACAATGACCCAAAACATACTGCCTTAGCAACTAGGGAGTCTTTCAGGGCCAAAAAGTGGAAAGGTCTTGACTGGCCAAGTCAATCTTGAGATTTAAATCCAATTGAACATGCATTTCATTTCCTAATGCTAGGATTTTAGGCAAAAAGACCAAACAAACAACAACTGAAGATGGCTGCAGTACAGGCTTGGCAGAGCATCACCAGAGAATATACCCAGCGCCTGGTGGGGTCAATGGGTCGCAGACTTCAGGCAGTTATTGCATGCAAAGGATTGCCGACCAAATACTAAACATGAGTGCTTAATTTGGACGTTTGATAAATCTGTCCCATCACTTTTGGGTACTTTTGGGCTACGCGTACACATTTCTGAACGGGGAAACCAAAGCTGAGAATCTCTACTTTAACCTCATTGTACTTGTTTGATTTAAAATACTTTTGGAGTGTAGAGCCAAAAGAAGAAAAAACGTTTCACTGTCCCATCACTTACGCAGGACACTGTAAGTCCCTGCCAATTCAACCAGTGCCCCAGCAATCCTCACATACCCTTGGTACTCGATGTACTTGTAGATCATGCCGGCGATGACCATGGCCACAATGGCGTAGTACCAGGATGAGATGAACATCAGAGCAAGACACATGCTCATTCCCAGGAATGACAGAGCCCTAGGGAGAAACACACAGAGTGTGCAGTCAGGTTGCAGAACCAGACAGCAAAACAAAAACAGCTGACTGCTGGAAGCTTCAATTTAATGCAAATTGCTCTTGGCCAGTTATAAAGTTGAAGGACTGCCTCTGTACAGTCTCCTAACAAAACGTGCATGCAGAAGCGATAGTACAAAGCCACCATGATGTACACATATACATTGTACGATAGTGTGAAATCTGCATGCTTCCACAAAGCACCATGAGAAATCAATTTAAAAATTGTCCCAAAGCCAGCTCGGACCCGGGACGTTCAGGTTGCAAGTCCCCTCCCCCCAAACTACCTCCTAGCAAACTTTCTTCCTGCCGGTTGATATTGAATGCATGCATGTTTAGCTGGTAACTACTATTGTGTGCAGGTGCAGGTATCCTATTAGTGATTGACTTGTCATCTTTACACAACTACCAAAACAGGCCAGCTAGCACATGACAGAACTCAGGGCTGATGAAAACTAGTTACTAGTTACACAGAAAAAAAAAAAATTCTACCTAGACAGCTAAAGAACTATTTTATTCTACAAGCGTACTGGTATTATCCTTCCTCCCAACCAATGTTTGTGGTAAATGTCTGAAGATGGAGGCTAAAATGACCAAAATGACCAAAACAGCACATATAGTCAACAGCTCAAGAAGAATTTAATACGCTTCTCAGTGGGTCACCTGAGAAACCTCACGAGCTTATTCAAATAAAACAGTGTGCGTGCTGTAGCACATTGAAATGTACAGTGTACCCAACACACCCACGCATATACAAATGAGCAATATGCTGTTTATGCACACATACCAATGCCCACATGCGACTATACTTACCAGTGGTAGTATTTAAACCGAGGCCTCCAGTTTGGTGTTCGCAGCAGAGTCTGCACGGCACAAGCTAAGTTCACAAACAGATAGCACATCAAGAAGAACCTGTTGAATAAACAGGATCAGGAGGTTGGATTACTTTGTAGAATTACAATACTGGACCATGAAATAGTCACAGAATGCATGACTAGCTCTCTCAGCTGGTTGCCAAACAGAAAAACAAGAGAGAAGAAGTAAAAATCTAATTCAGAATCCCATCGTGACCTTAAACATCCACATCCACATCCACTTGTGATGTGTGTACACAGTGCCGGTTGACATGAGCTGTTTGAATCCTAAGTATTTGTCTAAAAAAGTATAAAAGTAAGTCACTTAAATAAAGTACAGTGTTGGTGCTCTGAGAGTCTTTGCGATGAGGTGGAGTGGAACAAACCACTGGAGACATATGATTTAGATTACAGTGAGTGGGAGGAAAAATTGTGTAATTGGAAAAAGTGATCTCATTTTCATGAGGTCATGAGTTTAAGAGATGCATAAATCCAGCAATACCCAACCAACGTATAATATCTATTGTCTGTGGATATGATTTGACCTGATTTGACCTGAATGCATGCATGTGTGTATGTGTGTGTGTGTGTGTGTGTGTGTGTGTGTGTTTGACTCACATAGAGAGGATGGGTGCCACCATGTCCAGAGAGGCAATAAGGATGCCCAGCTCAGCAATGAGACCAGTCAGGAGTAGAGCCCATGTGGGCTCCCCATTGGCCTTGCCGTGCCCAAACACCTACAGCAGGAAATAAGTGGTGCCATTAAGAACAGGATCATGGCCAACTGAAGTCACCTATTTTTCATGGTTGGTTATAGATTAGGATTAGGGTGTTTTTCATCAACCTTTATTTGTCCAGGTAACAGTAAGTCTCATTGAGATAAAATCAATTTTACGAGCGAGAAAGCAAATATTACCTCACGCCCAGGGGGACTAAGTACGTCTTTCAGGGAAAATGATTTGCACATACCGGTATCCATAAATGATTTGCACATTCCGGTATCCATATATATATTCAAATGACTAAGCAAAGACAACCTAATGTTATCTCTGGTCTCCTGGGTTTCTGTTAACATGATCTGTTCGCTGTTTAACTCAGCAGTGTTTTTCATATCTAAAAATATCCACATCAAAGATATGGAGCTGGTAAACATGTTGTCTGGCTTGACTTGTAAGACACATGGAAAGAGCCTGGTCTTCGTGCTACGTGCACAAGCAGTTGTGGCACCTTTGTGTGCAGCTAGAACAAGTTTAAATTCGGGTGGCCACTTGAAAATGTACGTTCTGGTGAAAACGGCCAATGACAATACAGTTCCATCCATGCCATAAAATGGGTGTGGCTGCGGTAGGACAGTGTATGATTGACAGACTGAGTGAGCGTCCTACCCTCAGGAAGGGGATGATGTTGTCCTTGGCAATGGCCTGTAGGAGACGAGGGGCACCGGTCAGGGACTGTAGCCCCGCCCCCACGGTGGAGAAAAATGAGCCTATGACAATGACCCAAGGGGAGGGCCAGGATAGAGTCCCCACGACCAGATTCTTACTGACAGCGTCCCCAAACCTGCAGAACACAACAACAGTTAGTGTTTATACACACCCCTAAAGTAGGCTACTGAGCCAAAACGTTGGTGGAATACATATTACTGCAATGAGAAGAGTAGAGTAGATGTGCAGATATCATTTAAACTAAGTTTTGATATTATGGTCCATTAGTAGGCACTTTGTCTAAGGGTGCACATTCTTCATTCCTCATTATTCCAGTGTTTATTTATACACGGGAACGACCCTGTGGCTGTCGCCGTATAGTTTTTTGCGCAGAGAAAACAAGAACAGTCTGTAAACATTTAAAAATGAGAGTGACGACATGCAGTAACTGCAGGAGGAACCAAAAAGCCCAACAAGGCCTTGTCCAGTACCTCCCCTCGGTGGCCACGCTTTACATACACTCACTGAACACTTTATTAGGAAAACCTGTACACCTTCTCATGGTGGAGGAGGTGTAATGGTGTGGGGAATGTTTTCTTGGCACACTTTGGCCCTGTTAATACCAATCAATAATTGCTTGAATGCCACAGCCTCTGAGTATTGTTGCTGACCATGTGCATCCCTTCATGGCCACAATTTACCCATCTTTTAATGGCTACTTCCAGCATGATAATGCACCATGTCACAAAGCAAAAGTCGTCTCAAACTGGTTTCATGAACATGACAATGAGTTCAGTGTTCTTCAGTGGCCTTCCCAGTCACCAGATCAGAATCCAATAGAACACCTTTGGGTTGTGGTAGAACGGGAGATTCACAGCTTAAAAGTGTACCTGAAAAATCTGCAGGTGCAATCATGTCATCATGGACCAGAATCTCAAAGGAATGTTTCCAATGCCACAAAGAATTGAAGCTGTTTAGACAGCAAAGGGAGGTCCTACCCAGTATTAGTATAGTGTTCCTAATAAAGTGTTTGTGAGTGTATATTCAGGACCAGAAAACAAACAGTGAAGACAAACAAACAGAAAGATAAAAGAAAAGCTAAACCCAAAAAAGCGCTAGAAATAAATACATAAAACAGAGTCCAAGTGCTACACAAGAGAGGTATGATGGACAACAGATGCTTCTTTCTTAACCAAGTAGGGGGATGCAAATTTTCGGCAGCCATCTTACATTTCAGGATAATGATCTCTTTGACAGATTGCTCCCATTTCACACTAGCAATCAGCTGCAGTAAAAAGCCAACAAATCAAAACCAGATGGGCTTGTGTTTTAAAGGCTGAAAAGAATTAGCTCGATGTTGACTTACTTGTCCCTCAGGACTACCCCTTCGATGCAGGCTCCAAACAAAACAACAGAGCTGAAATCTGATATCAGGGCATTAAGGGGCACAAACAGGAACACAGCTGTATCAAGCCTCTTCTGGTTCTTCTAGACAAAAGCTGCATATTGTTCATATATACATATTGGCACCATGAAAGGATACAAACTAGGGAAGTGGTGGTGATGGCCAGGATGGTCCCGACAGGGATGGACTTCTGAGCATCTTTGAGGTCCCCAGATCTGTTTGAACCTGCCATGATACCTTTCGGAAAAATTAAGGAAATCAACACATTATTGACAACAATTACTCACAACTAAAACACGGTCATGTACTTGGCTAAAATTTGTAAATTCAGAACCTCAATGTGGACACCAGATCGACAGTATTAAACAAGGTGGTGGTGGCACTGTGCTGCTAAATCTTTGTAATTTGTAATTTCATAGTTTTCCTCCTCTGAATGTTAACTCTTCAATCACTGAACATGACTCCTCTCCTACACACTCCAGCTGGTACTGAGGAATCCAGTTCCTTATTCTACATTTAGGAAAGGTCTGGGTTGCCAGATATTGGTTGCCAGGTCTTACCTGTGGCAGAGGGGAAGAAGATTCCCACCAGGAGGGTGAAGGACGTAGCAATGTCTGCAGACACGTACAGGCCAAAGTTCTCCATAGCACCATGGACATCCACAGAGGGCAGACCAGCCTTCTCCAAGAACTGTCCTTTCTCTAGATAGTCTCCCCACATGTTATCTACCACACACACCAACCACTCAGCATTAGACTTATTCAGACTGCAAATTCTTACATAAATCAGCATAGAAAACCTGCGTAGAATAAGTTTTCACTTGATCATCATTTTATATGACTGTGCTTCCATCGATGGTGTGAGGTTACCTCTGATGATGCCACTGGACAGCCCTGGGATAGCCTGGATCTCTGTCACGTTGTTCTGGCTGAAGTAGTCATCACACTGAGAGATGCTCATATTCCCAGCACCGCAGAACTTTATCCATAGCTGACTGGGTACCGTCAGATTACCCTCCATAATTGTCTTCCCACACACGTCAAACTGATCTCTCACCAACGTCCTGTTGCCCAACATGCATATCCTGGAGAAGGAGTGAAATGATCATTGGAGGCATGGGAGGATGATACAGTAACTTATCTGTATGCTCACTTTGCATCAGATACTATATGGCTGCACTGGAAAACACAGATAGGAGGATGTGTATCCAATGGGTTCAGTTCAGGACAAGTAAAGCAAAGGAAAGCACAGCCAACGGAACAGCACATGTCTTTCTTAGGCTTCCGGTGGGACCAACTAAACAACAACAATAATAACCCCAAATTAAATGCCATGATTCATCCCACTTCCTGTTGAGACAAGTAAACAAAGTGCCCCGGCCTCCTTCTACACAGACTTACGAGAACTCTGGTGGGTGAAAGATGGATTTGATCGTCCCAGCGTAGATGGACACAATGGAGATTATGACGCAGGCTAGGAAGAGGGAGGCCAACTTGTTGACGTATTTGACCCCCACGAAGACCACCACTGCCATGAGGCTGAGGCAGATGGTGCCGTACACTCTCATGTTGTTGAGAATGGCGCCGTCACCCCCATGTGGGTCTGTTGGGTGGAATATGGCCGCCTGGGGAAGCAGGTATTTCTGTGTGTGTGTGGGGGGGGGGGGGGGGGAGACGTGGGTTACTTCGGGGTCATGACAAAGCTGCCAATTCTTTTCATATGAACAACAGCCAATAATTCGCTACCTTAATATACTGTGTATGAGGATCCAAAGTTCTTTCTTCTCAGTTCAGAAAATGTTATCATCCCCCATTGTTTACATGTAAGCCACCTAAATGTGACTGTGAGTATCCTCACGACAGGGTTCAGAGGTCATGACTAACCAGGAAAATCTCGATAGCCCCCAGTATGTACATGGCAGCAGCGAAGGTGGTACCGAGGTAGAAACAGAGTCCCACTGCGCCCCCAAACTCAGGGCCCAGGGAGCGGGAAATCATGAAGTACGCCCCTCCAGCTGCAACACAAACCAGACCAAAATACAGATAGCAAGATTAAAACCTATCTAGAGTCAAAGGAGATGGTGTCAGTGTTGCTGTTACTGTTGGAATGTTCTCAAGCTTATATATCGTTACCTGGGACAACACCATTTGTTGCTATAGCACTCATGGATATGGCGGTAAGCATTGTCTATGAGACAGAAAGTAAGAAATTAGATCACCACAAGATAGTTACACAATTAATGCTGTTAATCTACATAACATGTCCAACTAGGCATAATTCATGAATTATACTTGAATCATCAACAGCTTTAATTTCCTTTGAAGTAAACAAGTGATATCAGTAGAGGGGGTATATTATATCCCCCTGGTAATAGCAATTGGCAGGCTCAATTTCATCAGGGCTTTTGGCATGGGGACAAGAATGGTGTGTAAAATGGTATCCCACTGTACAGGAAAGAGGGTGTGTGTGTGTGTGTGTGTGTGTGTGTGTGTGTGTGTGTGTGTGTGTGTGTGTGTGTGTGTGTGTGTGTGTGTGTGTGTGTACTAACACAGGAGCAGCACATGAAGACGATGAGGAAGGACTGGACGATGCCGGCTGTGCCCACTATCCACGTTAGACGGAGGAAGAGGATGACGCCAAATATGTTTTGTAGACAGGGCAGATAGACGCCCATCAGGGTGCCCATGTTGGGTGACTGCAAAAAAAAAAAATACAGAGAGAGAAGATATTGAATGGCCATGACATTTCAAATTCAAAGTTGGTCAGATGCTAGTCGAATGTCAATATATGTCCCACGTCATTGGTTGTATGGATCCAGCTATATGCTTCAACTCAGAATGAATGGAAAAGATGGACACCGCATAATTTCCTAAATGTTTCCAGTAATTTTGGGTTCCATTCAAATTAGTACCATGGCGGTCCTCTGTGGCTCAGTTGGTAGAGCATGGCATTAACAACGCTAAGGTTGTGGGTTTGATTCCCGCTGGGACCATATATACTGAGAAATGTATGCACTCATCACTTTGGATAAAAGCATCGGCTAAATGGCATATATTATTATACTATGTAATTAGATTTTACATTTAAGTAATTAGCTCCAATCTAATATCAGTCATGAAACATACTGAAGGATAAAGAGGGCAGGGGAAATCAAACAAACAAAATGTACAGAAAACTGACCACTTAATGAAAGTACTGTATGTTTGAAAATGTTGTCAGGAAATACTATTGAGAAATAAAAAATGGATGTATGGATCAAATTGTTCTGTTACCAAGTTATCATGGCAGCACTGTGTTAAACAGTTTTACAGTCATAGTTCCTGTATGAGTGCCCATGCATTACGACACACTGGAAACAGCTTATTGATCATAAGTATTGATCTTGTGTTTCAAGGTCGTTCATGCAACCAACTCTTAGCTCTCATCAGGGTGCCCTATGGGGACAGCCTGTTCCTAATAGCCACCAACAAATCCCAGTACATGGACACACAAAGTCAGACAAGACAGAGAACGAGACAGAGAGCGAACAGTCTGAGTCTCGTTGACCTCTGACCTTGGGGGCCTTCCTGCGGGATGTCCCAGCGCTCTCGGCCTCCTCATGCTCCTTGGCCCCCTGGGTAATGTTGGTGTAGTTGACCAATCGGCTGAGCAGGGACGACACCTTGGGCCGGATGTCCAACTCCTCCTGTAGGACGAGACAAGGGAGAGCTCTGCACATGGTTTTGTAGACGACGCGGGATCATGCAAACTGTGTTTAATGTATAATGTGCCGTGTGAATGTGTGTCTATGTGTCCTGTGTGTAGGTGGGAGTGGTGGTGTGGAGAGCAAAAGCAGGGCTCTCATAGTTTTACAGCGTCACTGACAACTTGGATGGTTTGTTAATAAAACGGGCTGTCCTGTACTTTTGAAAAAGCAGCAGGTGTTTACAGTCCCGTCCAGTCCAGGACCAGTAAAGAGAGTGGGACGTTTTGTCGGAGTGGAAACAGGGTGCCTCACTGACCTCAAACAAGGCCAAGTTCCTGTCATAGAAATCTGTCTTCTTTGCGGCAGCATCTGCGCTGCTGAGGAATGGACTGTCCTCTTTGTGATTTCCATGTCCTGAGGAAAGAGAGATGGAAGGAAAGAGATATGAGATGAATGAGGAGGAGCAGGGGTGGGATATAAATCTCCTGAAGAAAAAAAACAGCAAGTTTGTTGGTTAAAAGAGTTTTTAAAACCAACTCCCATTTTGAATGCTGGTATTGGGAAAGAGTGCATGAAAAAAAAGAAAAGAAAAACATGGTGCTATTAGGAAACCAGACGCATGACATTTGAAACTAAGTTAATAATATACAGGGAGCCGCAAAATTAAATAAAATGCTTGCCATGTGACGAAACCATCCGACTGTACAAGGAAATGCTTCAGAAGAAACAACTCAATGGCTCAGACAGTGTATCATAGCTGTACTTTCATCCATGGTTGAATCAATCTAATAACCCCTGAGAGGGATGCTTCTTGTTCCGTGAGAAGTTAGGGTTAGGCAAAGGACAGCCTGTTCCCTTCAATCGTTTTTCCACGCACTGACCGAACTCAAATGTTCCCACAATCCCCCCCCCCTGCCTTAAAGAATGACATCACTGTCTCTCACGCCCCCCCCCCCCGGTCTCATGCTTCTGAAGTGGAGGAGAGAAAACAACTGGACTTCTTTAGATGAGGATAATAGAACATGATCATGTTTCAACTTTGACCTTCATCATGAAGGCTTACCAGTGCTTCTGGTGAGAGCAGAGCCGTGAAAAGTCAAGCATCCAACATTACATTTTGCAGAATGTGGCGACCCATCACTTTAATCAAGATGAAAGACAAACCGACTGAAAAAACAAGTTTGCATACGGTGTACTTTGCATTTGCATAGTGTAGATTCATGTCCAAGCAAGACCCATCAAGACTCATCAATGGGTCAACAAGACCCGTCAAGACTCATCAATGTTCAGTAGGGCAGAAATAACCCACAAGTTCATATAGAACTTCCTCCTCTTTTTGCGGCTTGTATTTTCTTTCTCTTTGACACATCAAGCAGAAACAGGCACAATGCTTGAGGCAATAGCTGCACACAATGCACACACAACACACACACACACACACACACACACACACACAACACACACACACACACACACACACACACACACACACACGTAGCTGTACTACAAACACTCCGCACTATAGATATTCAACCCACTAGTCTGCAAGTATGTCTGAGAATAAGACTAATGCAAGATGCTCTCGCCTATCTCCTGAGAGCAGAGTCAGACCCCCGCATCGCCAATCCACACCCACCTGTGTCTGCCGCCACATTGCCATTGGAGCTGCTGAGGGTGGCCATGTTTCCACGCTGTGTGCAGAGAGCCATGTACTCTGTGCTCAGGCTTGGGCATAGTCAGGCAGCAACCAGGTCGCCCTGTCAACGAGGGCAGATTCTCACTGAGGGGCCTGATCCGGTATGCACAGCGAGGGGGCACACGCAGGCGCACACACAAACCAGGGCGCGCACACACACACACACACACACACACGCACGCGCACGCACGCACACACACACACACAAACACTCACAGACGACGGACAGACACACATTGTGTGGATATACTGTATGTGTCGTGCACACACAGAGGGGGTTCTCTAGAGCAGAGGCCACAGCTTATAGAAAGCACAGGCTATTATAAATGTCTGTAGGCTGGCCTGGCTGTTCAGACCTTTTTTTTCTGCCATTGAGGGCCAACAGAATGTTTGTATTACTGTCATTTTAAAAAGCTGACTTAAGTTACAATTACAATTGCAGTGTTTATACTTCATATACAGTAGCAGCTGTTTGTTAGATGTGTTTGTCATATGTCTCACCACAGGCATGCTGCCAGAAAAACTGTACAGCGCTTGTTTGCTCATTAGGACGTCATTGACAATGTGCTGGGAAACACAAGAGCAAAACTATAGAAATACTGTCCTCTAGTGTCCATTTTCTGTTGGTGCTATGTTAGAATACTAGTGAACAAATGGAGAAAATAGTTATTTCCACCATAACGCCATATCACCAGGCTCAGTTCTCAGCAACTGTACCAGCCTACATAGGTAGATGACCCAAGGATGCTGTACTGATCTTGAAAAATAACCGGAATAAGCCCCTCTCTCTCTCTTCACTGCTCTCTGGCTATCTCACAACTACGACAAACTCCTCAATCACTCTTATTAAAAGGATGGAGGGGGCAGGCCTGTTAATGACCTCACATTGGATGTTTAATTAAAGAGATTAAAGATTAACACGGCTGTTATGAAGGCACACAGAGTCCCACCGTGCAGCAAAGAAAAGCACAGGGGCTATACGGGGCTTGTCCCAACAAGTCAACGGTGCCCCCGCAAGAATGCCGCGCAGCCACAAGATCAAAGGCTGGCAAAAAAGCAAGACTGCCGATCCCGCTGAGTTGCACACAACAGTCACTTCTGAACAGCTTGTTACGACTGTATTGTACAAGTCAGCATAATACAGCATTCACTTTTACTTTGTTTCTGTGACAAACGACGTTTGTTTTAATCAGCACAGCATCTGTGGCTGTCAAGAAATACAGTACGATGAAGTTTTAGGGAATGTTCCATCTGCTTTGTACAGTGTGAGTGTCTATCACTCTCTTTTACATGTAATAGAAACCTGCACTGAGACCATCATCAGTTAATGATTGCTGTCATTTGCAGTTTCTTTTTAATCGTCAAAACATACTAAAACAAAGGATTCAGAAGGCAGCACCAACACAAATGCAGAAGCGGCCTGCTAATCCCTAGTTCCATTTGAGACATTAACCTTCACCAAAGCCAAAGTGCACATGGACTGGAATGGTCTGACTGGAATTGACCTGTTGTTTACCTCCACAACCAATACAGGGCAAACACACATATTCTCAAAGTCACAGTAAGTTCACAATAACCCAATAACCTGAAGTCACACAGCCACTTATGACATTATCAGAAACCTTTCAAAGACAGAGGAAGAGTTTGTGTTTACATGTGGTAACTTTTCATTCCTATGACTGAGTCACTAATGGCCTCAGTCACAGGTCAGAAAGCCAGAAACTTCTGCATGTCAGCAAACACTAAAGCCGATTAGTGGTGGAAAACAATTTCTCACCTCATTAGCTGCTTAGGTAGGAAAGCCTATTTGCTAAACTTCTCCTTTAATGAACATTTAAGACTTCATTAAGAGGTAGAGAAGTCATGCAGCTTACAGCAGGACGCTCAGACTGGAGTGTGGTCAGTTGGCGAAGGTTCCATTCTGTTTAGTGGTGTGAGTGTGTGTGTGTGTGTGTGTGTGTGTGTGTGTGTGTGTGTGTGTGTGTGTGTGAGAGAGAGAGAGAGAGAGAGAGAGAGAGAGAGAGAGAGAGAGAGAGAGAGCGAGTACGTGAGAGAGATATTAACACTACATGCAGGAGTGTGCATGTTTGCTTGGGTATGTGTGCGTGTGCATGGGTGTGGGTGATTCTGACTTTGTGTGGAGACCAAACAGGTCATATTTATAATGTAACAGGACCAACTGGACCAATGTCAAGATCACCCAGTAAATCAACATTAGCTCAACTCAACAGACACCAAAGTCTATCAGAGATGTCAACCAAACCTAAGGTAGGTACACAACAACACTAGGAGGTCTCAGACAGAGTTCTGTTACATTTTGTAGTTCCAGTGCATAATACCTTGATGTTAGTTTGTCATTAAAGTGTAACTAATGTATA